>NC_091197.1:14106024-14476024 GCF_040958095.1 Procambarus clarkii | reverse complement strand
GGAAGGTTAACCATGTAACGATAAGATCCGTCTGAAGACTAGCAAAATAATACAATTATGTTATCTAACAATAAAGATAACCACTTGTCCGAAACGCTGTGCGTGTTAGTGGCTTTGTAAGAATGTGAAAATATCAATGTTTTGTTATCTCACAAACCCATTGTGCCTTCTTGTAAATAAATTATTTTTATAATAATTTGTGATATATATATATATATATATATATATATATATATATATATATATATATATATATATATATATATATATATATATATATATATGTGTGTGTGTGTGTATATCACGAAAATAAACACGTGAGTGACAGTGTCAGACCACGGAGGAAAATTGAAACAGGAATTTCCTTAAGTACTTTCGTATATTCATACATCTTCAGAAGGAGTCTTCTGAAGATGTATTAATATACATCTTAATATACATGAAGGAGACATCTTCATCTTCACTGCTTCTGAAGATGTATTAATATACGAAAGTACTTAAGGAAATTCTTGTTTCAATTTTCCTCCGTGGTCTGACACTGTCATATATATATATATATATATATATATATATATATATATATATATATATATATATATATATATATATATATATATATATATATATATATAAGAACTAGCTTGAATGGTTCTCAAGCCAATATGCAACTGAAAACTCCACAACCCAGAAGGATTCGAACTCAGATAGCCAGGAGAGCTATGCACCTTGGCGTACCTGTGCTTAACTTTGCGAACTTTGCCAGTGCTTAACTTACGTAATTCTTAACACAAAAATTGTATACGAATTTATGGAGTCCAGTTGGCTCTATAAATGCTCTTGGTGAATGAGACAGACATAGACGACACCGGAGAGAATGTAATAGTTCTTCTTCAATAATATGCAGATAGATATGTGCAGCTTCCAATATTAAATTGAAGCATCTTGTGTAGCGTAGAGGAAGAGGGAAGTGTGGACACCCCAGGCGTCTTAACTACCCTAGTGGGTGTAACCCACCCACCCTCTCAGGTAACCTTAAGGGACTAATAGCTCGACAAGATGGGTAATGGGCGTAACTAGGCAAGAGGGATTTACGGTACCAAGCATTGGTTATTCCCCTTAATTTTAATGCCGGTACCATTAGTCCTCCTTGCCTACACCAGCCACACAAGTACATGAATGTAAAATAATATTGAAGGAGAAAATATTAATCTGTATACCATTCGACTTTTATAACTTTATGTTTGGTACCAGAAAATCGACTCCCAAAAAATATAGGAAAAAATAAAATAATAGGGATACCACCTCTTGTGCAATTGTAGGGACCCACAGCCTCGAAGAAGAAAATATAAAGTATTTAGAGAGGATTCTGTGGGTTCTCACTGAACACTTTGGTATTTTCCTACCTGAAAACTTCCAAAATAACGACATATTTACACAAACATTCTTCGGAGGATTGATTAGGCTGGAGCCGGCCACACTCTCCACTGCAGACGCCCGCGTCACCCCACTAGACCACGGGGCCTCTCTGTGATGACGGAAAACGCATGTTCGATCCCACAACACTACTATAGATTTCCTCACAGATGTACCCATTTGTTTGTATATATTTACATGTTACTAAGAGTCCTCACAATTCACTCCGCCAGTATCTTAAATGACTGTCTTTGTGAGCCCCAGTTTCTCAGAATCTTGGGAGGTAGAAAGACACCTCTTGCAAAGTTTTATGACATTTGTTCTCGGAAGTTAAGCTTAAGCGTTTGTGCTGCTTTTTCTAAGAATCAAGTGCCTGTGTCGCCATGTGTCACCCTGTGTCACCCTGTGTCGCCTCAACAACCAACACCTTAATCCACAGATTTTCTCGTGTTTAATTTCCTGACAATTTATCCAGTTTAATGTGACTTAATCCAGAGCTACTGTCGTGGGTGAGTGGAGGGGGGGGGGGGGGGGGGGGAGATACGTGAGTGGGGGGGGGGGAGGGGACACGTGTGTATGTGTTGGGGGGGGGGGGTACCAGGGGGGTCGGGGGAAGGGGGGGAGAGAGAGTGGACGAGCAGTCCTACAACCCAAGCTGTCGACTGTCATTAGTGAGAGCACAAGTGTGTGTGTTTTGTCTGGTCTGGGCGAGTCTGGGGTCGAGTAATGGCCAGGTTAATACACCTTCGGCTGATGCCGAAAGGTGATAGTGCTCATTAACAACAACAACCAGGGCTCGAAGCCAGGTAAACACAAACGTTCAAAAACGAGACACGAACCCCACAGACACCACAGCACATGCATAACACACACACACACACACACACACACACACACACACACACACACACACACACACACACACACACACACACACACACAAACACTGTGTGTGTGATTATGGGACAAGCACCCTTAATCATCATACACTACCACGTCGAGAAACAAATTTAGCCATATCATCCTCGACGAAAAAAAATGTCCTTTACGCATGATAACCTGAGAGAATATCGACATGAATATATTGACTTTGCAACAGTGCAGGTGACGTCACTATACCACGGGGAGGATAACAGACGCCTGGCAATTGCATAACAGACATCCAACAACGGATTGACAACAGGGAAGAACAACAACGGGTTGACAATGGAAACAGTGCTGCAGGAAGAATGAGGTGTCGGCCTGGCTATGAGAGAGAGCTGTTGCGACGCAGTGACGCCCAGGAGATGAGAGGCGATGAGTAGCACTGCTACAGTGGTGCCCTCTGCGTCTCCTGTGGCAGGCCTTGATGAGTCCGGACCTGTAGAGACGAGGCCGTTGGAAGCACACAGGTATCAGAGCGGGTGTGTGGGCCTAGCCTCAGAGTGCCGACTGAATGAGAGACCATCGGACTTAGCATAGGCCGGTGTACATTAGCCTGGGAGCCGTGTTCAGCGTGAGGGAGCGCCACTGTGGGGGTGAGGGACAAGTTTGCTTTTATTTGACAACGTCCAGAACGAAAATAGCAAAAAAAAATATTTAATTTGAGGTTATTCATTAACCTCGTTCTATCAACATATATATATATATATATATATATATATATATATATATATATATATATATATATATATATATATATATATATATATATATATATATATAGCGGCGGCCTAAGTCATTAGCAGGTTGAGTCAGGCGACACGCGTAAAAACAATTAAGTCCGTCCCGGAGATTAATTATTGTTGCAAAAAACGTTCCTAGTTAAATAATTTATTTGCCTGTCATTGACGGCGGAGACAAATAAGCCACATTTTTTTTTTTTTTGGGGGGGGGTGGGGGATGGGGGGAGGGGGGGAGGGGGGGTGATGAACACGAACCCCGGTAGATGTCGCGGGTGTTCCCCGGTATGTCACAACACGTCTCATTTGCAGCACTAATTCTGCAACCCCTGGATCATGATCTGACTTAATTACCGTCACGCGGCCCCAGTTTCATGCCTGTGTGTGTGTTTGAAGATCAGGGCTGTTGACCTCTGCTGACCGGCGAAGGATAAGGATGTAACGACCGGTGAGGATGTAGCGATACCTGGTTGATGGGGTTCTGGAAGTTCTTCTACTCCCCAAGCCCGGCCCGAGGCCAGGCTTGACTTGTGAGAGTTTGGTCCACCAGGCTGTTGCTTGGAGCGGCCCGCAGGCCTGACGAGCGTGCATGAACCTAGGGGATGGTTTTAGCCACAACTGTCAACAAATTGCATAGAAATAGAACAACTTATTTTTTTCAAATAATACTTAAAAATTAGGTATAAAACAGCCTTCCGGGATTTTCTCTACGCCGAAAAAAAAGAAACTATTTTCGAAAGCCTACATAAAGAAGCCCTTTAGCCTACCTTGAGGTTGACAGCCTGATAAGCCAGACTGTTGGTGTTTGCAATCCTATCTGAATACCAGTGTCTCGCGTATCAAAACTCAATAGTAGGTGGACTTGTGATCCTGTGGTCCTGGGTTCGATCCCAGGCGCCGGCGAGAAACAATGGGCAGAGTTTCTTTCACCCTATGCCCCTGTTACCTAGCAGTAAAATAGGTACCTGGGTGTTAGTCAGCTGTCACGGGCTGCTTCCTAGGGGTGGAGGCCTGGTCGAGGACCGGGCCGCGGGGACACTAAAAAGCCCCGAAATCATCTCAAGATAACCTCAAGATAACCTCAAGATAGGTTAATTTTACAACTTAGTAACGCCAGCTACTAGGAAGGTGTTCTTAAACTTTCCAGTCGGGGATTCCTATAATAGCGATCGACCCACATTCAATATTTTTTGTAATTGTGTTAGGAAAATGTTAATGTTAAATTTGCTTTAATCCGGGATTATCGTGGACTGGTATAAAGTATTTAGGAGTATTTAAGAGTTCATGGAGAAAGACAACACCTTCCGTCTCGACTCCCAGCCAAAAACCCGCTCATAATTCTCAACCACTTAATTCGATTTAGTAAGAAGGACGGAAGCATTTAGGAGAAAAAGGTGTCCTTGTACGTGCTGACCTGAGGGGTCCGTGTACGTGCTGACCTGAGGGGTCCGTGTACGTGCTGACCTGAGGGGTCCGTGTACGTGATGACCTCAGCGGTCCGTGTACGTGCTGACCTCAGCGGTCCGTGTACGTGCTGACCTGAGGGGTCCGTGTACGTGATGACCTCAGCGGTCCGTGTACGTGCTGACCTGAGGGGTCCGTGTACGTGACCTCAGCGGTCCGTGTACGTGCTGACCTCAGCGGTCCGTGTACGTGATGACCTCAGCGGTCCGTGTACGTGCTGACCTCAGCGGTCCGTGTACGTGATGACCTCAGCGGTCCTTGTACGTGCTGACCTCAGCGGTCCGTGTACGTGCTGACCTCAGCGGTCCTTGTACGTGCTGACCTCAGCGGTCCTTGTACGTGCTGACCTCAGCGGTCCGTGTACGTGATGACATCAGCGGTCCGTGTACGTGCTGACCTCAGCGGTCCTTGTACGTGCTGACCTCAGCGGTCCGTGTACGTGCTCACCTCAGCGGTCCGTGTACGTGCTGACCTCAGCGGTCCGTGTACGTGCTGACCTCAGCGGTCCGTGTACGTGCTGACCTCAGCGGTCCGTGTACGTGATGACCTCAGCGGTCCGTGTACGTGCTGACCTCAGCGGTCCTTGTACGTGCTGACCTCAGCGGTCCGTGTACGTGCTGACCTCAGCGGTCCGTGTACGTGCTGACCTCAGCGGTCCGTGTACGTGATGACCTCAGCGGTCCGTGTACGTGCTGACCTCAGCGGTCCGTGTACGTAACTACTTCCTCTTATGTTCTGATGGGCGTGTGTGTGGCAGGGAGAGAAGGGGAATAGGGAGAAGGGGGGGTGATGGAAGAGGGGGTGGGGGGGGGGTATTGGACGAGTAGGGTGGTGGTGGTGGTGGGGGGAGGGAAGGGAAGGGGAGGGGGGGGGGGAGGATGGGATAATTACACACCTGGTGTTATCGTTTAGACCTGGTGTGTGTGTGTGTGTGTGTGTGTGTGTGTTTGTGTGTGTGTGTGTGTGTGTGTGTGTGTGTGTGTGTGTGTGTGTGTGTGTGTGTGTGTGTGTGTGTGTGTGTGTGTGTGTACGGCCAGCACGAATAGGTATTTAGGTGTTATTACGGTCCCTAACTATCCCTCTACTACCCACTACTATCCCGGAGTCCGCTAACTACTCGCGCCGGCAGCACTTCGCATATAAGGACCATCAAGAGATGCACAACGCATCCCGTTCCTCCACCATTGTCTTACCTGCATATAGTGACCTCCTTGGGGGGACAGTGTCCTAGTCGTGTGTTATACCCGGAGAGTACTGTAGGTGGTGTATTATACCCGGAGAGTACTGTAGGTGGTGTATTATACCCGGAGAGTACTGTAGGTGGTGTATTATACCCGGAGAGTACTGTAGGTGGTGTATTATACCCGGAGAGTACTGTAGGTGGTGTATTATACCCGGAGAGTACTGTAGGTGGTGTGTTATACCCGGAGAGTACTGTAGGTGGTGTGTTATACCCGGAGAGTACTGTAGGTGGTGTATTATACCCGGAGAGTACTGTAGGTGGTGTGTTATACCCGGAGAGTACTGTAGGTGGTGTGTTATACCCGGAGAGTACTGTAGGTGGGGTGTTATACCACCGGATAAGAGACTTAGCGTGACCCGCTGCACTTCGCGCCATTTTAAAAATGTTAGTTCAACACAGAACATTGTTCGCCGTGTTGCATTATTCCTGATAAGTTTTTTTACGCTCACTAAAACATGACGGAGATTGTCTCGTGTGTGTGAGTGTGTCTGGAGAAGTGTAGGGAGACGGAAGACAACCCCGCAAGCAATGTTCTTGTGCAAGCGAAGGTGCTGAGATGTTTAGCTTCAGATGCAACCTCTTAAATGTGTAATTATGGTGTTTAGGAGGCTGCTGTGTGTGTGGGGGGGGAGGGGGTGTAGCTGGTAGCGCGGGGGGAGTGTGGAGTGTGTTGGGGGAGTGTGGAGTGTGTTGGGGGAGTGTGGAGTGTGTTGGGGGAGTGTGGAGTGTGTTGGGTGTGTGTGGAGTGTGTTGGGGAGTGTGGAGTGTGTTGGGGGAGTGTGGAGTGTGTTGGGGGAGTGTGGAGTGTGTTGGGGGAGTGTGGAGTGTGTTGGGGAAGGGCAAATGAGAAAGTTTGGGTGACGAGGTCGTATATTGTGTTTTTGCTGCTATGGAGAAAATATGATTAGATTTTTTTAATTTCCTGAGATCAGCAATTAATATTTTACATTACAAAAACGTAACTGTTTTTAATGTTTGTTTTCAAAGTATTGAGCCAAGCAGTCACCATGGGTCATCGTGGCATGCTGTTCTCTCTGGAATTCTGGTGACCCCGACCCAACTATGCTGGGCCTGTTCCCCACAGTGGTCACGGTGCAAAGTTGAGCGAGGCTAGCCTCTAGCATCTGGCGTCCAACCTCATGAACATAAATATATTATAACTTGGAACGCATTATAAATTAGAATGCGTTTGGGGATGGAGGACATGTACTTGGGGGGCTAGCCTCACCCAACTTTGCAGAGTGACTGGTAGGTGTAGAAGGACTATCATAAGGGTTCAGGGTCAACCCTTCATGCCCCCTTTCATGAAGTCACTGAAGATGAAATGTTCGGAAGGGAATCAATAGTTATTATTAGTAGTAGGCCTCCATGAGCATATTATTTATTCATTATATTGCTCTACTCTGATATTGACATGCTAAATGCATGTTCAGGTAACACATTTGCATTCTGCGGGGCTTGCGAGCACTTAACTGACGCAAACCTTTGGGGTCGACCTGGGCACCACCGGGTACCCAATCTAGTAAACATATATACACACACACACACTAACATTCCAGAGAAGCAAACAACTATAAAATGCATTATCCAAGCTTCACTGAGAAGGATAATCTTCATATATGAGACAGAGTCGAGGCTTCTGCTAGCCAGCCTCAGAGCTTCTTGGTCTAGAATGTCTCTAACTAATCCAGGGAGCCTTGTAGGTACAATACCTCGGTTCTCAGTGTATATTTTGTGCAACAGCACCGAGTAATTGTATCACATAAACAGAGATAATTGTTGAGAGCGTAAAAGTAGCGTAGGTTCTAGCGAGGCGCGAGGCGCGTACCCTGGGGCGCCGCGCACTTGGCTCGGGGCTCATAATATACTGAATGTAATTTTCTAGCAAGTCACCTGAGTGTTGTATTTTGATGGTGGTGTTGTGGGAGAGGCTTTTATGCAGCCTCCGGCCGACACACGCGCGCGCGCGCACACACACACACACACAAACACACACACACACACACACACACACACACACACACACACACACACACACACACACACACACACACACACACAAAGGACCAAAGACGTGCTGGAGTCTTAGGCGGCTCCAGGCGTCTTAGGCGGGACCAAAGAGCCAAAGCTCAACCCCCGCAAGCACAATTAGGTGAGTACACATACACACACACACACACACACACACACACACACACACACACACACACAAATGGAATGCATTAGGCAGTGATGTGGTGGAGGCTGACTCCATACACAGTTTCAAGTGTAGATATGACAGAGCCCGATAGGCTCAGGAATCTGTACACCTGTTGATTGACGGTTGAGAGGCGGGACCAAAGAGCCAGAGCTCAACCCCCGCAAACACAACTAGGTGAGTACAACTAGGTGAGTACACACACACACACACACACAAAGAGTGCTGGGAAGACGGGACACCACGAGCGTAGCTCTCATCCTGTAACTACAATTAGGTAATTACACTTAGATAATTACACACACTCACGAAGGTACGGTGTCGCCGCAGACCCAAGCCTGTTCTCGCCAGTGTTCCCAACGTCAAGAAACTGTCCTACTAACGTGTCCTTATCCTAACCTACCAGAGGACCCACAACAGAAAACGGAACAGTAAGTCAATTTCGCGAGTCGCTACCATTTTCTAGTACGGTGAATTTTGGCCTTAAGTAACTTCTACGTCATAATACGACGTGTTATTAAGCGGACGTGTTGACCATCCTTCGTACAGTACACTCCGGGTAAAACACGCACACGTTGTTAAATAATTAGATTAAACGAGGAAGTGTTTGATGTTAATTCGTTAAACTATTTTATACGTAAATTGTTATAGGAAAGCCAAGTGAAAAGTCATTACAGTGAACTACTGATGGGCGACCTTGCAAGCACATCTAGATGAGCACATTTAGGACAACTAGATGAGTTACCTGCTTGATACCTGGTTGATGGGGTTCTGGGAGGTCTTCTACTCCCCAAGTCCGGCCCGAGGCCAGGCTCGACTTGTGAGAGTTTGGTCTACCAGGCTGTTGCTTGGAGCGGTCCGCAGGCCCACATATACCTGGTTGATGGGGTTCTGGGAGTTCTTCTACTCCCCAAGCCCGGCCCGAGGCCAGGCTCGACTTGTGAGAGTTTGGTCTACCAGGCTGTTGCTGGGAGCGGCCCGCAGGCCCACATATACCTGGTTGATGGGGTTCTGGGAGTTCTTCTACTCCCCAAGCCCGGCCCGAGGCCAGGCTCGACTTGTGAGAATTTGGTCCACCAGGCTGTTGCTTGGAGCGGCCCATCTAGGCAAGTACCCACAGGTGAGTACATTTAGTTAATTAGGCACACAAATTCGAGGCTCGCGTCAAACGTATGTTATTAGATGAATGTGCAAGGTTGGCAAGCAATAATTGTTTTTAACAAACATGACCTTGAGTGTAACGTATGTCAGACCTTTACTGGAATATGCAGCGCCATCTTCGAGTCTCGATCTCGTTGAAAACACAACAAAGATAGAAGTAATCCAGATGTATGACATAAGGCTAGTTCCAGAACTGAGAGAATTGAGTTTAGTCGAATCGTGACTCTTGAAGAGAGGAGAAACTGAGGAGACATGATCACCACATGTAATATTCTCTGGGCAATGAAACAAGGACATTGGTTAAGAGTTAGGGGGAAAATTATTTACCTAAATGAATCAGGTTAGGTAAAGTTTCAGTGTCACAATAGTGAAATAGTGGAGGCAGACTCCATGCAGAGTTTGAAGAGGAGATGTTTCGTCATTTTTATTTCATCTCCATAGACATTCACCGAGGGGAAGGGGAAGAGGGGAGGGGAAGAGGGGAGTAAACAAGGAACAACATGTCCGGGAACCATCTTGAGCACAAACACGAGTCCCTAGAAATGTTAAACGTAAAAGTACCATAAAAAATAAATTTTCCGCGTCTCCAGCACTGGTCACAGCGGCCACCTCTCACCTCCACCACTGGCCAGCCCCTTCAAGTGAACACTGAACTTCCTCCACCAGTAAACACGGATTAAGAAGGGCTTTGACTTCTTAACAAGCTCTTAACTCTGTGAAATACATTGCAAGAGAGAGACTTATAAAGCCTGCCTCTCTCTCTCTCTCTCTCTCTCTCTCTCTCTCTCTCTCTCTCTCTCTCTCTCTCTCTCTCTCTCTCTCTCTCTCTCTCTCTCTCTGCTCCATATATACTAATTATTCTTCGTGAAGTCAAGGGGGGGGTCTTTACCTTCTTAGGATTGCAGACCTCAGTGGATTACCCAGTATGGCCCCAAACCCCTTCGCTAGTGTCGACCACCCACACCAGTGCTATTAGGTACCAGTATGACACCACCACCAGTCCTATTAGGTACCATTAGGTACCAGTATGACACCACCACCAGTCCTATTAGGTACCAGGATGACTTCAATCGCTGCGAATATCGTTCTTATAACCCCCCATTATATGGTCTTCAAACCTCCCCTATTATATGGTTCTCATATCCCCATTATACCCCCTATTTTGCTTGACTTCCGTGGCATCCAAGGCCATGTCATAGTGATCCTGGTGGGGAGTTCCTGGGACATACTGTCTATGGCTAGTTCCAAGTCCAGTGGGGTTAGGGCGACATCTGATATGGAGTTCAATGTTGGCGTCACATTCATACACAAATCGTTCGGAATCATTAACCTTTAATGTGTTCAGGGGTTCAGTGAAAATAATATCGTATTGTAGCCGCCAGTATTCATTTCTTTGTTGTCATGTGCGAAAGTTTCCTCTCCCTTGGGCAAGGGGAGGACAAGGGGAGGACACAGCCTTCGTAGTCGTTCCTGGGACATAACACACCACAGCAGGGTGGTGTGTTATACCCGGAGAGTACTGTAGGTGGTGTGTTATACCACCGGATAAGAGACTTAGCGTGACCCACTGCACTTCGCGCCATTTTAAAAATGTTAGTTCAACACACAACATTGTTCGCCGTGTTGCATTATTCCTGATAAGTTTTTTTACGCTCACTAAAACATGACAGAGATTGTCTTGTGTGTGTGAGTGTCTGGAGGAGTGTAGGGACTCGCTTAGTTACTGTAAAGTGGTGTGGCAGGTGTGGGAGGTGTGGCAGGTGTGGCAGGTGTGGGAGGTGTGGCAGGTGTGGCAGGTGTGGCAGGTGTGGGAGAGTTGGGAGCCTGTGTGGGATAGTCGCCTGTTTCTACTCGTCTATTAGTAACCGGAGTGTCGAGCTTCAGTTCTTTAGATCCGCCTTTCCAGCCACCGGCTGTCTAATGCAATGGCTCCCCAACATTTTTTGTTTTGCATCAAACTTTCTTACATATCTATGACTCATCTGCTTCCATCCATGTGTGTGTGTGTGAGTGTGTGTGTGTGTGTGTGTGTGTGTGTGTGTGTGTGTGTGTGTGTGTGTGTGTGTGTGTGTGTGTGTGTGTGTGTGTTAATATGGAATGTGTGTGGTGTGGCTGATGAGGCTAAGGGTGGGGTGGGGGGGGGGGGGGAGAGAGAGAGAGAGAGAGAGAGAGAGAGAGAGAGAGAGAGAGAGAGAGAGAGAGAGAGAGAGAGAGAGAGAGAGAGAGAGAGAGAGAGAGAGAGAGAGAGAGAGAGAGCCACCAGCAGGGACACACAGTAGAGGGTGCCAGCAGTACAGAGCGCCCCTCGCCTGCTGATGGCTGGGTCATCAAGCCTCAGGACAGAGCGCATCATTCATGTCATAAATCGTTCTCCCTACCATCATAAAATGTAATTTGAGATCTTCGCGAGGACTCGAGAGCTCACATATGGCAGACGAGCACCCCAAGAACACCCCAAGAACACCCCAAGAACAAAATTTGTATGGGGTGAATACTCACCTAGTTGTGCTTACGGGGGTTGAGCTCTGGCTCTTTGGTCCTAGATACCTTTTGGTCCTTTGGTCTCTTTGGTCATAGATACCCTTAAAAAGATTCATAGAAAACACTGACCTTACCTAACCTTGTTAGTATCTTAAGATAAGCATCTTATTGCTTCGTAATTACAATTATTACTTAACTTATACCTATTATAGGTTAGGTAATAATTGTAATTACGAAGCAATAAGATGCTTATCTTAACATACTAAGTAGGTTAGGTAAGGTCGGTGTTTTCTATAAATCTTTTTAAGGGTATCTATTATGTTAAGTATGTCACCTATGCACATATTTAATAAGTCAATATTGACTTATTAAATTTGCGAGAACGGGTTGACACCACACATACACACATATATACACACGCACACACACACACACACACACACACCCACACACACACACACACACACACACACACACACACACACACACACACACACACCCACACACACACACACACACACACACACACACACACACACACTACAGCAATTACAGCGAAAATTGCCTTTCATCATAGTCGCTAATATATTGGTATTTTGTAGTCGTCTAGCTCAGCCTCGAATGCTTCTATTTTTGGCTCCTAATGAATAGTCTCTGTAAATATTTTGATACAAAGCAAGGCAAAAAAGTGAGGTCAAGAAATATTCTTGTGTAAGATGTCGGACAATCTGGCCGGTAATTATAGCCAGCGCTGACACAAGGGAAGTCATTACAGTGTGTGGGATTTATATTAATCCTGTGACACAAGGGAAGTCATTACAGTGTGTGGGATTTATATTAATCCTGTGACACAAGGGAAGTCATTACAGTGTGTGGGATTTATATTAATCCTGTGACACAAGGGAAGTCATTACAGTGTGTGGGATTTATATTAATCCTGTCATAACGAGGGCGCCCCCCAGACGGTAACACCTCCCAATCCACAGACTCTGACAACAGCAGAATCCACAGAATCTACGACACCTCCATAGAGTCCACAACACCTCCATAGAGTCCACAACACCTCTATAGAGTCCACAACACCTCTATAGAGTCCACAACACCTCTACGGAATCCACAACACCTCCATAAAGTCCACAACACCTCCATAGAGTCCACAACACCTCCATAGAGTCCACAACACCTCCATAGAGTCCACAACACCTCCACAGAGTCCACAACACCTCCACAGACTCCACAACACCTCCATAGAGTCCACAACACCTCCATAGAGTCCACAACACCTCCACAGAGTCCACAACACCTCCATAGAGTCCACAACACCTCCATAGAGTCCACAACACCTCCACAGAGTCCACAACACCTCCATAGAGTCCACAACACCTCCACAGACTCCACAACACCTCCATAGAGTCCACAACACCTCCATAGAGTCCACAACACCTCCACAGACTCCGCAACACCTCCATAGAGTCCACAACACCTCCATAGAGTCCACAACACCTCCACAGACTCCACAACACCTCCACAGAGTCCACAACACCTCCATAGAGTCCACAACACCTCCATAGAGTCCACAACACCTCCATAGAGTCCACAACACCTCCACAGAGTCCACAACACCTCCACAGACTCCACAACACCTCCATAGAGTCCACAACACCTCCATAGAGTCCACAACACCTCCACAGAGTCCACAACACCTCCACAGAGCCCACAACACCTCCATAGAGTCCACAACACCTCCATAGAGTCCACAACACCTCCATAGAGTCCACAACACCTCCATAGAGTCCACAACACCTCCACAGAGCCCACAACACCTCCATAGAGTCCACAACACCTCCATAGAGTCCACAACACCTCCATAGAGTCCACAACACCTCCACAGAGTCCACAACACCTCCACAGAGTCCACAACACCTCCATAGAGTCCACAACACCTCCACAGACGCCACAACACCTCCACAGAGTCCACAACACCTCCATAGAGTCCACAACACCTCCACAGAGTCCACAACACCTCCATAGAGTCCACAACACCTCCACAGAGTCCACAACACCTCCATAGAGTCCACAACACCTCCATAGAGTCCACAACACCTCCACAGACTCCACAACACCTCCATAGAGTCCACAACACCTCCATAGAGTCCACAACACCTCCACAGAGTCCACAACACCTCCATAGAGTCCACAACACCTCCATAGAGTCCACAACACCTCCACAGACTCCACAACACCTCCACAGAGTCCACAACACCTCCACAGAGTCCACAACACCTCCGTAGAGTCCACAACACCTCCATAGAGTCCACAACACCTCCATAGAGTCCACAACACCTCCATAGAGTCCACAACACCTCCACAGACTCCACAACACCTCCACAGACTCCACAACACCTCCACAGAGTCCACAACACCTCCATAGAGTCCACAACACCTCCACAGAGCCCACAACACCTCCATAGAGTCCACAACACCTCCACAGACTCCACAACACCTCCACAGACTCCACAACACCTCCATAGAGTCCACAACACCTCCATAGAGCCCACAACACATCCACAGAGCCCACAACACCTCCACAGAGTCCACAACACCTCCACAGAGTCCACAACACCTCCACAGAGCCCACAACACCTCCACAGAGTCCACAACACCTCCACAGAGTCCACAACACCTCCACAGAGTCCACAACACCTCCACAGAGTCCACAACACCTCCACAGAGTCCACAACACCTCCACAGAGTCCACAACACCTCCATAGAGTCCACAACACCTCCACAGACTCCACAACACCTCCACAGAGTCCACAACACCTCCATAGAGTCCACAACACCTCCACAGAGCCCACAACACCTCCATAGAGTCCACAACACCTCCACAGACTCCACAACACCTCCACAGACTCCACAACACCTCCATAGAGTCCACAACACCTCCACAGAGTCCACAACACCTCCACAGAGTCCACAACACCTCCACAGAGCCCACAACACCTCCACAGAGCCCACAACACCTCCATAGAGTCCACAACACCTCCATAGAGTCCACAACACCTCCACAGAGCCCACATAGAATCTCACTACAACATTACCTCATAACTCGAGTCTTATAGACGCTATGAAACCTTAAAGAGCACATTGTTTGGTACAAAAACAATAGTAAACAAAATGGGTCTTGATATCATGTATGATATCACGTGATAATGACCTACGTGGACTTAATGTTTTAGAGATCTCCCCCCCCCCCTCCATGACTTTAATCTATGGAGTGTTATCTTGAGGTTATCTTGAGATGATTTCGGGGCTTTAGCGTCCCCGCGGCCCGGTCCTCGACCAGGCCTCCACCCCCAGGAAGCAGCCCGTGACAGCTGACTCCCAGGTACCTATTTACTGCTAGGTAACAGGGGCATTCAGGGTGAAAGAAACTTTGCCCATTTGTTTCTGTTTGTGTGTCACAAACGTGTGTCTGGAGAGAGTGAGTTTGAGGTTCTTCTACTCCTCCCCCCAAGCTCCTTGACTTGTGATAACTTGGTCCAGTAGACTGTTGCTTGGAGCGGCCCGTATGAGTGTCCACTACAACCTGCTTGGTCTTGCGGACGTCTTGCAGGAACATAAGTCTAATTTTGTCTTAAAAGTCCACTTTTTTTTGCTAATATTTTTTATGCTGGTTGGGAGGTTATTGGAAAGTCGTGGAGCTTTGATGTTCATAGTGTTCTCTGATGTTCATACAGTGTTCTCTGATGTTCATACAGTGTTCTCTGATGTTCATACAGTGTTCTCTGATGTTCATACAGTGTTCTCTGATGTTCATACAGTGTTCTCTGATGTTCATACAGTGTTCTCTGATGTTCATACAGTGTTCTCTGATGTTCATACAGTATTCTCTGATGTTCATACAGTATTCTCTGATGTTCATACAGTGTTCTTTGATGTTCATACAGTGTTCTCTGATGTTCATACAGTGTTCTCTGATGTTCATACAGTATTCTCTGATGTTCATACAGTGTTCTCTGATGTTCATACAGTGTTCTTTGATGTTCATACAGTGATCTCTGATGTTTATACAGTGATCTCTGATGTTCATACAGTGCTCTCTGATGTTTATACAGTGTTCTCTGATGTTCATACAGTGTTCTCTGATGTTCATACAGCGTTCTCTGATGTTCATACAGTGTTCTCTGAGTCTGCATATGGCACCTTCACTACCTCTATTCTATCGAAGATCTTGCACATGGGATGTCTGCCAGTCATATGTGTGTGTGTGTGTGTGTGTGTGTGTGTGTGTGTGTGTGTGTGTGTGTGTGTGTGTATGTGTGTGTGTGTGTGTGTGTGTGTGTGTGTGTGTGTGTGTGTGTGTGTGTGTGTGTATTAATGCCTTACACACCATGCAAGGGGATGAGACCCCACACACAGCATGACGGGGTGCTCAGAGGAGCAGGGCGGCAATGCACAAGAAGTAAAGATGAAATATTCAAGAAAGAACTGGGGACACACACACGAGAGATGGCTCCAAGGAAGAGCAGAAGCAAAAGAGAGGCGAGAACAAACTGGCAGAAATGGGGGGGAATAATGATAAAACTCAAGAAGCGGGAGAATGACTAATCAATGCACGGAAAGACAACAGAGAATCTGAAATAATAATTCAGAGATGGTCGAAGTGAATATGTGGGCCACCAGAGGGCAGAGTCCAAGAAACAGCCATTGGGTCAAGTTATCACAAGTCAAGATTGTCCCCCAGGCTTGGCCTCCAGACTGGCCCCTCAGGCTTGGCCCCTCAGGTTTGGCCTCCAGACTGGCCCCTCAGGCTTGGCCCCTCAGGTTTGGCCACCAGGCTTGGCCTCCCAGGCTTGGCCCTCAGGTTTGGCCCCTCCAGGCTTGGCCCCCCAGGCTTGGCCTCCCAGGCTTGGCCACCAGGCTTGGCCACCAGGCTTGGCCCCTCAGGTTTGGCCACCAAGCTGGGCCCCCCAGACTTGGCCCCCCCCAGGCTTGGCCCCTCAGGTTTGGCCACCAAGCTGGGCCCCCCAGGCTTGGCCCCCCCAGGCTTGGCCCCCCCAGGCTTGGCCCCTCCAGGCTTGGCCCCCCCAGGCTTGGCCCCTCAGGTTTGGCCACCAAGCTGGGCCCCCCAGACTTGGCCCCCCCCCCAGGCTTGGCCCCCCCCAGGCTTGGCCCCTCAGGTTTGGCCACCAAGTTGGGCCCACCAGGCTTGGCCCCCCCCCCAGGCTTGGCCCCTCAGGTTTGGCCACCAGGCTTGGCCCCCCCTAGACTTGGCCCCCCCAGGCTTGGCCCCCCCCTAGGCTTGGCCCCCCCCAGGCTTGGCCCCCCCTAGGCTTGGCCCCCCCAGGCTTGGCCCCCCTAGGCTTGGCCCCCCAGGCTTGGCCCCCCCTAGGCTTGGCCCCCCCCAGGCTTGGCCCCCCAGGCTTGGCCCCCCAGGCTTAGCCCCCAGGCCAAGTATACAAAGACCTCCCAAGAACCACTCCAAGAATACTTCTGGTAGAAGTAATTGAATATATGAACAACTACTGAAAGCAACAATTATCGTAACGAAACTTAAGATGTCAAAGAGAAGACGTTGAGACATACGTCCAAGTAACGCTCAGTAACAGCAGCGTCAGTAGACGAGGGGAGGGGGGTGTTGTGTTGTGGGGGAGGGGGGGGTGTTGTGGGGGAGGGGGGGTGTTGTGGGGGAGGGGGGGGGGGGGTGTTGTGGGGGAGGGGGGGGTGTTGTGGGGGAGGGGGGGGTGTTGTGGGGGAAGGGGTACTTCTTCAGTACTTCTTCATGAATATAATGACCTACGGGTTCTCCTAGCCAGCTGGCAATTACCCTTTGTTAATAACCTGAATTTACACGGTCCAGTGATTCTTATAAATAAATATATAAATTAATTAATTAGAAATAAGCTCAGAGTTCAGCTCGTTTGGAAATGGGCTCAGTCAATGAAGTGTTTGATGTGGTCTAATACAGGGGTTTAAGTTGTCAAAGGTCAGTCAAAAGGCTGGCCTTGGAAACTGTTCAGAGCAATAAACTCGACACTTAAATAATACAGAACTTACGTTCCGTAAAATACTGAACCACCTGATCTCAATAACTCAAAATAAGCTCCCACTTTCAGCGTCGTGAGGTTTAATTCCATAGTGTTTCCTCGTAGCTCATGCCTCTCAGCTCGGGGACTAGCCTGGTGGCATATCTCTGAACCTTTTCTAACTTCGCTTTGAGTTCGACTAGGTATGGACTCCATGCTGGAGATGTATATTCCATTATTAACATATGAGGTATACAAGGTCTTGAATGATTCCTTACACAAGTTTCTAAAGGCAGTTATTATATTTGCCAGCCTTGCATATGCCGCTGATAGTAATTTTGATGTGGGTCTCAGAGGACAAGTCTAGCGCAATATCAACCCTCAGATCTTTCTCACTTCCTGATTCCTGAAGGATTTCGTCTCCAACTGGTACCTTGTGTTTGGCCTCCTGCTCCCTACAGCTATCTTCATTACTGTACACTTGCTTGAGTTCAACTCTAATAGCCATTTGTTGAACCATTCCTTCAATGTGTCCAGATCATCTTGCAGTGTCTTGTTGTTAGCCTCTGTCTCTATCCTTCTCATAATTTTACCATCGTCAGTAAACATTACAAGGAATGAGTCTATAGTGTGGTGGAGGGTGCGTGGAGTGTGGGAGAGGGTGCGTGGAGTGTGGGGGAGAGTGCGTGGAGTGTGGGGGAGGGTGCGTGGAGTGTGGGAGAGGGTGCGTGGAGTGTGGGAGAGGGTGCGTGGAGTGTGTTGGAGGGTGCGTGGAGTGTGGGAGAGGGTGCGTGGAGTGTGGGAGAGGGTGCGTGGAGTGTGGGGGAGGGTGCATGGAGTGTGGGAGAGGGTGCGTGGAGTGTGGGGGAGGGTGCGTGGAGTGTGTTGGAGGGTGCGTGGAGTGTGGGAGAGGGTGTGTGGAGTGTGTTGGAGGGTGCGTGGAGTGTGTTGGAGGGTGCGTGGAGTGTGGGAGAGGGTGCGTGGAGTGTGGGAGAGGGTGCGTGGAGTGTGGGAGAGGGTGCGTGGAGTGTGGGAGAGGGTGCATGGAGTGTGGTAGAGGGTGCGTGGAGTGTGGGAGAGGGTGCGTGGAGTGTGGGGGAGGGTGCGTGGAGTGTGGGAGAGGGTGCATGGAGTGTGGTAGAGGGTGCGTGGAGTGTGGGAGAGGGTGCGTGGAGTGTGGGGGAGGGTGCGTGGAGTGTGGGGGAGGGTGCGTGGAGTGTGGGGGAGGGTGCATGGAGTGTGGGAGAGGGTGCGTGGAGTGTGGGGGAGGGTGCGTGGAGTGTGTTGGAGGGTGCGTGGAGTGTGGGAGAGGGGTGCGTGGAGTGTGTAGGGGAGGGAAGGAGGGTGTGGTGTAGCAGGGAGCACATTAGGAGGTTAATCCGTGGCGTCACAGGGAGCAAGACGCTGCGAACGCTAACCTCAGGTTTACACGGCTTCCGACCATCTTTATTGCTCTCTTAAGTATTGTGTTTTACGTATTGTCCGCCAGCTCCCTCTCGCTCACTTGATTATGTGCCAGAAAAATCACTACACAAGTCACTGTCGCCATGAATTTTTGGACCCAAGCTCCTAAGTGATGTGCTGGAATATGCAGATATATATATATATATATATATATATATATATATATATATATATATATATATATATATATATATATAAGTTTTGTGAGGGTACCACCTCTGGTGCCAATGTGGGGACCCATAGCCTCGGAGAAGAAAATAAAAAGTATTCAGAGGAGACCTTGTGGTTTCTCACTGAACACTAATATTATCTTCTCCTACCACCCCCATTCTTTTGTATGTACACATATATATTTACTTTATTTGAACTTTGTTACAAAAAAGGAGTTACATATGGATTATATATATATATATATATATATATATATATATATATATATATATATATATATATATATATATATATATTAGTATATTTTGGGAGCAGTCTATCATGTAACATATTTTATTGAATATGACAGAAAGGGTTAGACGAATGACGGAACAAATCTTCTCTATATTTCTAATGCTGTTGTTAACTTCGTAAAGAAGTTTCCAATAAACTCTTCAAGGTTCATTCTACAATATGGACCGACGGTAAAAGATTCGTTTCATTGAAGCTGTCAACATCCTCAGAGGCAGAGGGGGGGGGGGAGTGAATACAAGTTTGTTGTTGTTTTAGCTACTCAGCTACTGGGAACAAAATGTTCCAAGTAGCACGGGTTATGGTGAGCCCGTGGTGGACTCGCCTGGCACAGGAGCGGGGCTGTAACTGTGGAGTGTGTGAGTTATCCAGTCATGATGGCTGACGTCTTGGGTCCCCCAGACTGGTAACTGGTTGTAGACAGTTTGATGAGAGTGAGTGATACGTCCTGCTTCGCCTGTGTATAACCCTCTATTGTTGTATCTGGTGACCATTACTGGTGCTGTTGGTCGGGATATCTTTGTGATGGTGTGTGTGTGTGTGTGTGTGTGTGTGTGTGTGTGTGTGTGTGTGTGTGTGTGTGTGTGTGTGTGTGTGTGTGTGTGTGTGTGTGTGTGTGTGTACTCACCTAATTGTGCTTGCGGGGGTTGAGCTCTGGCTCTTTAGTCCCAGAGCTTTGGTCTGGCTCTCTGGCTGTGTGTGTGTGTGTGTGTGTGTGTGTGTGTGTGTGTGTGTGTGTGTGTGGAAAATCATGTGTTGGTTGATGGAGCCTCGTTGTCTGTCTATTGTCAAAGGCCTCGAGACAGACGTTGTAGTCTTGCCAATAACTTAAGATCGTTTGGGACTGCCTTGCCCCAAGAGGGCGTGTAAAGACTCACACGACATCCGTGTCTTTCAAAGCGTTTGTTTACTGTCGGGGAGAGTTCGTCATGAGCAACTTGACTGTCTTCTTGGTCTTGTAGTCAATTGTGAACTGTCTTCTGGTTAGTGTTGGAAGGGGGTAACGTTTCTCTCAAATGATGACTTGAGGAGTTCTCATCCGTTTTGAGAGCCTTTGAAATTTGGTTGACAGGTTTAATAGCTTGGTTGATTCTGTCATGTTAACTGTTTGGTGTCATGCGGCTCACCCAGGAGGTGACAGGTCGTCAGTGAGAGTTCCTGTCTATGACCACGATGACAGAAGGGCACTGGGGCATCACCACCAGTAAGAGGGGCAATGGGTTACCACAATAGGTACCTGCTTAATACCTGGTTGATGGGGTTCTGGGAGTTCTTCTACTCCCCAAGTCCGGCCCGAAGCCAGGCTCGTCCTGTGAGAGTTTGGTCCACCAGGCTGCTGCTTGGAACGGCCCGCAGGGCAACATACCCACCACAGCCCGGCTGATCCGGAACTTCTCTTAGAAAACAGTCCAGTGTGGTGGTGAATGGAGAGGTAGGTAGGTAGAGAATATGAACCAAGTAAGTTGGTTCTTACACACGAGAGAGGCAGATTTACGACAATTTATAACCTTAAGATTTCAGTCCTCGGTAACTTATTTGTTAATAATTTTTGCATTACAAAAAAATTGTGGAGGAGAGTATTTTTTGTGATCAGTAGAATACATTTTATCTCTTATGAAATTTAAGAATGCAACACAATGGCTTCCTACATAATTTTGTTTTAAACAATAACTAAGGATTTAGTTTTGGAGGTTTAATATTAAATCCATAAATATGTTACTTCGTTTTGGAGAAGTGAGCATGTTAGGAGCATGGTTGTTAAAGTTGGCTGTGTTGTTAAGGCTTGTTGTGACTTCTGGGAGAGGTTGTCATGAGTCACCTGCTTAATGTGTGACCAAGTACCACTAACCCCAGAGTCCAAGCTCACCTGTTGTGTGTGTGTGTGTGTGTATATATATATGTATATATATATATATATATATATATATATATATATATATATATATATATATATATATATATATATATATATATATATATATATATATATGTTATTGAATGTGACCTAATGGCATAGATCAATGATGTTGGCCCAAATTTTCGATATTTTCATGTTCTTCACTTGGGAAGAACTTGACAAAAATAAACTCAACAAAAGTTCATTTAGCAATTAAGCCTGACGCTAAATGATGCTTTCCACTAAAGCTGTCAACATCTTCGGAGGTGGGGAAGTGGAGAGAGGGAGGAAGAGAGAGAGAGAGAGAGAGAGAGAGAGAGAGAGAGAGAGAGGGAGGGAGGGAGGGAGAGAGAGAGAGAGAGAGAGAGAGAGAGAGAGAGAGAGAGAGAGAGAGAGAGAGAGAGAGAGAGAGAGAGAGAGAGAGAGAGAGAGAGAGAGAGCTGCAGTATGAACATGCCTAAGAGTACAGAGCGAGGAGATGGTATTAACCCTGCCCATGTTGACTATGGGGAGGGAACCAGGCCTACTGAGCCTCCTCCTCCTCCTACACTACTCTCCCCAACACAACCCTGCATCTCCAACACCCTTGCTCCATGTTGCCAGATGGTCAATCCATAAATCCCACTTTCAGTATCAGCACAACTCCACCCCCAACCCCACCCACCCCCAGCCCCACCCCTAACTCACTTCGCTCCAAAAAGCCTCCAAACACCCCCACCCACCCACCTCACCCACCCCCTACCAACCCGCCACTCACAGAAACAAAGCAAAATCCACCGTGCCATAAAGAGTAATCAAGACGCACCAAATTGGGGATGAGAATGCACAAACGGGATTACCTTATCGCTCCGCCTTACTCTCCTTCAACTCCAATTTGGGTGAGAGGATTGAGCCACGTTCATCTGCTTATTGTGTCGTAAAGCTTCAGGTGTATGTGTGCATAATATACTTGTGAAGGTCTGGGGGGGGGGCAAGAATAACAAGCAGTGGGGCTTGTGCATGGGGGGGAGTACTGGGGGGCTTGTAGATGGGGGGGGGGGTAGTGGTGGGCCTTGTGCTGCTCATCTTCAAGAGTAACCGCGGGACTCGAACTCTGGAGACGCCTCAGGGTTTACAAATACCGATTTGTAGGGTTCAAGCTCCATACTAGCATTCACCAGAACCATTAAGAGCTCAAAATGGGGTGAGAATAGCTTGAGCTACCTCATCCCTTTGTGTCTATTTTACCTCAATAAACTTATTTCAATTTCAATTTCAATTAAGAGCACATCTTGATGCCTTTTACAGAACCGGTTCCACTCAGGTGTAAGTACAAAGAACTGGATCCAGTCACTGTTGCAGGTGTGTGGGACAAACACTCGAGTCATTCAACTAGACCGAAGCACTGTTTACCGCGCGTCGTCCTACTCCACCTCAACGCTAAGCGTAGAAATGGCGGGAAAAAACGTAAACACAAAGCCACGTGTACAGCAAGCCAAGTAAACACGACCAGCTGTTCCATAAACACGAGACTAACAAAACAGCCGCTGTGAAGCCTTGTATAATACAGCATAATACACGCAACAATACCACCCAACGCTTCTCAAGATACATCATAACTCTACTTGAGATCATTCTCTTCACACATATTCTTCAGAATGCGTACACAAATTTCAGGAAAATGCGCACTAAAATGCAGCCTACACCATTACTGTAAGACGTACTTGCATCCGCTAATAAAAGGAAGGAGCATCTTCAGCTGGTAATAATAAAGTTAATAATAAAAAAGGAAGTTCACAGTAAAGAGGAAAAAGGCCGTTCCTTGACTTGCTCATAAAACCCGCCCCTCGATAATGGACTTCGCACAGAATGAAAACTGGAGAGAAAATGACAGCAGGAGGATAATAAAATTCTTTCTGTGAAGGCAAGTAATGGAGCCTCCTTGCCACTCGCCACGAGTGAGAGGGAGAACTACCTCAACCACAGTTCATCATGCATTGACGCGTCCACTTACGAAGCCTGTGCATCTATCCTCGATCATGATGGCTTAGCTTGCAATTATTAAACAGTTTGGGGTCTTAAGTGCTACAAGGTATATAGCTGTATAGAGGTATATCGAGGTATATCGCAGTCCTTCCATGCTCATTCACTGTTTTAATAAATCCAATCTAAGCTGCCCTGATTGAGGAAAGATAAGTATTAAACACAATACAATTTTCTTTATATCTGCATCTATAAGAGAATGTCTGTTTATCTTTCAGTCCAAGGTTGGAGGCCAGCCTCACCCAAAATGAAGTATATGGGGTAGGGGAGAGTCATAGGCCTGTTGGAGGTCGGCCCAAGTGAAACGCTTTAAGAAATATTGGCATTTATAGACCCCCCCCACTCCTGCCTATGTGAATGTCATGGAGCCAAGCCTGAAATGTGGAGTGTTTCCCATTGTTGTTTATATCATTTTCAGTGCTTGGCAATAATACATTTTCTGAGGGGGGGGGGCGGATGGGACGGTATGGACGAGCGAGGGGGAGGCCAAGGGGAAGGGGGGCGAGGGAGAGAAGAACGGGAAGGGGTAAAGAGGAGCTAGAAAAAGTGGTGATGGGGGGGGGGGGGGAAGAGACCAGGGTTCAGCCAGTTACCTCTTATAGCATTTATAAAATAGAATGTTAGTACTCACCTAGTTGTGCTTGCGGGGGTTCAACTTCGGCTCTTTGGTCCCACCTCTCAACTGTTAATCAACTGGTGTACAGGTTCCTGAGCCTACTGGGCTCTATCATATCTACATTTGAAACTGTGTATGGAGTCAGCCTCCACCACATCACTGCCTAGTGCATTCCATTTATTAACCACTCTGACACTGAAAAGTTGTTTCTAATGTATATGTATGTATATATATATATATATATATATATATATATATATATATATATATATAATATATATATATATATATATATATATATATATATATATATATATATATATATATCAAAGTCATCTCCAGGAACATGATATCTAGGATGTTTACTGTCTGCTTGCTTGCATATCCCCCCTAGGGGATAATGACGTCATCATTATGTCCGTGATGTCACCATTGCTTGTGGTTATCTTATAACTTTCAGACCATAGATGATTGGTGCCAGCTTCTCTGTCCCAAAATATTAACTTCCACAACAAATGTCCGGGTGATAATTGTCCAGATGCCCCTTGTCCAAGAATGTGTTACCAGGCTGCCAACCCCCATCTCCACAAATCTGATCTGATTCCCCCAGCTGAATGGACAGTGTCTCGTATTACAGGTCTTGTGTAATGAAACAATAACTACGTTATCAGATAGTAAGGAGGGGGGGGGGGGAGGATGATGTTGTTTCAGATTTAGCTACTCAGAACGAAGTGTCCATGTAGCACGGACTATGGTGAGCCCGTAAGGGAGGGGGGAGGGGGGAGATGCAGACCAATTTTCTAGGGACCATTTCCTCCCCCACCACACTCAGAGCTGCGTACGTTGGTGACAGCCCTTAGGGATAATGGGCCCATTCCCCTTTTTAATGTATACATGATTTAATCGAACCATATGGTGTGGGGACATGAGGTGTGGAACCGCGCAGTGACAGATCAAATCCAATCAATTTCAGAAGTATGCAAGGACCTATTTTTTGTATTTTTTTTTTTTAGTATAAGGGTGGCCGAAGGGGTGGGTCGTGCCTACAGCTGCCAAGGCCCAGATTAACGGACCGGTCGCCAGGAGGCGAGGGCCGGTGTGTGTGTGTGTGTGTGTGTATGTGTGTGTGTGTGTGTGTGTGTGTGTGTGTGTGTGTGTGTGTGTGTGTGTGTGTGTGTGTGTGTGTCACCCTCACTCCGGTACAATCACCCACGTCCCCTCAGACGGCCTCGGCACTTACCAATCGGCACCAAGGTCACGCTGCTAAAGTGTTTATTGTAAGCCCTCCACCGCCAGCGGTCTCCCTTTGTTGACTGATTGATGAAGATTAAGCCACCCAAGAGGTGGCACGGGCATGAATAACCCGTAAACTCTGCTCTGATATTCTTATAGATTTAGCTACTGAGAAGGAAGTGTTCACGTAGCACGGGCTGTAGTGAGCCAGAAACTGCTAGGATGTATATGGATAACTTAAATACTCGTCACTCTACCTCCGGGTACGTCCACTGTAACGACATACCTGCAGCATACCTGGAGAGGATTTCGAGAGTTCCACTTCGAGCCCCGACCCGGCTCGAACCTCTCCTAACGTAACACAACAGCGACTGTAAAAATCCTTGTACACAGTAACCTTAAAGCTAGACTCATCCCAAAACTAGTCAGTGACCATTTTGTAAACATTAGGACCAATCCGTCCTTAGATCAAAATAAACATCACAATCTTTAAGTGCATTTTTAAGGCTTATGCGGCCATAAGTGGCATGTAGACTGGTCAACACAACTTGCCACGGACCCACATGGTCACTATGATGGGGTCACTGTCATATTACAACACTTGTGCTGAGTTAAAGAAAATAATGGTGAGGATCTTTAGTGGTGTTTAAGGAAGGTAATACTTACGAGGGAGTGTTTTGTTTCCTGAAGCTTCTGTGAATTCTTAAGTGGGTTATAGCGAAGTGAACCGAAATGTTTGGCACAGTTCAACTAGAGGCACCACCACCACCACCACCACCACCAGACACAGTTCAACACCACCATCACCACCACCACCACCACCAGACACAGTTCAACACCACCACCACCACCAGACACAGTCCAACACCACCACCACCACCAGTCACAGTTCAACACCACCACCACCAGTCACAGTTCAACACCACCACCACCAGTCACAGTTCAACACCACCACCACCAGTCACAGTTCAACACCACCACCACCACCAGTCACAGTTCAACACCACCACCACCAGTCACAGTTCAACACCACCACCACCAGTCACAGTTCAACACCACCACCAGTCACAGTTCAACAACCAGAAGCACCACCATTCAGAATTGAGGCCTCGTTGTAATTTGGTCTAATTACACACACACACACACACACACACACACACACACACACACACACACACACACACACACACACACACACACACACACACACACAGACACACACACACACACACACACACACACACACACACACACACACACACTCGTGCATGCTAAATCGGAGCCGTGTATCAAACGGTCGCGACCCCGTACAGGCATATGAGAGGCCCCGGTAAAACACGCTGCGGACGTGTTTATCAAACACCAAACAGCCTGACGCTGATGATTACAAGCAAAACTGCCCGATCACCCGAGGAACGTATTCCCTTAGACGTGAACGTCATTTGACGCCGTGTTGCCGGTTTAAGGCAAATTACTTCAGCTCCTCTTGACGGGTTATCTTGAGGTTATCTTGAGATTATTTCGGGGCTTTTAGTGTCCCCGCGGCCCGGTCCTCGACCAGGCCTCCACCCCCAGGAAGCAGCCCGTGACAGCTGACTAACACCCAGGTACCTATTTTACTGCTAGGTAACAGGGGGCATAGGGTGAAAGAAACTCTGCCCATTGTTTCTCGCCGGCGCCCGGGATCGACCCCGGGACCACAGGATCACAAGTCCAGCGTGCTGTCCGCTCGGCCGACCGGCTCCCTGCATGTCTCTACATAGTTAAGAGCCACTTGACAGCCACAACAGTCCTGTAGAACAATCATACACGTCTATTGGTGCTCGACCCCTGGCAGCCTGTGTGTGTCTATCGCCACATCCTAGTGCCATCAAGAGTGAGCGAACTCGGAAAACTTAAAGTGTGATCAAACACTCATTTTGTTACTTATATTACTGGGAGTATACTTTGAGAATACCTGAAGTGGGCTCTGGGGCTCTTCTACTTCCCCAGTAGGGTGACACCAGTCTTAGGGTAGGGGTGACACCAGTCTTAGTGTAGGGGTGACACTAGTCTTAGTGTAGGGGTGACACTAGTCTTAGGGTAGGGGTGGCACCAGTCTTAGGGTAGGGGTGACACCAGTCTTAGGGTAGGGGTGACACCAGTCTTAGTGTAGGGGTGACACTAGTCTTAGTGTAGGGGTGACACTAGTCTTAGTGTAGGGGTGACACTAGTCTTAGGGTAGGGGTGGCACCAGTCTTAGGGTAGGAGTGACACCAGTCTTAGGGTAGGGGTGACACTAGTCTTAGTGTAGGGGTGACACTAGTCTTAGGGTAGGGGTGGCACCAGTCTTAGGGTAGGGGTGACACCAGTCTTAGGGTAGGGGGTAACACCAGTCTCAGGGTAGGGGGTGACACCAGTCTTAGGGTAGGGGTGACACCAGTCTCAGGGTAGGGGGTAACACCAGTCTCAGGGTAGGGGTGACACCAGTCTTAGGGTAGGGGTGACACGAGTCTCAGGGTAGGGGTGACACGAGTCTCAGGGTAGGGGTGACACCAGTCTCAGGGTAGGGGTGACACCAGTCTCAGGGTAGGGGGTAACACCAGTCTCAGGGTAGGGGGTAACACCAGTCTCAGGGTAGGGGGTGACACCAGTCTCAGGGTAGGGGTGACACCAGTCTTAAGGTAGGGGGTGACACCAGTCTTCCCTACCCAGTTGCCGATAATCTAGTTTTTCTTACACTGTGGCTGGCTGGCTGGCTGGCGAGGGGGGCGGTGACCCCCAGGGGTTCTAGGCGGTTATATCCCCCCTCCCCTCCTCCCCCCCCCTACGGTGACCACTGCTCGCCGCCCACCATCTCCCCAGATTGGCTCCGTCTTAACGACTGCTCGCACATGGAAAATTAAAACGCACGGGAGAGGAGAGTGCCATCCCACTTGGCCCAGAGTGTCGACCCTCCGGCAGCGGCCGCCTGTGATCTTGAGCCGTGTGCACTCCGAGGGGCTGTAAGGAGGAGGCGCCCCCCTCGGGGTACGAGCCCCCCAGTCGCGGAGAAATACATGGAGCATGTGTCACCTTATTACTCCCCTCTTGCCTCAACTAATCACTAATGCAACTCGGCCGCCCTCCGCCTCCCGCGATCAATCCAACAAAATTTGATTGAATTTCCACCCAAACTTCCGAGGCCCCAAATATTGCGATGGGTCTCGCTGCCAGCCCCTGGAGACCGGGCCTCAAGCCAGTTGAGGACACTAGAGGCCTCAAGCGTCACTGTCAGGTGAGGACACTAGAGGCCCCAAGCGTCACTGTCAGGTGAGGACACTAGAGGCCTCAAGCGTCACTGTCAGGTGAGGACACTAGAGGCCTCAAGCGTCACTGTCAGGTGTGGACACTAGAGGCCTCAAGCGTCACTGTCAGGTGAGGACACTAGAGGCCTCAAGCGTCACTGTCAGGTGAGGACACTAGAGGCCTCAAGCGTCACTGTCAGGTGAGGACACTAGAGGCCTCAAGCGTCAGAGACCAAGGCAAAACACGCCTCTACCCTCCTCTATCAACAACACGACGTATGCGCGTAATTTGGCTGACAATGGGTCTAAGCTCGACTGTGGCGTAAACAGATTCAAATGCATTGTGTGTGTGTGTGTGTGTGTGTGTGTGTGTGTGTGTGTGTGTGTGTGTGTGTATGTATTTTTTCTATATTTTACCTTGGAAAGGCGAGTTTATTGGGCAGCGTCACTCATCCTGTGAGTGAACATACTGCCATAGCAGCATGTACAACCCCCACCCCCTTCCTCTCCGTCCCCACCGATAGGATGAAAGATCGGTTGTATGTAGTGTGAGCTTCACCGTAACACAGTCGAGACTAAACTGTCAAAGTATACCCAGAGTATACCCAAAGTATACCCAGACTCCGTCGTCAGTATACCGAGATGCTTCGAGGTCTCAACTATGATATTGCTGACAGCAATATCATAGTTGGTAAAATAATATTTTCTACCTTGTCTACCTTGTGTAGCTTCCGGGGATCAACGGCGTCGCGGCCCGGTCTCCGACCAATCCTCCCGGATGGTCGTCTGGTTAACCAGGCTGTTGGACGTCGTTGTTCGTAGCCTGGCGTATGAGTATTCAGGTATCCATCATACCATCAGGTATTCTATGGAGGTGTTTATCAAGTTCTCTCTTGAACACTGTGAGGGGTCGGCCAGTTATGTCCCTTATGTGTAGTGGAAGCGTGTTGAACAGTCTCGGGCCTCTGATGTTGATAGTTCTCTCTTGAACACTGTGAGGGGTCGGCCAGTCATGTCCCTTATGTGTAGTGGGAGCGTGTTGAACAGTCTCGGGCCTCTGATGTTGATAGTTCTCTCTTGAACACTGTGAGGGGTCGGCCAGTTATGTCCCTTATGTGTAGTGGAAGCGTGTTGAACAGTCTCGGGCCTCTGATGTTGATAGTTCTCTCTTGAACACTGTGAGGGGTCGGCCAGTTATGCCCCTTATGTGTAGTGGAAGCGTGTTGAACAGTCTCGGGCCTCTGATGTTGATAGTTCTCTCTTGAACACTGTGAGGGGTCGGCCAGTTATGCCCCTTATGTGTAGTGGAAGCGTGTTGAACAGTCTCGGGCCTCTGATGTTGATAGTTCTCTCTTGAACACTGTGAGGGGTCGGCCAGTTATGCCCCTTATGTGTAGTGGAAGCGTGTTGAACAGTCTCGGCCTCTGATGTTGATAATTCTCTCTTGAACACTGTGAGGGGTCGGCCAGTTATGTCCCTTATGTGTAGTGGAAGCGTGTTGAACAGTCTCGGGCCTTTGATATTGATAGAGTTCTCTCTCAGAGTACCTGTTCCACCTCTCTTTTCAACCGGGGGTATTCTGCACATCCTGCCATGTCTTCTGGTCTCATGTGATGTTATTTCTTTGTGCAGACCAAGAACCAGTCCCTCTAATATCTTCCACGTGTAGATTATTATATATCTCTCTCACCTGCGCTCTAGAGAATACAGATTTAGAACTTTTAATCGGTCTCAATAATTAAGATGACTTATAGAGTAGATTCTAGCGATTAAGGATCGTTGCACACACACTCTAGGTCAGTAATTTCTCAGGCTCTAAATGGGGCTGTTAGTGTGCAACAATATTCCTCCCTAGAGAGCACTAGTGTCTTGAAAAGTATTACTACTTGTATGACATCCTTTGTTTGGAAGGTCCTTGTTATCCAACCTGTCATTTTTCTTACAGTTGTGACGACTACTTTACTGTCTTGAACAGGTAAGGTCTTCCCACACCATTACTCCTAGACTGTTACTGAGGATCATTGAATACTGTTCATGAGGCCCCCCACTGCCCACAGGATGGGTATGAGGATGATAATGAGCAAGGAGAGACAGTAGGGGCGGCGTCCCCCCGGGAGGAGGGTAAGCGCCCGTCGCCTCAACCCACCACAACAAGCAACTTGATCCGGCACCACAGACCCCATAAGCGGATATTACCTACACATAAACGATGCTCCTAAACCATTTTATCAGCGCTAATGGACATAGCCAAAACTAACTAATAACAGCATTTGTAGCAAGATGGATGTGGTGAGGTCACGCTACCGCCCACAGAGCGCCTCTACCGCCGCCCACAGAGCTCCTCTACTGCCGCCCACAGAGTTGCTCTACCGCCGCCCACAGAGCGCCTCTACCGCCGCCCACAGAGCTGCTCTACCGCCGCCCACAGAGCGCCTCTACCGCCGCCCACAGAGCGCCTCTACCGCCGCCCACAGAGCGCTCTACCGCCGCCCACAGAGCGCCTCTACCGTCGCCCACAGAGCGCCTCTACCCCCGCCCACAGAGCTGCTCTACCCCCGCCCACAGAGCGCCTCTACCGCCGCCCACAGAGCGCCTCTACCGCCGCCCACAGAGCGCCTCTACCGCCGCCCACAGAGCGCCTCTACCGCCGCCCACAAAGCGCCTCTACCGCCGTCCACAGAGCTCCTCTACCGCCGCCCACAGAGCGCCTCTACCGCCGCCCACAGAGCGCCTCTACCGCCGCCCACAGAGCGCCTCTACCGCCGCCCACAGAGCGCCTCTACCGCAGCCCACAGAGCGCCTCTACCGCCGCCCACAAAGCGCCTCTACCGCCGTCCACAGAGCTCCTCTACCGCCGCCCACAGAGCGCCTCTACCGCCGCCCACAGAGCTGCTCTACCGCCGCCCACAGAGCGCCTCTACCCCCGCCCACAGAGCTGCTCTACCCCCGCCCACAGAGCGCCTCTACCGCCGCCCACAGAGCTGCTCTACCGCCGCCCACAGAGCGCCTCTACCCCCGCCCACAGAGCTGCTCTACCCCCGCCCACAGAGCGCCTCTACCGCCGCCCACAGAGCTGCTCTACCGCCGCCCACAGAGCGCCTCTACCCCCGCCCACAGAGCTGCTCTACCCCCGCCCACAGAGCGCCTCTACCGCCGCCCACAGAGCGCCTCTACCGCCGCCCACAGAGCGCCTCTACCGCCGCCCACAGAGCGCCTCTACCGCCGCCCACAGAGCGCCTCTACCGCCGCCCACAGAGCGCCTCTACCGCCGCCCACAGAGCGCCTCTACCCCCGCCCACAGAGCTCCTCTACCCCCGCCCACAGAACTGCTCTACCCCCGCCCACAGAGCGCCTCTACCGCCGCCCACAGAGCTCCTCTACCCCCGCCCACAGAACTGCTCTACCCCCGCCCACAGAGCGCCTCTACCGCCGCCCACAGAGCTGCTCTACCGCCGCCCACAGAGCGCCTCTACCCCCGCCCACAGAGCTGCTCTACCCCCGCCCACAGAGCGCCTCTACCGCCGCCCACAGAGCGCCTCTACCGCCGCCCACAGAGCGCCTCTACCGCCGCCCACAGAGCGCCTCTACCGCCGCCCACAGAGCGCCTCTACCGCCGCCCACAGAGCGCCTCTACCCCCGCCCACAGAGCTCCTCTACCCCCGCCCACAGAACTGCTCTACCCCCGCCCACAGAGCTGCTCGCGCACACCCCCTGGACTCTACTCTCACGTCTAAGTCACCTTGCAAGGCACCGTAAATAACAAGGTAGTTTATATAATGTAATCTTCTATTAATTTACATTACTGTGGGAGCCGAACAATGGTGCCAAGTCGGGAGATGACCCCAGGGGGGGGGGGGGGCAACACTATTAGGCTTACCTTACCTTGTGGTTTCCTTGCGTTGGTTTCGGGGATCAACGTCCCCGCGGCCCGGTTTCCTGGTTGCTGGACTGGTCAACTAGGCTGTTGGACGCGGTTGCTCGTAGCCAGACGTGTGAATAACTACAGTCTGGTTGATCAGGTATACTTTGGAGGTGTTTGTCAAGTTCTCTCTCTTGAACACTGTGAGGGATCGGCCAGTTATGTCCCTTATGTGTAGTGGAAGCGTGTTGAACAGTCTCAGGCCTCTGATGTTGATAGTTCTCTCTTGAACACTGTGAGGGGTCGGCCAGTTATGCTCCTTATGTGTAGTGGAAGCGTGTTGAACAGTCTCGGGCCTCTGATGTTGATAGAGTTCTCTCTCAGAGTACCTGTTGCACCTCTGCTCTTCAACGGGGGTATTCTGCACATCCTGCCATGCCTCCTGGTCTCATGTGATGTTATTTCTGTGAGCAGGTTTGGGACCAGCCCCTCTACTATTTTCCACGTGTAAATTATTATGTATCTCTCCCGCTTGCGTTTAAGGGAGTACAGATTTAGGCTCTTTAGTCGGTCCCAATAGTTTAGATGTTTTACTGAGTACATTCCAGCAGTATCTAGCAGACTACCCACATAAAGTCACCCATATTGTGGTACTACATTCAAAACGGCATCTATGACGTCACCAGTAATTATGAATTAACACACGCTTATATATTAAGCGTTTGTTTATTTTCCGTAAATATAATTGGTCGCATTCATCGCTGGTGTTAACCATCCCCTTGTTACCACGGCGACAATTATCACACATCTGGCGTGTTAATGAATTATACGTCCGCAGTACCAGCTGGGCCCCTAATGAAGTCCAGCAGTACCAACTGGGCCCCTAACCAAGTCTAGCAGTACCAACTGGGCCCCTAATGAAGTCCAGCAGTACCAGCTGGGCCCCTAACCAAGACCAGGACCCCCCAAAGGTAGACCAGTCTACGATCTACGTCCTGGCTACACAACCGAGGGTACCAGGGCTCAATCCCTGGATAGGACAGAAACGGTTGGGCACGTTTCCTTTCATCTGACGAGTCTATTCACGTATCAGTAAAACAAGTCTATACCTAAGATTTAGGCAAGTATTGTATGGCGTCAGCCTCCAGCACATCACTTCCTAGTGTATTCCATTTGTTAACTACTCTGACACTGACAAAAGTTGTTTCTAATGTGTGTGTGTACTCACCCTGTGTGTGTGTGTGTGTGTGTGTGTGTGTGTGTGTGTGTGTGTGTGTGTGTGTGTGTGTGTGTGTGTATGTGTGTGTGTGTGTGTGTGTGTGTGTGTATGTGTGTGTTAGAGAGAAATAAGTAGTAGACATAATAGAGGGGAAAATAGAGTGGTTAGAAAGGTAGGGTCCAAGAGCTAATAGCTCGATTCTGCAGAAAAATAGTAAAGACACACACGCACACACACACACGCACACACACATACACACACACACACACACACACACACACACACACACACACATACACACACACACACACACACTAACTAACACACATGGTATTCGCCATAGATTAATTTCTATCACGCCCCATTTAAAAGAGACAAAAGTCACCATTTCACATATCTCCAGAAACAAAGTCATCACCGTCCTCCTCTAATCACAGTCAATGAGCGCCAATTTTAAACACCGTCAATGGTCTTAACATCAATCACTTAGAAAAAAAAGATCCAATTATCCTTCACAAACACGGTCTTTGAAAATAGAAGATCTTTAATTCCTCTGATAGAGATTTTAGCCCTAGCCATCAGCCTCAATCGTGGACCGTAATGTCAGATCTCTGGTGAGGTGAGGGTCTTAAGACAGCTTAGCCTTCTTTATGGAGCCTGACATGACTTCAGTGATGAGCAGCTGGCCACCTTTTGGACCACCTCGGCTACTGCTTTGTCTATGTGGGTGACTATTCACCTAGTTGTGTTTGCGAGGGGAGGGGAGGGGTGAGCTCTGGCTCTTTGGTCCCGCCTCTCGACTGTCAATCAGCGGCGCTCAATTAAGCGCAGTCAAGAACTCTTACATTGGTCATTACATTACATCGCAGCCTCCTACGTCAGGCTGCGAGCAGCCGCGTCTAACAGCCTGGTTGATCAGTCCAGCAACCAGGAGGCCTGGTCGACGACCGGGCCGCGGGGACACTAAGCCCCGGAAGCACCTCAAGGTAACCTCAAGGTAACCTTGGTGACATTTAAACTTCTCTTTCTGAGTTGAGGCGCCAAATTAATCCCTCGCCATTCGTTCAGCATCACCTCCCAACCAATGGTGGCTTCTTCACTTAATTCAAATATAGTTAACATTTGTCCCAGTCAACTTGAAGACACGAGACCGAATCTTAATGTTTTTAAAGTCTTCACTACACAGACAGCACGGATCTGCTACTCCGTAAGAAACACGACTGTTTTGCCTAGCCTAAAAAAAAAAACACATACTAACCCAAGGAACCCACCTAACCTATCAAGATCCATACATAGAAAAGTCAATGTGAGACTGCGTTCAATTTACGTAATACGTCAAATTCCGTAATTCCGTTTCTGTACTAAAGCGATGTACTATAGGTGTGTGTGTGTGTGGGTGGGGGCGAGTGATGAGTATGTGAGGCTGATGAGTATGTGAGGAGGCTGAGTTGGTGATGAGTATGTTGGCACGAGGTCTTCCAGGGGACACATGTGACAAGTCTGCCAGTGTGTGTGTGTGTGTGTGTGTGTGTGCAACAGTGCAGCTGCGAGAATTATGCAGTGACCATAAATTGTACAGCCAGGCTGTCAGGTCAGGCAAGATGCACCTCAAATTAGTACATAAATTTTAAAAATATACAAAACCGGACGCAGTCAGGTCGCTAACCAGACACCTCTAAACATGAAAGGAACGAGATCTACCGTGTTATAGGCTGCTCATATATGCTGCGTGTGCGCATGTCTCTCTGCAATTATATAATTATATATATATATATATATAATATATATAAAGTATATTTTGGTAGCAGTCTTGCAAACATATGCTGTTGAATATGACCGAGAGGGTAAAATTAATGATTCTAACACAAATTAATGATTCTAAATGTTAGGTATACACTATACATTTTCAAAGACGATCGAAAATTACATGACTAACTCATCTACTTGTGTCCTACAAGATCGGGGGGTTTTAGATTTAGCTACTCAGAACGAAGTATCCATGTAGCACGGGCTATGGTGAGCTCGTAAAGAGTTTTTTTTTTGCCTTTGGAGTCCCCCTTGTATATCCGCGGATGGTCTAATGCCCTGACCCCCTTACCTATTTTCCCCTATCACATCTATTTTTAAAATCATGCATGTCGTTCGCCTCTACACACCTGCTCCTTTAGGTCATCCCATTTTTCCACACCTACCATAACAAAAAAATACTAACATTATATTTCACCCGAGTCTCGTTCTTCCATTCCCCATATTCTATTGGTATATATTTTCAACATTCCCTCTCTCTTTTTTTCACTCTGTCATCCACATCCAAGTATTTTAATACGTGTGTATATGTGTGTGTGTGTGTATACCCATGGGTATGTATGCGTATGCATGTACTATCACCCGTTACCACAACATACTGATGGTTGCCGGAAGAGTTATGTATGATGAGTTGAGCAGTTTGTATTTATGCGAGAGAATGTCTGTCTGTCTGCGTCTGTCTGTGACTCTCCAAAGGACTAATAGTCTGCGGTACGGGACAGGCATATTCTGGCGACACTTGCCAGCCTACAAGAGAGAGAACATCCTACAAGAGAGAACATCCTACAAGAGAGAACATCCTACAAGAGAGAACATCCTACAAGAGAGAACATCCTACACGAGAGAACATCCTACAAGAGAGAACATCCTACAAGAGAGAGAACATCCTACAAGAGAGAGAACATCCTACAAGAGAGAGAACATCCTACAAGAGAGAACATCCTACAAGAGAGAACATCCTACAACAGAGAGAACCTCCTACAACAGAGAGAACATCCTACAAGAGAGAACATCCTACAAGAGAGAGAACATCCTACAAGAGAGAACATCCTACAAGAGAGAGAACATCCTACAAGAGAGAGAACATCCTACAAGAGAGAGAACATCCTACAAGAGAGAACATCCTACAAGAGAGAACATCCTACAAGAGAGAGAACATCCTACAAGAGAGAGAACATCCTACAAGAGAGAGAACATCCTACAAGAGAGAGAACATCCTACAAGAGAGAACATCCTACAAGAGAGAGAACATCCTACAAGAGAGAACATCCTACAAGAGAGAGAACATCCTACAAGAGAGAGAACATCCTACAAGAGAGAGAACATCCTACAAGAGAGAACATCCTACAAGAGAGAACATCCTACAAGAGAGAGAACATCCTACAAGAGAGAGAACATCCTACAAGAGAGAGAACATCCTACAAGAGAGAGAACATCCTACAAGAGAGAGAACATCCTACAAGAGAGAGAACATCCTACAAGAGAGAGAACATCCTACAAGAGAGAGAACATCCTACAAGAGAGAGAACATCCTACAAGAGAGAACATCCTACAAGAGAGAGAACATCCTACAAGAGAGAGAACATCCTACAAGAGAGAGAACATCCTACAAGAGAGAGAACATCCTACAAGAGAGAGAACATCCTACAAGAGAGAGAACATCCTACAAGAGAGAGAACATCCTACAAGAGAGAGAACATCCTACAAGAGAGAACATCCTACAAGAGAGAGAACATCCTACAAGAGAGAGAACATCCTACAAGAGAGAGAACAGCCTGCACGATTCAAATTCCGATTACAACGACACCTTTTGGGCACGGCCCGCTGGCAACACCTACAAAAATATATTGAAAAAAAACTATACAAAAAAAAACATTTTTAAGGAACGTCAACATAAAATTTCCTGCTATTCATACATTGGCCGTAGTAGCATAAAACAAATGGTCCATCCTAAGCTTCGAAGGCTTTCTCAAGTCTTTAGAACCTTAAAAGTTACCTTTTCTCAAAGCAAACGGGGTTTTATATATATATATATATATATATATATATATATATATATATATATATATATATATATATATATATATATATATATATATATATTTCACACCGCTAGGCTCCTCCCACCAGTGAACCACCCACAAGTAGACAATTATATTATTTGTATAAGAGAGAAACAGAGATAGCGAAGGCACAGAGAGAGAGAGACACATACAAATATAAAGACACAGAAACAGCGATAAATGTGTGTGTGGAGGAAGACCGGGGCGACCAGGAGAGAGAGAGAGAGAGAGAGAGAGAGAGAGAGAGAGAGAGAGAGAGAGAGAGAGAGAGAGAGAGAGAGAGAGAGAGAGAGAGAGAGAGAGAGAGAGAGAGTGAGGGGGGGGGGGATATTTGACGAAAGGGGAGGAAAGGGAAAGATTGAGAAAGAACGGGGAAAATGAAAGAGTAAGGGGGGGGGGTAGAGGGAAAAGGGGGAAGGCTCTGAGGGAGGGAAGGAAAAAAAAAGATGATGAGAGGAGACTGTTGGTGTGGAAGGGGATGGAAATGGGGAGAGGGGAGAGGTAGAGAGATGACAGAGAGGGGGGCGGGGGGAGGAGACCCCGGACACAGCCCGGTACACCCGCCTTGTCTCCTATACATAGTTTACCTTGTGTATTGTTAATGTTCCTAGTTGTGGGTCTTGACACACGCACGTGTGCTTGGAGTAGGACCTTCCTGCCCTCTCTCACACACACGGTGAAGGGCCTCCTGCCCTCTCTCACACTACCACCCCCGCTCATCCTCCAGCTTGTGCTCCCTCTCTCACTCGTAACCCAGTGTGTAGATGAAAAAAATAACAAGAGATACCAAGATATAACAAGAGATAACAAGAGATACCAAGATATAACAAGAGATAACAAGAATAACATGAAATATATCAACATGGAACAATCGATATCAATTAGCCAAGTTTAGATTCAGGAAAGACCTGGGTAAATACTGGTTTGGAAACGGCTGTTGATTCATAAGAGAAAATGACTGGGGAAAAAGATCCAAAAATCGCTGAATTGTTTCAAGCGTAGGTTAGACATGTATACTAACGATTTTGGGTGGATATAAATAGGATGATGATAGGAGCTAGGCAGAAATAAGTGGACAGAGTTTCTTGCACCTGATATCACTGTTCACTTAGCAGTAAATAGGTACCTGGGAGTTAGGCAGAAATAAGTGGACAGAGTTTCTTGCACCTGATGTCACTGTTCACCTAGCAGTAAATAGGTACCTGGGAGTTAGGCAGAAATAAGTGGACAGAGTTTCTTGCACCTGATGTCACTGTTCACCTAGCAGTAAATAGGTACCTGGGAGTTAGACAGCTGCTAAGGGCTGCTTCCTACGGGGATGTGCGTGAGAGAAATATGTAGATATGATAGAAGAAAAATAGGTCGGGAGTCTGTACATTAGACAACCAATTGTTAGAGAGGCGGGGTCCAAGAGCTAACAGCTCGATCCTGAGGGTACAACTAATAAATAAATACAGAGCACCGGGGCTCACCCCCCCCCCCCCAGCGAGGGGGTGAAGGGGGGGGAGGGGTGGGGGAGACGCGCACCCACAGCTCAGCAGAAATAATTACCCACTAATGAGGCCGAGTGATCGTGGACCGGTAAACTAATTAAATCCAGAATGGAGACCAGCGGAGCCCGGGACACGAGTCTACCTGACCCATCAGCCTCTGTTGGCGTGCCGACCCCCCCAAGCTCTCATCATCCCTACTTGAGGCATTACTGGTATTGTGGCCCCCCCTCCCTCACTCCCTCTTCCCTCCCTCCCTCCCTCTTCCCTCCCTCATGCCCTCCCGCGCGATTTACGGGGGAAGGGGGGGGGGGATACCATCCAGGCGACCGTGACGCAGTTCGCGGAGGTCACCTTAGGTCCGTGAGCACATTTACAAGGTATAGTCCCTCAATGTGTGTGTGTGTGTACCTATTGCTTCTGGGGCGTGTAAGTGCGTCCAAGTGGGTGTGGGTGTACTCACCTATTCTCACCTATTTGTACTCACCTATTTGTGTCTGCAGGAACGGGCATTGACTCTTGGATCCCGTCTTTCGAGCCATCGGTTGTTTACAGCAATGACTCCGGCCCTATCATGCCTAGTTTTAAAATTATGAATAGTATTTGCTTCCACCACTTGTTCCTTAAGTGCATTCCATTTTTCCACTACTCTCACGCTAAAAGAAAACTTCCTAACATCTCTGTGACTCATCTGAGTTTCCAGCTTCCACCAATGTCCCCTCGTTCTGTTACTATTACGTGTGAACATTTCGTCTATGTCCACTCTGTCAATTCCTCTGAGTATTTTATACGTACCTATCATGTCCCCCTTCTCCCTTCTCTTTTCTAGTGTTGTAAGTCTCAGTTCCTTCAGGAACTGAAGGAACGTTTGTGTGTGTGTGTGTGTGTGTATGTGTGTGTGTGTGTGTGTGTGTGTGTGTGTGTGTGTGTGTGTGTGTGTGTGTGTGTGTGTGTGTGTGTGTACTCACCTAGTTGTGTTTGCGGGGGTTGAGCTCTGGCTCTTTAGTCCCGCCTTTCCAGGCATCGGTTGTTTACAGCAATGACTCCTGTCCCATTTCCCTATCATACCTAATTTTAAAAGTATGAATAGTGTTTGCTTCCAATAGAGTTTGCTCTGTGTGTGTGTGTGAGAGAGTGTGTGTGTGTGTGTGTGTGTGTGTGTGTGTGTGTGTGTGTGTGTGTGTGTGTGTGTGCAACACCCAGCCCGAGGGGTGAGGTGTGCCGGTGGTGTGTGCGAGAGAGGGGACACTCCCCCCCCCCCCCCACTCCCGGACCTCCTCGCCAACACAGCAATTATCGAGAAGAAACACGAGAGAACACCAGCACGCAGACAGGTTGGCCTGGGAGAGTAACTCATCACCCTACCGTGATGAGTATACTCTTTAAGCAGTCGAGGCTCATCACCTTCATCCCGTCCTCTCGCCTAACAATCTTGAGATGATTTCGGGGCTTTTTAGTGTCCCCGCGGCCCGGTCCTCGACCAGGCCTCCGACCCCAGGAAGCAGCCCGTGACAGCTGACTAACACCCAGGTACCTATTGTACTGCTAGGTAACAGGAGGCATAGGGTGAAAGAAACTCTGCCCATTTGTTTCTCGCCGGCGCCCGGAATCGAACCCGGGACCACAGGATCACAAGTCTAGCGTGCTGTCCGCTCGGCCGACCGGCTCCCTTCACAACGTCACATATTCAACGGAATACACCAATCCGTTACGCATGCGACCAATTGGTCAAAATTAAAAGTCCCGTATCATTGATGTTTTTTTTTTATCCATGGGTTCCGACGGGTTAGGTGGGTTGCTTGGGTTAGGTGAAACAGTTACATTTGGTTTTCACGCTTTTGGTTAGGCTAAACCCACCGTATTGTTTACGGAGGGGCAGTGATTGATTGAGTGATAAAGATTAAGCCAACTAGGAGGTGGCACGGGCATGAATAGCCCCGTAAGGAGGGGCATTAAAGAGACCGTGGTGTAGTAAGGCCGCCGCTGCCATCTTAAGAAGCTCACATGACCTAATATTCGAGGACGATGCCTGTATTTTAGTGTCTTTATCGTCCTTCCTTACTGAATAAAAGTATACTTGCGTCTTATATAATATTTTTTTTTACAACAATTTCCTCACGAATGTCGCACTAACACATCTCATACTGAACTGTGCTAATCATCCAAGGTCACGCGAATATTGTCACCGGGGCGACCTGGTCGGGGCGACCTGGCCGGGGCGACCTGGCCGGGGCGACCTGGCCGGGGCGACCTGGCCGGGGCGACCTGGTCGGGGCGACCTGGTCGGGGCGACCTGGCCGGGGCGACCTGGTCGGGGCGACCTGGCCGGGGCGACCTGGCCGGGGCGACCTGGCCGGGGCGACCTGGCCGGGGCGACCTGGTCGGGGCGACGTGGATGAGACAGCCTATCACATCGTGCGTCGTCGTGTCTCAATGTTCCGTTTCTCACGGTGTTCTCAGTCGGCACTTCCTCATCTTTTCGTAGTTCCCTGTGCACCATGATGCCCTTGTATCTCCTGGCTTCTTTCCTCAAGGGTTGAAAGAAACGACTTTCCTACCTTCTACCCGGGTTGTGAAATGGGTTCCTCGGGCGGGACAGAAATGGTTGGGCACCTCTTCTCTCACCTGACGTTTCTGTTCACCTAGTAGTAAATAGGTACTCCAGATTTTGATAAGTGTATTGCTGCTACCTTCCAATTCTTGAGGTTATCTTGAGGTTATCTTGAGATGATTTCGGGGCTTTTTAGTGTCCCCGCGGCCCGGTCCTCGACCAGGCCTCCACCCCCAGGAAGCAGCCTGTGACAGCTGACTAACTCCCGAGTACCTATTTACTGCTAGGTAACAGGGGCATTCAGGGTGAAAGAAACTTTGCCCATTTGTTTCTGCCTCGTGCGGGAATCGAACCCGAGCCACAGAATTACGAGTCCTGCGCGCTAGCCACCAGGCTTTCGTGGCCCCACAATAGTTTAGCTCTCCGTCTATCTCTTCCTACATGTATATTTTTCTTCTCCCATTCTATCGTACCGTGGTTGATATCTCCCATGATTAGTATCTGGGATCTGTTTACACACGCGACAGCAGCTGCTCTTTTGAGTTGAGTCAAAATTGTCTTTCCTCTCTCATACTCCTTTCTGGGGTCTTTGTTGTTTAATGGTTGCTTTTTCATCCGTTGCAACTATTATCTTGGGTCCTCCCATCGTTAATGTTCCCATTAGGTAGTTCCAGAGACCCTCACAGCCTGGAATTACCATCGTGAATAACCAGTCCTTTCTGATCAGCTGGGCCCGTAGAAGTGAAAGATGCATCTCTTTAGTAACTGACTGGTGAGCAGATGGAACTAGCTGGGAGAATGCTAGTTCCCACACACGTGTGTACCCACACACATATTGCCTTTAAGGTCATAACATAATGAAAATCACGCTGTATGCAGACGAGGAGTCACAATAACGCGGCTGAAATATGTTGACCAAACCACACACACTAGACAGTGAAGGGACGACGACGTTTCGGCCTGTCCTGGACCATTCTCAAGTCGATTGTGTGAATGGTCCACACAAGTCGACCATACAATCGACTTGAGAATGGTCCAGGACGGACCGAAACGTTGTCGTCCCTTCACCTTCTAGCGTGTGGTCTGGTCAACATAATTCAGCCACGTTATTGTGACTCATCGCCTGCATAAGGGCTCTAAACTATGCCTATCCAACATGTACCTGTAATTTCCTTACATGAAAGACTAGCAGGGAAATTTCAGGCACATGGAATAAATGGTAGAATACCAGAATGGACAAAACGATAGCTAAAACAAAGAAAACGAAGAATCGTGGTAAGTGGGGTACCACGCGGACACATTTTGGGACCAACCCATTATGTCATACACATCAACGACGCAGATAACAATATTACAAACATCATCAAATTTGCAGATAACACGACGATTTAGGGCAAGGTGGGAAATAATAATGATCTTGAAGCCTTACAAAGAACTACATGAACTCCACAAATGGTCAGAAGATAGGCAAATACTTTCTTAATACTGACAAATGCATGTGAGGGGCAGCAACCCACGCCACACCTTCTAAATTATTAGCATTATATTGCAGTAGATTCTTGCAGAAAAGGATCTTGGAGTCAAAATCCATCACTCACTGAAAGTTACTCAACAGGTAAGAGCAGCAGTCAAAAAAATAACTTGGAATAATGAAGCGTACCTTTGACTTTAAGGAAAAGAAAGTAGTGATGATTGTAGAAATCTCTGGTGCGACCCTATGTGGATTGCTGTATCCAAGCATGATGGCGACCACATCTTGGGAGGTTAATCTCCCAGCATCACTTCAAGGCTACATGGCAGTCTTGCCAACAGTTAACAAGACCACAACAGTGACCACAAGGACCACGACACTGTACACAGTTAACACACCATGCAGTGTGGCAAGGAGGCGAGGAAGCCAACTCCATCCACAACTTGAATCCGAACGTCAGTCAAGTCAAAACTGTAAAGAGATACAACGTGGCCAGGAGGCTGGGGGATGCAGAGCTGGAGCCTCGTCCTCCGTAGTCAGTCTCTCTCTCTCTCTCTCTCTCTCTCTCTCTCTCTCTCTCTCTCTCTCTCTCTCTCTCTCTCTCTCTCTCTCTCTCTCTCTCTCTCTCTCTCTCTCTCTCTCTCTCGTCGTTTTTACCTTTCTATTCCCCCTGGTAAAGCGACCAGTGACCAGCACGGGGGATGAGACAGAGGGGACACATTCCTCTCCCCTCACTCACCCGTGCTTGTCCCCCTTCCATCTCCACCTTAACGCACCTGTAGTCTTACCCCTTCACACACCTGTATCATAAGGCCTGTGGCACACCTGTGTCTATAGGCTACAACACGCCTGGAGTCACAGGCCTACACACCTACAGCAGCGGTGGCGGGCGGTGGGCCGCCAGAGAGGTGCGGGTAGGCCGCCAGAGAGGTGCGGGTGGGCCGCCAGAGAGGTGCGGGTGGGCCGCCAGAGAGGTGCGGGTGGACCGCCAGAGAGGTGCGGGTGGACCGCCAGAGAGGTGCGGGTGGACCGCCAGAGAGGTGCGGGTGGACCGCCAGAGAGGTGCGGGTGGACCGCCGGAGAGGTGCGGGTGGGCCGCCAGAGAGGTGCGGGTGGGCCGCCAGAGGTGCGGGTGGGCCGCCAGAGAGATGCGGGTGGACCGCCAGAGAGGTGCGGGTGGACCGCCAGAGAGGTGCGGGTGGACCGCCAGAGAGGTGCGGGTGGACCGCCAGAGAGGTGCGGGTGGACCGCCAGAGAGGTGCGGGTGGGCCGCCAGAGAGGTGCGGGTGGGCCGCCAGAGAGGTGCGGGTGGACCGCCAGAGAGGTGCGGGTGGGCCGCCGGAGAGGTGCGGGTGGACCGCCAGAGAGGTGCGGGTGGGCCGCCGGAAAAGTTTAACGCGAGGGGTCGCCGAGTCGTAAAAATTAGAGAGCGTGGCCGACTAAGCTCGTATATCGCAGGTTTATAATCTGGCCCGGGCCGCCATAACCTAGAGTCCTGGTGGACTGGCCGCCCGCTGCCACCGCCGCCCACCACCACCGCTCTCCCACCCGCAAACCCCAGCTGCCACCCGCAAGGTGGCTAACTTTGCAACCGTTCCATCCACCGCAACCGCACTCCATCACATAGTGACGGAGAGTGTGCGAATAATTTTGTTGACAGTTTACATTTGGTCAGGTTACATTGGGAGCCAGTCGGCCGAGTGGACAGCACGCTGGACTTGTGATCCTGTGGTCCTGGGTTCGATCCCAGGCGCCGGTGAGAAACAATGGGCAGAGTTTCTTTCACCCAATGCCCCTGTTACCTAGCAGTAAAATAGGTACCTGGGTGTTAGTCAGCTGTCATGGGCTGCTTCCTAGGGGTGGAGGCCTGGTCGAGGACCGGGCCGCGGGGACACTGAAAGCCCCGAAATCATCTCAAGGTAACCTCAAGGTAGGTCTACATCAGCAGATAATGAGAATTCCCAGAGGTACTTGTAACTTGAGTCTATGCCGAGCAGTAGTAACATCTAGAAGTCTGCTGATTTTAATGGATAATCCATAGATGTGTGGCTCCTCTTGCATGATAGTATGATTGATGGAATTACTGGTGTCGATTTCACTTTGCCTCAGATCTGCAAGATTTTGTTGAAGTTCTTGATGTACTATTGCTCTCAAATTGCTTATTGACAATCCAAGGTTATACTAAATTTCTCCTTATTAGGCAGATTCTTTGGCTAACTCATCAGCTCTATCATGCATTCGGAGGCCAACATGAGATGGAGTCCACATGAAATGGACTCTATTACCATCATTAATAATTTTGTTGTATTTGTGTCTAGCTTCGGATGTGAGCATGTTACAGTTATGTCTTAAAGAGTTCAGAGCAATTAAGGATGATAAAGAATCACTTACAATTAATGTATCAAGTTTGGAGACTTGTACACATTTCAGTGCAAGGATCAAGGCAAATAGTTCTGTCTGAAGGGTAGAGGTCCAGTTTATACGGACTCCACTCAAAATATAAGCCATCGCCCATTGTCAGGACAACTGCACTTCCAGCTGCACCCGTGGTGCGGTGTAGGGAACCATCAGTGTATATGATTTGAGAGAGAGAATGCTCTGTGGACAGAGCATCAATATGACTTAAGGCGTTGAGCTTTGCCTCAAGACGAAGCTTGGGCTGATCTCTAATTTGCTTCTTGGGTGGAAAGGGAGGGATTAAAATTGGAAAGGGTGTAACCTCCCACGGTGCAGGAAAGTGCCGTTGTGTCTCTTGGTACAAATGATAAATCTAATACATTTTGAGTTCAGTTCCAGTTTTAGTTATCCATTTGGAACAATGTTGACCTTTAATAAATAAATTCTGGAGCGCTTCTGTGCAAGAGTTAGGATGAACTACCTTAAACATTTTTATACCAATTTGACAGTTAATTTCAGTAACACGATCAACAACGCTGGGAATATTAAGTTCCTTTCTCATGTTAAGTATCTTTGTGGTACGAGGGGCACCCAAGGATTATCCTCAAGGATTCGTTCTGCAATGTCTCAAACAATCCAAGCTTTTTTTCAGGCGTCAAGGCTAGCAGAGGTGCGGCATAATCCACTACAGATCTGATGTATGCAACGTACATCATTTTTGACAAGTCTGACATTGACACTATAGCCTGAGTGACAACCTGCAACAGCCTTGCATGCCTGCAGTTAAGTATATATATATATATATATATATATATATATATATATATATATATATATATATATATATATATATATATATATATATATATATCCTTAAGTACTTTCGTATATTAATACATCTTCAGAAGGAGTACTCCTTCTGAAGATGTATTAATACACGAAAGTACTTAAGGAAATTCCTGTTTCAATTTTCCTCCGTGGTCTGACACTGTCATATATATATGTATGTATGTCTCTCATGCATATATGCCTCCAGTCGCATATGTATATATGTATACGTTCCCTCTGCGTTCAAGCAGACATGAGTGAATTATCTAACAGTTGTGTCGAGTCGTTAATGCTGCTCCCAATACTGTTGTCTTGACAACTGGACCATATATTATAGTAATATGATCTGGTGCCTTGTTCTATCTCTATTACATTTGTAATTACAGAAGCAGTAATTCAATGCAAATTACAATTATGTGACGTAATAATATTCGTCGTTCCTGTTACTACGATGGTTTATAATTAATGTAATTAGTTTCTAGATTGGTGTTCAGGTATAGTTATTGTTAAAGGGGGGGGGGGTGGAGGGGTTAGGGGGGGGGGGGGAGAGACAGACACCAGGACTATTCTGTGTAGTCTTCAACTACACTTGGGGTCGTGTGTAGAGTCACCATCACTACCATCACCACCCACCACCATCACCACCACCATCACTACCATCACCACCACCACCATCACTACCACCACCACCATCACTACCATCACCACCCACCACCATCACCACCACCATCACTACCATCACCACCACCATCACCACCATAAAGCTAACACACATGAGGCCTAAGCAAGATCTAAGCCCATCATCCCCCCCCCCCCACCTACCTTTAAGCCCTTGGTAACTACCCCCACAGGAGAAACAGGCAGGAATAAAAGGTAAGGTACCTGGTTGATACCTGCTTGATAGGGTTCTGGGAGTTCTTCTACTCCCCAAGCCCGGCCCGAGGCCAGGCTCGACTTGTGAGAGTTTGGTCCACAAGGCTGTTGCTTGGAGCGACCCGCAGGCCCACATACCCACTACAGCCCGGCTGATCCGGAACTTCTCCTAGAAAACAGTCCAGTTTTCTCTTGAAGATGTCCAAGGTTGTTCCGGCAATATTTCTTATAGTCGCTGGGAGGACGTTGAACTGTTAACAGCGGACCTCTGATGTTTATACAGTGTTCTCTGATTGTGCCTATGGCACCTCTGCTCTGTGGATTAGGTGCTCCAGTGGATAAGGCTACGGGCTACTCATGCTCGTGCCGCCACCACCACCTCTTGTGGTGGCTTACTCTATATCAATTAATAAATCAGTGGATAAGGATGTTTCTAACATCCCCGCTCCTGTGCCAGGTAAGTCCACTACGGGCTCACCATAGCCCGTGCTACTTGGAACTTTTTGTTCCCAGTAGCTGAATCTAAAACAACAACAACAGCGAGTAACTGTGAGTGGGGAGACATCAGAGAGTCGAGATGTCACCAACGAAGTCCCACAGGGCTCTATTCTTGGTCCCATCCTATTTCTGATATATGTAAACGATCTTATAGACTCATTCTTCTCAATGTTTGCTGATGATGCAAAAATTATGAGCAGAATCAAGACAAAAGGATAATACAGACTACAAGACGACCTGAACAAACTGGAGCAATGGTCTAGAAAATGGTTACTAAAGTTTAACACAAGTAAGTGTAAAGTAATGAAATTAGGTGAAGGGAACAGAAGACCGAACACAAAGTATCATCTGGGAGGTGAAATCCTTCAAAAGTAGAGTGGAAAGATCTGGGGGTTGATATCACACCGAACCTGTCCCCAGAGACCCACATCAATAGGATATCATCAGCGGCATACGCCAGATTGAACAACATAAGAACTGCCTTTAGAAACCTGAGTAAGGAAGCATTCATAACCTTGTATTCCAAATATGTCAGACCAATCTTGGAGTATGCAGCTCCAGCCCGTAGTCCATACCTAGTTGAGCGCAAGACAGTTATAGAAGCTTCAGAGGTATGCCACTAGACTAGTCCCAGAGCTGAGAGGTATGAGTTACAAGGAAAGGCTACGGGAATTAAACCTCACGTCCTGAGGAGGACGTGAGGAGGCGGGACCAAAAAGCCAAAGCTCAACCCCCGCAAGCACAAATAGGTGAGTACAATTAGGTGAGTAAACACACACACACACACACACACACACACACACACACACACACACTTCATTTCACGTCCTCTCTCTCACCTTTCCTTATCACACCCTACCAGTCCCCATCCCTTTCCGAAGCCACCTATTCTTTTACCTCTCCCCCCCCCCACCCCGCACCCTACCTTCCCACCCTGCCTACCTATCTATCTCTCCAGGCTGCCTGTCCCCCCCACAGGGCAGTATGCCAGCCTGCACTCCTCGCCTCCCCCCCCCCCCACACACACGACGGAGGCGACACCGCGGACACACACACACGCGCGGTCCTCAGAGCCCCGTCATATTCAAAGCACTTAAAATTAATTGTCAAAAATTAGGAGGGATTACGGGGCCAGAGCGTGGCGGCCCAGCCCCCGGCCTCCACCTCTGATGTCCGCCCCACAAACTTGCCTCATTATTAAATTAACTACCTCGACTTACGATCCACAGGCACGAGTTATATATTATGTAAATATATATGTTATAATAGATATTTTATATATGCGGAAAAAAACACATGAAGAATTAAAGAAATGCTGAATGCGTTTTCAGCTCAATTCGAATCGAGTCAAAAACGCGTTCACGTTCTCTAATTCCTCAAATGTGGTCTTCCAGCATACAGTATTTTGAGAAATTTGACACAGGTGGAGACTGAGTACCCCACATGAGCCATAGGGGACGTTAGAAGGAACTTTTTCGGTGTCAGAGTAGTTAACAGGTGGAATGCATTAGGCAGTGATGTGGTGGAGGCTGACTCCACACACAGTTTCAAGTGTAGATATGATAAAGAGCCCAATAGGCTCAGGAATCTGTACACCAGTTGATTGACGGTTGAGAGGCCGGACCAAAGAGCCAAAGCTCAACCCCCGCAAGTACAATTAGGTGAGTACACACACACACACACGCACGCACACACATACACACGCACGCACACACACACACACACACACACACACACGCACACACACGCACACACACGCACGCACACACACACACACACACACACACACACACACACACACGCACACACACACACACACACACACACACACACACACACACACACACACGCACGCACGCACACACACACGCACGCACGCACACTGGTAAAGCTTCTCACACAACAAGACCCGCGAGCGTGTATAAATGAACACCTAAACTCCTCCACATTATTCTGAGCTCGTTAGCATGCGGACGCAAAATATATTGCTGAGTGACCCGAAACGCCTAACATTTCCACAGCTAAAGTGTCCTCGACGTTACTTTCGTTATTAAAACCGTCTGCAAACTTTAATAACGTGAAACAACGTGTAAGGTAACTTGTGCGTTTGCTGGGATATTAGCCAATTCGTAGTAGCACCCCCCTACCGTTACCTTTCTCTTAGTAGCACTTCCTTTCCTTACCTTTTTCGTAGTGTTCATCCTTGACGTGTTCCAGCGAGGCGTCCTTGGCGTTGGAGGCGGCCCTGGCGCGCCCCTGTTCCCGGCGAGTGGAGGGGGAGCTGGTGTTGGAGGAGGAAGTGAGGGTGGAGGTGGAGGCTGATTTGACTAGGTGGGCTTGAGGGGGACTGATGAGGGAGCAGGTGCTGGAGGAGAGGCTGTGGTGCTCTGTTGGAGGTTTGGTAAAGGAGGCGTGTTGTTGTTGTTGTTGGTGTTGAGTGAGAGGTGGGCGCTCGGTGGGCACCGAGGACGACCTGCCGACGTGCTTAGAGGGTGACGTCGACGGGGCGCTAGTGTGGCCCGGGCCGCCATCTTTGGACCCGATCATGGTGATGACACGTAGCTCACTGCCTCTGTAACATGATAACACACACACAGTTAGTCATACAACACTACATTGTAACATTGAGAGAGAGAGAGAGAGAGAGAGAGAGAGAGAGAGAGAGAGAGAGAGAGAGAGAGAGAGAGAGAGAGAGAGAGAGAGAGAGAGAGAGAGAGAGAGAGAGAGACAGACAGACAGACAGACAGAAAGGGGGGGAGATGGGCCAGCCATGTCGTCGACAGCTCACCACCAATGTAGATCAATACCACCAATCAACATCTACATTTAATATGTTTTTTATTTATTTTGTAAAAGAAGTCTTTAAAGGTAGTTGCCAAGCAATGTTTACACGCAGGTTAGGGCAATATTTTACAAGCACTACAATCATCTTTTAGGGTTGAGTGTTCAAATAAATCACTAAACTGCAGGTCCAGCGGCACTCAATCTCTGTCCATCGAGGACAGACAAAATGTACCTATGCCGGTTAGTATTGTAAATCTATGGCCACGTCTATGGGAGAATAATAATAATAAAAACAAAGTTTACCGTAGTCAAACGGAAATGATAAATGAATCTGTTTTGAGTAACGGGCCGTTTACATAAGCCTTACTTTTTCTTAAGCACGGTGGTTCAGTCTGCATCTATTACTTAAAAGCATTACGAGCTTGGAACCTTCACAACCCAAGGTTATTATTGTTATGAATAACAATAAATGAGATGATAATAAATCATCTCAAGATAACCTCAAGATAACCTCAAGATAACCCGCCCTCAGGGCAGGCTCGTCAGAGCAGCAGCCGCCCCCACAGACGCATTCAGTAATCTTAACACAGAGTAATAAACAATTGGTTTGTTCTCATATAAAAATTAATATTATTATACAAAATTAATATTATTATACAATGAAAGTCAATGTATAGTCAGACGCTGGTTAAGTTAGGTGTTTAGGTTCTGTTGGCGATTATTTGTATTTGTAGTACGTGGGTGAAGCATTTACAGCGTTGTGGTTCGAACAAAATTCGTCAGTGAAGCACTTGTTCCGGATATGTTCGAACGTCAGCAGTTGTGAGTCGTGTGTAAACCGCTTTTCATTCATAAACAGGGGGGTTTGGCGGGTGCATGGAATGGACTTAGGGACTTTGTTTAGAGGACGGGCTGTTCAAAGACTTGCTCTTCGATCAGAGGACGGCAGGGAAGCGCACTGCTCCAGAAACGTACACACGCAGTTGTGAGTCGCGTGTGAACCGTTTTTCCCCTCATAAACAGGGGGGCATGGCGGCTGCATTAACGAGCAGTTGGCCTTTGTTAACGAGGAGGGGGGGGGGCTATATTACGGACAATCTCGTAATGCTTTAAGAGCTCATGAACGGTTTAACAAATGTCAACAAAGATCAGATCTCGTAAGGAGATGTGTAAATGCTTAATGAATCTCTGCCCCCCCCCCCCACCCCCTAGTCTTGGTCAAGGAGTTCGTAACCAGTTTGTAAACAAAGAATTTTTACGTACGAGAGTTACCATCAAGCACAAATATTTAGCTTCGCCTCGGGGTCTCTTTTAATAACAGCCACCTAAATTATTTCAGGAATTAATGCAACACAAAATTTCAAAATAAAAATAGCTGGGGGTGGAAAAAAAAATATATAGATTGACTTTACACTCTGAATGTATAATTGGTGGCATAAGACTAGTTAGCAGAAAGACAAACATATCAGGGGCGTGTTTATCACATAGGCGCATGGAAATCTTGCTAATGAAGGTCACCTGCACTAGTTAACACAATCAAAACATGACAAGACAAACATAATGACAAAGTGAGCAAACAATCAGAGCCAAACACCGCCTCCTGGTGCACGACTCCTCCAGTCTTATACCTTAATGTTGGTACCGGAGCCTCGGCCCTCGTACTGGAGCCTCGGCCCTCGTACTGGAGCCTCGGCCCTCGTACTGGAGCCTCGGCCCTCGTACTGGAGCCTCGGCCCTCGTACTGGAGCCTCGGCCCTCGTACTGGAGCCTCGGCCCTCGTACTGGAGCCTCGGCCCTCGTACTGGAGCCTCGGCCCTCGTACTGGAGCCTCGGCCCTCGTACTGGAGCCTCGGCCCTCGTACTGGAGCCTCGGCCCTCGTACTGGAGCCTCGCCCCTCGTACTGGAGCCTCGCCCCTCGTACTGGAGCCTCGCCCCTCGTACTGGAGCCTCGGCCCTCGTACTGGAGCCTCGGCCCTCGTACTGGAGCCTCGGCCCTCGTACTGGAGCCTCGGCCCTCGTACTGGAGCCTCGCCCCTCGTACTGGAGCCTCGGCCCTCGTACTGGAGCCTCGCCCCTCGTACCGGAGTTGGTGGGTGACCAGCCTGGTCACCCACACAACAAAGGAAGGTGGATGTTAACGTGAGGAGGATAAAAATAAGGGAAATAGATGAGTAAGAAAATTATGAGGTATTGATGAGGAGAGACTAGTGGTACGGTGTATACTGGGACACTACCACCACCCAGTGTGTGTGATACCTGCTTGATGGCGTTCTGGGAGTTCTTCTACTCCCCAAGTCCGGGGCCAGGCTTGACTTGTGAGAGTTTGGTCCACCAGGCTGTTGCTTGGAGCGGCCCGCAGGACCACATACCCACCACAGCCCGGTTGGTCCGGCACTCCTTGGAGGAAACAATCTAGTTTCCTTTTGAAGATGTCCACGGTTGTTCCGGCAATATTTCTTATGCTCGCTGGGAGGATGTTGAACAACCGCGGACCTCTGGTGTTTATACAGTGTTCTCTGATTGTGCCTATGGCACCTCTGCTTTTAACAGGTGTGCACCCCTGCTCTCCGGTGTGCTGGGGGAGACACCACCACCAGGTGTGTATTGAGGAAGGCTCCACTAAAAGTATACACAAGACCGATCCTGCTGGGTTTTGGATCCAGATACAAAATGGATTGTACACTTGCATTCCTGCCAGTTGAAGATTGAGATGTTGTACCTGACAGCTGAAGGCCATCAGCTGCCGCAAGCACAGCTATGGAAAGCAGCGAAAAGCACAACTAGAGCCCCCCTATATAACCCAGTCTGGCCCACAGACAAATCCCACCAATTAATCTCGAGGAAGATTAATCTCGTCACCCATAATCTACGAGGATATTCCACACATAGTCAACAGCGGCCGCGGGCTCCAAGCCGAGTGAATGAAAGAGGCGTTTCTCTTAGCATTCAGCGACCCCTTGCTACCTATTTAATAATATACGAGGAGACGCAGCCGGGCTCATCAAGACCAAATGGTCCACGGGCTGAAACGCGCCTCGCACAGCGCTAACAATTTAAACCTAACTGTGAACTACATGTAACAATGCTAATCAAATAACAGAATGGACTCAAATTGGGCAGTAAATTCGGATTACCTAGAGTTAATACAGCCGATCATCCGGAGGCTTTGCGATCAAGTCGAGCCCGTGCTTGCGACGCTGATGGACCGGCCTGCTGCCTTCCTGCCTGCCCCTCGGCCTGCGTCATCAGTCTGGCCTGCGTCACCCCCCTACCCCCCTCCCCGTCAGGCCTGCTTCACAAGTCTGGCCTGCGTCACCCATAACCCCCCCCCCGGCCTGCGTCACCCATAACCCCCTGGCCTGCGTCACCCATAACCGCCCGACCTGCTTCATCAGTCTGGCCTGCGTCACCCCTACCCCCCCGAGGCCTGCTTCATCAGTCTGGCCTGCGTCACCCCCTTCCCCGGGCTTGCTTCACCACCGTCCTGCGTCACTCCCCACCCCCCCCCCCCCCCCCCCGGCTTGCTTCATGAATCTGGACCTGCGTCATTACCCTGGAGCAGGAACTTAATTAATTACATTAATTGAATCAAATAATTATGATAATTAATTTGCCCATTACAGCAACGAAATATAGAAGACCACACCTATGACTTACCTGTGCCCCGCCTCGCGAGACGGCTACTGGGAGCCATTGCTCGCACGTTCATGGCCACACGAATCTTAAAGAATATTTTGATCGAATGATATTTGTGTTTATGTTTACGTCTTGCTGTAACTCGTGTGTCCGAACGATAGGTTTACCGTCCGGTTATTGAAGAGAAAATATCAGCGGGAAAAGCGGACATCAGCTGACATCAGCTGATATCAGCTGCCTTCAGCTGATATCAGCTGCCCTCAGCTGCCCTCAGCTGCCCTCAGCTGCCCCGGTAGACCAACCAAATCCAGTTGTATTTACAGGATTAGTTTTTTCTTTACGTTAGATTCGTTAGAAGATTAGTTAAGGTTAGGCTTAGAGCATGGGGGGTGGTTGGCTACCTTTACCCAATCTTCTGTGTCGCCTTGGGGTGGTCGCGGGGATCAGTGTGTGCGCGCGGCCCGGTCTCTGACCAGGCTGTTAGACGCCGTTGCTCCTAATCTATGAATCCCAGCCTGGTTGATCAGATATCTCTTCCCCGTTCACATCATCTTTAAATAGCAGAGCCGAGCCGGTAGGTGAATGCAGCAGACATAGGGCTACCGCGATAGTCAAATGATCAGCCTCATTATATGACGACAATGTCCAGCGCGGATCATCACCCATCTAGTTACAGCTCAACCAGGCTCCAATTAGGGGCTAACAGGTTGCGCCTACACGACCTCTGCATCACCACCCATTCCCCAAGTCCCTCCTAGCTTCACCATACCGGATTCTCCCAGCCCCTTTACACCCCAGATTCCCTAGGTCTCCTTCCTAGGCACTCCCACCCCGGTAACCCCTTGTCCCCCGACTCCAATGGAATCAACAGAAACTGTGGATGGAAAGAAGAGAGTCAGTTTCAAGGTAATGTACTCGAATATAGATGGAATTACAAAGCAAGGCAAGTGAACTTAGGGAAAGAGCACAAGAAGGGAACCCGGATGTAATCGGACTCATGGAAACAAAACTCTCAGGAATCATAACGAATGCAGTGTTTACCCAGGACTACACTGTAATCTACAGGACTATACAGGCTACGATCTACAGAGTATCGCTGTGAAAGAAACTCTGCCCATTTGTTTCCGCCTCCATCGGGGATCGAATCCGGAACCTCAGGACTACGAATCCCGAGCGCTGTCCACTCAGTTGTCTGCAGACAAGACAGGGGGCGAGGGGGACAACCAAGGGAACAATTGTGTGTTCCGCTGGTAGTTCTCTCGTTAATACCAACACCAGACTGGAATGCACTTAGTCGACAATTTATGGTAATTGAGGGTGGTGTACGCGGGTGAGTGGTCAACCCCCTTCAGCTTTACCGCTGGGCGAGACCTGGGGGACCTCCCTCAGTGCCAGACCCAGCGAGAAGAGGACAGTAAAGAGAACGAGATAAAAAGAAAGAAAAAGAGGAAAAAAAGAGAAAGAGAGTAAAAAAAAATTAATCATTAGTACATTAGACAATTGAAGGAAGGTTAGACAGGTAGAGCTAAGGTCTCTATCCTGCCGACACCAATAGGTGAACCCACACACACACACACACACACACACACACACACACACACACACACACACACACACACACACACACACACACTCACACACTCTTGCCAGGTCATCACAGGTCACAACACATCATATGCCGCTCGTTTATTAAACAAATAAACCAGAGCCATTACGGCAGCATTTGGGCACAATCACTCTGGACAAAAGGCCTCACAAAAAGGCCAATTTTGACCATAACAATTGTGAATATTTGGTAATGAAAAGGAAGACCCTCAACTAGTGCCAAGTTCCATTACACGACAGGTAAAACACGGCTATTGAAGGTGTGACACACATCTCACTGTACAACGGGTCAAGATGGTTGATGTTTTAGGTTCAGCTACTCAGAACACAAGTTCCAAGTAGCACGGGCTATGGTGAGCCCGTAATTTACCTAGAACAGGAGCGGGGCAAGTAGCACCGGCGATGGTGAGCCCGTAATTTACCTAGAACAGGAGCGGGGCAAGTAGCACGGGCTATAGTGAGCCCGTAGTGGACTTACCTGGCACAGGAGCGGGGCAAGTAGCACGGGCTATAGTGAGCCCGTAGTGGACTTACCTGGCACAGGAGCGGGGCTGTGTGAAACGGGTCAAGAGCCTCACCAGTAGCCTCAAGAGCTACAATATCTCCCTCACAAGGGTGGTGACTTGACCACCCAAGGAGAGGGGTGGAAGACACAAGAGTCCGGGGGAAACATGATCACCGCATACAAAATTCTCTGGGGAATTGACAAGGTAGGTAAGGTCATTATTTAGCACGGGTGGTACTCGCACTACAGTCAAGGGGCTATTCATGTCCGTGCCACCTCTTGGGATGGCTTAATCTTCATCAATCAATCTAGGGGTCACAGGTGGAAACTTAGTACCCAAATGAGCCACAGAGACATTAGAAAGATTTTTTTTCATTGTCAGTAGATAGCAAATGGAATGCATGAGGACGATGTGGTGGGGGCAGACTCCATACACAGTTTATATATATATATATATATATGTATATATATATATATATATATATATACATATATATATATATATATATATATACATATATAATATATATATATATATACATATATGTATATATATATATATATATATATATATACATATATGTATATATATATATATATATATATATATATATATATATATATATATATATATATAAACACACACATTTCCCTTGACATGGTAGGCACTAGTTTCAATTGACTTTCTATCGCGCCGGAACAGGCTCGTAAATCACACTAAAATGGTAATAAAGAAAACAGTCTACAATTGAGGTTGAGCGAGACCCCGATACTGGAGCCTGAGAAAGGGAGGGGGAGGGGGGAGGGGGGGGGGAACAAGAAAGATTGTTGCCGTAACATTTTCAAATTAACTTCACCGATGATTTATTAAACAATTGCTATTTGACTTCCGATTGTTTCAAAATATATTGTTTGTTTGTTTGTTTGTTTGTCTGGATTTTTGAGCCGAGCGTTCGAGCGGGTGCGCATGTCCGCGCCCGTGTGCATGCGTGCGCGCGTGTGCATATTCATCTGATTGTGCATGTAAGGGTCGAGTATTAGCTCCCTAGTCCCGCCTTGCCGCCCCCCCCCCACACACCCTGGTCAATTAGCGCGTAGAGAAGGCGTCACTAAACATCAAATCTCCACTTACAAAAATGCAGGTCGGCGTTCAACACCCCGACCGTCCAAGTGGTTGGGCTTCCCTCCGTCCCATCCCAAATATCCTGACCCCCTTCCCAGTGCTATATAGTCGTAATGGCTTGGCGCTTTAACCTTTGATCCCCCCCCCTCTATCCCCAGTCATGGCGGCTTTGTTTACATTTATTAAACTGTTTACGAACTCCAGAAGTTAACGAGGTTTACAACAACAATAACATCAGCCGAGGAAAGATGTATCTCCATTATTGAGCAAAGATGGACTGGTTTCGTTCATAGATACGTAAATAATCGATGATATCTTCGAGACAAGTAAATTGTCTATACAGTATACCTAGGTCATAAAAGTATTTGTGTGTACGTCTGATAACATACTACTTGTGAGGGAGGAAATGTATATGTTTACCTCTCAGAATGTTTGGTAATATGTTTATTTGTGATGTGTGTCTATGTATATATTAACACGTTGTACTGAACGGGGTGAGAATAGCTTGAGCTACCTCATCCCTTTGTGTGTATTTTACCTCAATAAACTTATTTCAATTTCAATTTCAATTTCAATTTCGAGACAAGTTCTAGTACCACCAACCTTGAAGACAGGTAAGGGATCACACTCTTGTGAACTTGGCACAATGTCTTTCATGGTAATATTTCTCAAAGCTTGAATCTTGTTCTTCAGTTTTAAATTCTTATGAAACGTGAAAGTTGGCGGCGTTCTCCTGTACGTTACTCTGACTTGTTCCACACCTGCCTCCTTCACCACCACAAGTAGTAGAAGTGGTGTCTTGTGACACCGTGTCGTGTGTGTGTGTGTGTGTGTGTGTGTGTGTGTGTGTGTGTGTGTGTGTGTGTGTGTGTGTGTGTGTGTGTGTGTGTGTGTGTGTGTACCCGCGTCGTGTGTGTGTGTGTGTGTGTGTGTGTGTGTGTGTGTGTGTGTGTACCCGCGTCGTGTGTGTGTGTGTGTGTGTGTGTGTGTGTGTGTGTGTGTGTGTGTGTGTGTACCCGCGTCGTGTGTGTGTGTGTGTGTGTGTACCCGCGTCGTGTGTGTGTGTGTGTGTGTGTGTGTGTGTGTGTGTGTGTCCCAGTGTCGTGTATGTACTCGTGTCGTGTGTGTGTGTCCCCGTGTCATGTGTCGCGTGTCTCACGTGTGTATTCACTGCCGCCTACGAGATCGCATGCAGAGGCAGGGTGTAATCTGATGTATAATTAAACCTTACTTAGCACAAGGCTTTAATGAATAGCTAATAATTATATTTATTAAGCTAATAATATTAATGAATGGTTGATAATTAAAGTAATGAATCGCTGCAAGGATTGGAATACAAGTTATACACAAGAGGAAGAGAAACTATCACTACTAGATGGTCTAACCAGGAGCACACTCGTCTAGACTACTGGTCTAACCAGGAGCACACTCGTCTAGACTACTGGTCTAACCAGGAGCACACTCGTCTAGACTACTGGTCTAACCAGGAGCACACTCGTCTAGACTACTGGTCTAACCAGGAGCACACTCGTCTAGACTACTGGTCTAACCAGGAGCACACTCGTCTAGACTACTGGTCTAACCAGGAGCACACTCGTCTAGACTACTGGACTAACCAGGAGCACACTCGTCTAGACTACTGGTCTAACCAGGAGCACACTCGTCTAGACTACTGGTCTAACCAGGAGCACACTCGTCTAGACTACTGGTCTAACCAGGAGCACACTCGTCTAGACTACTGGTCTAACCAGGAGCACACTCGTCTAGACTACTGGTCTAACCAGGAGCACACTCGTCTAGACTACTGGTCTAACCAGGAGCACACTCGTCTAGACTACTGGTCTAACCAGGAGCACACTCGTCTAGACTACTGGTCTAACCAGGAGCACACTCGTCTAGACTACTGGTCTAACCAGGAGCACACTCGTCTAGACTACTGGTCTAACCTATCAAAGTCGCTGTATATTGGTCAAAGATAGTTATTGTGTAGCTCTATATTTCACCAAAATGTTTCCCCAGCGGTAAATTATACGTGAGGACAGGCTGAACCAGGAACAACATGAAGTTAAAACCTAGTTTTTATTGTAGTATTAAAAACAAAACTAAAAATTAGAAATATAGGTTTGGGGGGTCTTCTTAACTCGTCCGACTCAGGAAAACCCGGAAACCCGCAGGAAAATTAAAACCAGTTGAGCAATTGTTTGGAAATGTAATGCTACCCCAAATGCTTTATAAGGCTTCAGACTTTTGAAGGCTTAAGGCATTACTAAAGCTTCTTCTAACTGCTAAGAGATGTCAATCTCTTCATAAAGGTCAATGACCTTTAAGACTTTGATTTGTTATGTAGTCTGTTTCTTTAATGGAAAAAATATATATATTTCTTGTATTGTTTGTTCTTTTGTGTTTAATTCTTAAGTGATATTTATACTTCAGCTGCTCTTTTCTACATTTTTTGTTATTGCTGGAAAATGAATAGCGTATTCAGTGTGCAGTCCACCAACCTGCCACTTACTACCCGTCCCATGTCTGGCGTCTTACGCTGGTAATGTAAGAGGTAAGCCACCTGTCATTAGGTTCAGCTGCTCCTCGCTAATGACCACTGTAAGGCTCTCCTCTACAAGTGATGATCAGAGCGGGTTATTCAGGCCCACACATTATGGAAGCCAAAGTGAGCTACTTTGTCTGGCTCGACACTGAACTACGTCCTCTTATGTACATGATGATTGTGATATATTCTCTGGTTCTATGTATACAGTAGGCCTCGGATACATCGGGTGTATGCGAGGTCTATTGTATGATTGGTGGTGGGGTCTTGACGTGGCTTTGATAGAGTAAGGCTTACTGCAGAGGGTTAAATCGCTTGCGTCGGGAGTCATTACACATCTGCGTCAGGAGTCATCACACACCTGCGTCAGGAGTCATCACACACCTGCGTCAGGAGTCATCACACACCTGCGCCAGGAGTCATCACACACCTGCGCCAGGAGTCATCACACACCTGCGTCAGGAGTCATCACACACCTGCGTCAGGAGTCATCACACACCTGCGCCAGGATTCATCACACACCTGCGTCAGGAGTCATCACACACCTGCGCCAGGAGTCATCACACACCTGTGTGTCCACTTACGATACATCTTTTCTCCATCATGGTGGGTTTGTCTGAATGTATTAAAGAGTTTACGATCTTGGAGGTCTGCGAAGTCGGTGCCGACCCAATGTCGGTATAGCCAGAGGTCTCTTTTTAGTACAAGTGGCTTCGTTCTCGATTCACGATCTGAAATGCCAAGTTCGATTACCGGGTGGGACAGAAATGGTTGGGCACGTTTTGCCACCTAATGCCTCCGGTCACCTAGTAGTAAATAGGTACCTGGGAGGTAGGCAAATGATGGGAGGTTTTTGCATCGTGGGAAGGGCGAGTAGTTTGATCCTGGGGGACGTCCGTACAAGCCATCTTGTCTCAATAAACATAATTGAACTTGAACATAGAAGCGTGAACATAGAACATACACAACGTGTATGTGTATAACACACACACACACACACACACACACACACACACACACACACACACACAAACACACACACATCAACACCCGCGTGAAAGAGGGAGAGAAATTGTCGGCGTTCTGTTACGTAAACATTTGCTAAGGTACAACTTTAAAATTTAAGGAGGTAATATAAAAAACCCTCTTGATGAAATACACGGTATATAATTATGCTAATGACAAACCAGAACACTAGACGTTATCTTGAGGTTATCTTGAGATGATTTAGGGGCTTTTTAGTGTCCCCGCGGCCCGGTCCTCGACCAGGCCTCCACCCCCAGGAAGCAGCCCGTGACAGCTGACTAACTCCCAGGTACCTATTTACTGCTAGGTAACAGGTTATCTTGAGGTTATCTTGAGATGATTTCGGGGCTTAGTGTCCCCGCGGCCCGGTCTTCAACCAGGCCGCCACCCCCCCAGGAAGCAGCCCGTGACAGCTGACTAACTCCCAGGTACCTATTTACTGCTAGGTAAGAGGGGGATCAGGGTGAAAAGAAACTCCGCCCATTGTTTCTCACTGGCGCCCGGGATCGAGCCCGCGACCACAGGATCACGCGTCCAGTGTTCTGTCCGCTCAGCCACCAACGTTAGTTACAAATAAAGAACATAAATGGATAAATCTGATAAACACAAATCCATCGAACTGTTTCTTCTAGTCAATAATTTAGTCAGTAATTTAACCCAATTAAAAAAAATTATTTACAATTTTTTTTTTGTATCCTCTTTGAACCGACATTTTCAATTAAGATTAACACCATTAAGATGTTGCCTAACGTTTACCCCCCCCCCCCCTTGTACCATGTAATCCAACCAGCTTGGAGCATCCCCCCGGAAGTGGAGGGGGGGGGGGGGAGGGAGCCCGACCCCGGCCCCACATCCCCTCCCCGCGCCCCCCCTCCCCCTCAAACCACGCTCCACATGCAAATTCTCCCTCAGCAACAAATATCTCGTGGACATCAGACGGCCTGTGAAAAATTATGGTGGGTGCAAATGGCTGGCTTCATACATATGCAGCGATATATGCATTTGTAGCAGGTCTACGTCAGGCCCCCACCTGCTTCACGCTGGTGGTGCGTCACATGGGGGGGGGGGGGTGTTGCGTCACATGGGGGTGTTGCGTCACACGCACAATATGCTAACATATAACAATATTAATTTACATTTGAGAAAATTCCTGTTTTAAATGAACAGCGTATTAAAATTGATGAGTGCGTCTTCGGGGGGTCGACCTCTAAATGGAATGGACTTGGCTTCGGGACGGGCTGATATAGAGGGGGCGGGGGGGCAGTGAGTGGGGGGGGGGGGAGGGGTACACTAAGTAGGGGCGGTATAGTGTGTGGGACTGTGGGTGTGGGCGCAGGGATACGAACGTTGAGGTGAAATGAGGTAAAATGTTGATCAAGTTTTGTGGGTGTGTATATAATACAAGTGGGCAAGTATGGGTGTTTATACACTCGTGTGTGTGTGTGTGTGTGTGTGTGTGTGTGTGTGTGTGTGTGTGTGTGTGTGTGTGTGTGTGTGTGTGTGTGTATGTGTGTTATACACACACCATACACGCCACAATCTCGTCTGAGAGTAGCGCGTGTTGTGAAGAGTTTAATGACTCCGTTCATCACTCAAGATGGGGAAGATTGTGCCATAATTGTCAGGGAATCTCGTAGTTCGATATTAACCATCTTCTTAACTAGTTGTGTGTGTGTGTGTATGTGTGTATGTGCGTGTGTGTGTGTGTGTGTGTGTGTAAGTGTGTGTGTGTATATATATGTGTGTGTGTGTGTGTGTGTGTGTGTGTGTGTGTGTGTGTGTGTGTGTGTGTGTGTGTGTGTGTGTACTCACCTAATTGTGCTTGCGGGGGTTGAGCTTTGGCTCTTTGTGTGTATGTGTGTGTGTGTGTGTGTGTGTGTGTGTGTGTGTGTGTGTGTGTGTGTGTGTGTGTGTGTGTGTGTGTGTGTGTGTGTGTGTGTGTGTACACTGCGCAAATGGGCCTCTTTTTAAACTTTTAATTATATAGACTTCGAACTTGGCTTGGAATTATTGAACCCGTTAATTAAGCTCTAATTTAAACTTTCGGCCCTGAGTACAGTATAAACAGTCCCGGGTCCGATTGGGCAGAGAAAACGCGCGCACAGCGTTCAGGAGTCCACGAACCCGTGTTCGATTCCCGGTAAAGGCAATTGAGCAAAGTTTCACCTGATGCCTCTGTTCACCTAGCACTAAATACAGCCCGTTCTCATAAACAAGGGCGAAATGCTCGTTAATCAAGCCGTTAAACCCCCCAGCTGATGAGTGAATAACTGTTTAAACACGACTCTCAAGTAATGACTTTCGAACATTTTTCGAATAGTGTTCGGTCACGACCTCTGTTCGAACCACAACACTGAGAATGCTTCACCCACGTCCTTCAAATACAAAATAATCGTATCTACAGATTTGATAGAGCCCAATAGGCTCCAGAATCTGTACACCCGCCAAACACACACCGAAACTACGACGCTGATACAACGTTCGAACAAGTTTTTACACCTCCTAACCAGTTACAAAAACCAATATAGCAAGTTGTAACAACGTTCTAATACGTCATAAACACGTTAAGCCAAGATGTAACAACTTTATTGCAAGTTGTAACAAGCGGAAAAAAAGAGACAGTTTCGGTTTGTGTTTCCAGGGGCACCAGTTGATTGACAGTTGAGAGGCGGGACCAGAGAGCCAGAGTTCAACCCCCGCAAGCACAACTAGTTGAGTACACACACACACACACTACTGAAGGCAGGGTATCAAGAAGCCAACAAGAGGATTCCCCAGCAACTGTGTTCAACTACCATTAACCAAACGCAGAGCCAATAAAATACGAGGCCCAACCGTTTCCACAGGACCACCACAAGAAGACCCACCGTCCCCATCAAGCCGGGTACCGTGAGCTGGAGCTCTACCACTAAATGACGCTCGCGGGTAACAAACACATGCGTCAGACAGACAGACAGACAGACATTCGTGCTCAGGATATCGTGGCTAAGCGCATGGGATAACGAGAAAATGAAATGGCGAGAGGTGTGTAGCTTATTATACAAGGTCAGCGCTTTATAAACAGTGGGAAGGTGAGTGGCAGGCCGAACAACCCATGACAAACTGTTCTCCACCTGCCTCCCCGCCACCACACGCACCACCACAACCACACACCACCACCACAACAACCACAATCACCACTACCACACGCACCAGCAATGGTGGATTTTTCAGCAATTCTTTTTCGGCGCATTTTGTGCAATAACACCATGGTCACATTTGTCGAAAACTTTGGCTAAGTTTGCGTATATTACATCGGCGTTTTGGTTGTCTTCACGGTAGCTAAGACCATGCTATAGTGGTCTAGCGACTGTGAGATTAAGGAGCGTTGTGTTCTGAAATATTTCTCTTGAAGATGGAGGCCTGGTCGAGGACCGGGCCGCGGGGACGCTAAGCCTCGAAATCAGCTCAAGATAACCTATGTCCGGGGTTACGCAAACACTGTGATTCCATGTGTTTTGTGATCTTAATTCTCAATACTCGTTCAATGATTTTTAGGTTTTGGAATGGTTGTGTTATCTGTCTATAATTATTTGCCTCTGCTTTATTTCCTCCTTTATGGAGTGGTGCTATCTCTCTCCTGTTTTTAGTTTGTCGAGGATAACACCACACCCACCACCACTACCACACCCACCACCACTACCACACCCACCACCACTACCACACCCACCACCACTACCACACCCACCACCACTACCACACCCACCACCACAAGCATAATGGTCTGGGTCGTGAGCCATCTACCATTCTTCTTTAAAGAAGGGGCTTCCATTTGGCTTTGCATGTGAAATATTTTTTATTGTTTACCCAATTGTTGAGCGCCGATGTTTTGTATTTTCCTCATTATATATATATATATATATATATATATATATATATATATATATATATATATATATATATATATATATATATATATATATCCAACATTTTTTGGAGACGGAGCCCAGATTCTGGCGTTATCCCTGATATACTAAAAACAGCAGAGATAGCACCACTCCATAAAGGAGGAAATAAGGCAGAGGCAAAAAATTACAGACTGATAGCACTAACATCGCACATCATAAGAGTCTTTGAGAGAGTGCCAAGAAGTAAGATCACAAAAAACATGGAATCCCAACATCTCCATAACCCCGGACAACATGGTTTCAGAACAGGGCGCTCTTGCCTGTCACAGTTGCTGGACCACTATGACATGGCATTAGATGCCATGGAAGACAAACAAAAATTTGTGTAATTTACACAGATTTCGCAAAGGCCTTCGACAAATGTGACCATGGTGTTATTGCACACAAAATTCTTTCAAAGAGGAAGATAAGTTGCAGCTCATGCACTATGGAAAAAAATGAAAATATAAAAATGGAAACTATGTACAAACGCAGTCAAATCATAACATAGAACGTAAAAGCAAAGTAAAGGTTTTAGGTGTAATCTTGTAACCTTACCTTTAAAGAACACAATAAAGTAGCCGTCACAACTACAAGAAAAATGACAGGTTGGATAACAAGAACCTTTCACACTAGAGATGGTATACCGATGATGATGCTTTCCAAGACGCTAGTGCTCATCTAGAGTGGAGTACTGTTGCACCCTTTCAAAGCTGGAGAAATTGTTGACCTGGAGTGAGTGCAGAGATATTCTCTGCACTCTTATATTCACTGTATAGAATATCTTCAATACACCATCCAAATTACTGGGACAGACTCAGAAGCCTAAATCTGTATTCTCTACAGTGCAGGCGAGGGAGATACATAATAATTTACATATGGAAGATATTAAAAGAATTGGTCCCAAATGTTTACACAGAAATAACATCACATGAGTCCAGAAGGCATGGCAGGATGTGCAGAACAATCAAGAGGCCCGAGACTGTTCAACACGCCTCCACTACACATAAGAGGCATAACTGGCCGACCCCTCACAGTGTTCAAGAGAGAACTCGATAAGCACCTCCAAAGGCTACCTGGTCAACCAGGCTGTGACTCATACATCAGGTTGCGAGGAGCCGCGTCCAACAGCCTGGTTAACCAGACCATCAACCAGGAGGTCTGGTCATAGACCATGCCGCGGGGACCTTAACCCGCAGAATCACCCGCAAGGTAACCGCTAGGTAAGGTAAGAGATATTCTTATCATGCACTCAGGAAACCAAGATGAGGGAAAAAGAAAAAAAATCACAAAACCATATTAAACACACACACACACACACACACACACACACACACACACACACACACACACACACACACACACACACACACACACACAACTGTTAGTAACAGTTGATATTGTGGTAGACGGTTGGAACAAGTTAGGTGAGAAGGTGGTGGAGGCCAAGACCGTCAGTAGTTTCAAAGTGTTATATGACAAAGAGTGCTGGGAAGACGGGACACCACGAGCGTAGCTCTCATCCTGTAACTACACTTAGGTAATTACACACACACACACACACACACACACACACACACACACACACACACACACACACACACACACACACACACAATATATATATTATCCACACACACACACTATATATTATCCACACACACACACACACACACGCACTTAAAGCGGAAGACAATTTTCTTCACGATTTCCGCCGGATAGGAAAGTTCTTGTAACGTGTCACCCATGCCATAAAAAATATCACTGGTGACATGACGGCCACAATTTCCACATTACCTCGTCCTCGTGCTGATAATCGCTCGTAAATCAAAATAATAAGACATTAAACAAACACGTAATCCGGAACACTAGATAAATGACAACAAAAAAAAATGCAAAAACACAAAAAACTTAATACAGCAAGAAGTAGTTTTAGCGGTGATTTCCTTTATGCATCTTGATGTACTTGTATTTTGTTTATCGTACTGGGGGTCTGTGGGGCTAGGCGTGTTCATCTGCTGGCTGGCTGGTAGCGCCACGGCCTAGCTTCTTGTAGATGGGTGTTCGATCCCCCCCCGATGGTCAAAGTGATTGGGGGCATCATTCTGGATATCCCAGCTCCTTGGCTTCATATCCCAGTTTTTTGTTTTCATATCCCAGCTCCTTGGTCTTATATCCCAGTTCCTTGGCCTCATATCCCAGCTCCGTGCTCATATCCCAGCTCCTTGTCCTCATATACTAGCTCCTTGTCTTCATATCCCAGTTCCTTGTCCTCATATCCCAGCTCCTTGTCCACATATCCCAGCTCATTGTCTTCATATCTCAGATCCTTGTCCTCATATCCCAGCTCCTTGTCTTCATATCCCAGTTCTTTGTCTTCATATCCCAGCTCCTTGTCCACATATCCCAGCTCCTTGTCTTCATATCTCAGATCCTTGTCCTCATATCCCAATTCCTTGTCCTCATATACCAGCCCCTTGTCCTCATATACTAGCTCCTTGTCTTCATATCCCAGTTCCTTGTCCTCATATCCCAGCTCCTTGTCTTCATATCCCAGTTCCTTGTCCTCATATCTCAGCTCCTTGCCGTCATATCCCATCCCAGTACAGTCACACTGGCCGGGCGCCTTCTGGTGATTACCTAACCTCTACCACATCCTTTATGGAGAGACTGTGAGCATCGAACAAGTAATGAATTAACAACAATATTTACTCCGACCTTAACCCAGCTCGTCCTCCCAAGACTTGCCCCCAACGTCAAGAAACTGCCGTACTAAAGTGCCCCCTTATCCTAACCTACCAGAGGACCCAAAACAGAAATCGGGTCATTATGTCACTTTTGCAAGTCGCTTCCAATTTTTTTTAGTACGGTGAATTTTGGTCTTAGGTAGAGTATACGTCAAAATGTGACGCTCTATTAGGAGGACTGGTTGCTTAACCACCACCTCATCTCCACCAGCACAACCACAGTCACCACAGTCGAGCTTGTCGAGTCTGGCCTCGGGCCGGACTTGGGGAGTAGAAGAACTCCCAGAACCCCATCAACCAGGTATATCTGGGCCTGCGGAACGCTCCAAGCAACAGCCTGGTGGACCAAACTCTCACAAGTCGAGCCTGGCCTCGGGCCGGGCCTGGGGAGTAGAAGAACTCCCAGAACCCCATCAACCAGGTATATGTGGGCCTGCGGACCGCTCCAAGCAACAGCCTGGTGGACCAAACTCTCACAAGTCGAGCCTGGCCTCGGGCCGGGCCTGGGGAGTAGAAGAACTCCCAGAACCCCATCAACCAGGTATATGTGGGCCTGCGGACCGCTCCAAGCAACAGCCTGGTGGACCAAACTCTCACAAGTCGAGCCTGGCCTCGGGCCGGACTTGGGGAGTAGAAGAACTCCCAGAACCCCATCAACCATGTACCACACCTCCAGCAACACCACCACTTCATCTCCACCACCACCACCACCACCACCACCACCACCACCACCACCACCATACCTCCACCTGCTACCACACAAGCCAGCTAGCTCCTGCTGGGGGTTCCTTAACTGCGTGTCTCGTGACCTGCTTCCCACCGTCCGCAATTCTCACTTAATTTCTTTCCTTTCAGTCCGAAGGTTGTACAGTTGCCGCCACGCTCAGTTTACTGCATTTCTGGATCTTCACATATTTCTTGGGGTTTATCACAGCTCTTTTATCCCGCTTGGAAGACGAAACTGTTATTGATTTGTGTGTGTGTGTGTGTGTGTGTGTGTGTGTGTGTGTGTGTGTGTGTGTGTGTGTGTGTGTGTGTGTGTGTGTGTGTGTGTGTGTGCGTGTGTGTGTGTACTCACCTATTTGTGCTTGCAGGATCGAGCACTGACTCTTGGATCCCGCCTTTCCAGCTATCGGTTGTTTACAGCAATGACTCCTGTCCCATTTCCCTATCATACCTAATTTTGTGTGTGTGTGTGTGTGTGTGTGTGTGTGTGTGTGTGTGTGTGTGTGTGTGTGTGTGTGTAAGATAGTAGTAGTAGTAGTTAGTAACAGTTGATTGACAGTTGAGAGGCGGGCTGAAAGAGCAGAGCTCAACCCCCGCAAACACAATACACAGAAAGAGCCTTAAATATAAAATTATGAGGTACGGTAATTATGAGGAGAAAGTGCTTTGTGGTTACCTTGTGTAGTTACCGGGGATCAACGGCCCCGCGGCCCGGTTTCCCGGTTGATCGTCTGGTCAATCAGGATGTTAGACGCGACTGCTCGCAGCCTAACGTATGAATCATATCCTGGTTGATCGGTATTCTTTTGAGGTTTTTGTCGAGTTCTCTCTTGAACACTGTGAGGGGTCGGTCAGTTAAGCTCCTTATGTGTAGTGGAAGCGTGTTGAACAGTCTCGGGCCTCTGATGTTGATAGTTCTCTCTTGAACACTGTGAGGGGTCGGCCAGTTAGGACCCTTATGTGTAGTGGAAGCGTGTTGACAGTCTGGGGCCTCTGATGTTAATAGTTCTCTCTCAGAGTACCTGTTGCACCTCTGCTTTTCAATGGGGGTATTCTGCACATCCTGCCATGCCTTCTGGTCTCGTGTGATGTTATTTCTGTGTGTATAACACAGTTTGGTTCTTTTTTTGGTAATAATTTGACCAAACCACACAGTGGTTCAGAACCACAGAACCACACAATGGTTCTGCTTGGAACCATTGTGATTCCAAAGCCAATATGAGTATACAGCACCTGGAAGGGATATGAGGACAAGGAGCTGCGATACGAAGACGGGATGAAAGGCTGATACTCAACGACTTGGACCATTAGGAATCGAACACCGACCCTGCAAGATACATAGTCGTCACCGTGCCAACCGGTCAAAGTGCTCGGACTATGAACAAATTTGTCTGACTTTATTATTTGCACTAATCCAAGAGTAACTGGACGTACAGCCAAGGTCTACTGGACCTTGATAACCTCTGACGGTGACCTTGTCGACAGCAAGAATATATCTTATCCCCAGCCTGGCTGAGACCTTAGCACGGGGCTCCTGCTTGGTTCATGCCTCGGCTGTCCTGGCTACCTCACCCCTCATAGCTGAGTGGGCGTGGGTGGGTGGGGATGGGTGGGGATGGGTGGGGAAGGGGGTGGGAACTGGTGGGGAAATGGGGAAAGGGTAGGGGAGGGCAGGTAGTGCACGGGTAGGGAAGGACAGGTAAGGCAGGGGTGGGGGTTGTGAGTTATGGGGGAGCTATCACAACTACAAGAAAAATGACAGGCTGGATAACAAGAAAGTTTGAAACCAGATATCTAAGACACTATAGCGCTATTCAAGGAAGAATACACACTAACAGCCCCGTGCAAAGCTGGAGAATGCTGCCCTGGAGAAAATTTCTTTTCTTTCGAGAGATAGAAAAAAAAGAGATCCAAAAGATCTAATACTGCCAGAATCCATTAAATAAAACATCAGTATTATTGGAACCGCTTGAAATCTCACAAACTATGCTCTTTATAGAGAACAGGCGCGATACATTCACACATGGAGGGTGTTGGGGTAGTGGTTCCTGACCTACGTGGGAGAGTAGCAGCGCCCCACCTGGGGTGAGGCGCCGGGTGAGGCGCCGGGTGAGGCACCTCACAGCCCCTGTGTCTCCCCGGGGATTCTAGCCACACCGCTTGGGCTAAAAGATGCATGCTCAACTTTCCAAATTCTCGCTGTGTTAATTTCTCTAGCATGGTCTCTCTCTCTCTCTCTCTCTCTCTCTCTCTCTCTCTCTCTCTCTCTCTCTCTCTCTCTCTCTCTCTCTCTCTCTCTCTCTCTCTCTCTCTCTCTCTCTCTCACCTTGAGGAAAGACGCGTAGTTTTGGTGAATGGCCACGTAACTGGTCGGTGCGACCCGGCCCAGGATCACATCAGACACGACCTGACGCAATAATGACACAACACTATCAAGCAGAAAAAGCAAGACGTGCAGGTTTAACGCACCCACCAGCGGAAGCTAAGAACGGCAGGTGAAGGGAAGACTAATGGCAGTAGTAATAGGGTCACCATTTTATTAGCCACAGCAGCAGCAGGAGCAGCACGAGAAGGAGGAGCAGGAGCAGCAGCAATGGAATAACAGATGTAAGGAACAACAACAGCAGGAGCAGCAGCGGGTGAGGAAGGGGTAATCAAGAGCTGCAACAGTAGCAGCAGAAGGCGGCGACACCTTCCCCTTCCACGATAGTAAAATAACACCACCCTGGAGTGAACGATAAAGAAGGAAATGCAGAATAAAACCAGTGAAGAGCAGAGGTGCCATAGGCACAATCAGAGAACACTGTATGAACAACAGAGGTCCGCGGTTGTTCAACGTCCTCCCAGCCAGCATACGAAATATTGCCGGAACAAACGAGTACGTCTTTAAGTGAAAACTGGATAGTTTTCTTCAAGTAGTGCCGGACCAACCGGACTGTAGTTGATATGTGGGCCTTCGGGCCGCTCCAAGCAACAGCCTGGTGGACCAAACTCTCACAAGCCAAGCCTGGCCTCGGGCCGGGCTTGAGGAGTAGAACATCTCCCAGAACCCCATCAAGCAGGTAAGGTAAGGTAAGGTACGGGGGAAGCTTCCTGCTACAAGAAGAGCAGCAGAAGCCGACGAGGGCGGAAGCATCAGCAGGACAGGTGGCTCGCGGTGATCTCTCGCCCTCATCTCGCCCTCATTTCCAATTGAGGCTGGGCTGTATTTCAATGGAGCGGCTGGTTTTACGAGTCCCCGGCGGCCCACAAGGCTCCTGTGATCACCGGACGCGGCCCTTTGTTTTGTCATCACGACCCATCAGCAGCCGCGCCCGTGCCGCGCATCACCAACACCAGAACACGGACGGAGGCACTGCTGCCTGAAGGAGGAGGGTGCCTCCTGCTGGTGGGGGAGGGTGCCTCCTGCTGGTGGAGGAGGGTGTCTCCTGCTGGTGGAGGAGGGTGCCTGCTGCTGGTGGAGGAGGGTGCCTCCTGCTGGTGGAGGAGAGTGCCTGGTAATAAGGAGAGGAACTTGCAACACGGAGGATCTTCCAATGAGTTCCGTCATCCTATCTCGTATATTTTATCCATTTATCCACTTGCTCTCCCGCACCTGGACTGACTAGTCACATGACTGCACTATCGGACCTTCCATTAGATTCTACGATCCGCCATTTTGTTTACAGACGAATATTTGACACATGTATAAATTAACAATAAACGCCCCAAAAGTAACCCTGTACGCTAACCGTATTATTAAATTAGACGGAGGAGTATCTGCATGACTCTGAGATAAGGGAAGTTCAAAGTGAGTGTCAGAGCCCTTGCAATAGTGTCCTCTGTGGATCAGGATTTTGACTCCAGTTCTAGCCTTCAAATTGCATTGGGATTTAAGTCGAGGAAACGAGAGCTGCAAGAAGAGGCTCAACAACCCATTCCAGTCCTGCCATTGGTGCTCGAACTGCTCCTGCCTAAGAACGCACCCAGACATCAGACCCTGATGATACTTGCATCTTGATTATCTTGAGATTACCTTGAGATGATTTCGGGGATTTTTTAGTGTCCCCGCGGCCCGGTCCGCGACCAGGCCTCCACCCCCAGGAAGCAGACCGTGACAGTTGACTAACACCCAGGTACCTATTTTACTGCTAGGTAACAGGGGCATTGGGTGAAAGAAACTCTGCCCATTGTTTCTCGCCGGCGTCTGGGATCGAACCCAGGACCACAGGATCACAAGTCCCGCGTGCTGTCCGCTCGGCCGTCCGGCTCCCTCATACTACTAAGTGCCTTTCTTATGGACACATTACACAATGGTGAAGATCTAGCAATATATAGCTTTTCCGTTGGCAAATCCGGATAAAACAACGCCAACTAATGACTAGAGAAATCAGTCAATTTAAGACTGGGATAAAAATCTGTTTCTCAAAATAACATGAAATGTGATGGGAAAAAAGACTGTTTGCAAATTTTAGTTTCAGGATTTGGGGTTGGCCAACTTTACGGATTATTAAAATTGGTATCAGGTAGCTGGGAGAGTCAGGTACCTCCATGACTGGAATCATGAGAATAATTCGTTTTATTGGTGACAGGAAGCCTGAGTATATCAACCTGTCCTCAGGGAGTATGTACCCTCGAGGAAATCACTTCAGAAACATTACATAATTCGTACTATTATTTACGCCCTAATCCATGGTTGGCTTAGGCTAAGGTTAGGTTTCATTAGGATATAACAACGTTCAAAGTTCATTATGATATAACATTATTCTCAAACATGAAATATGAAACTCGAAAACTATCTGAGTCTCCCTATACCCTGGAAACACAAACCGTAACTGTCTCTGTTTTCCGCTTGTTACAACTTGTAATAAAGTTGTTACATCTTGACTTAACGTGTTTATGACGTATTAGAACGTTGTTACAACTTGCTATATTGGTTGTTATAACTGGTTAGGTGGTGTTAAAACTTGTTCGAACGTTGTACCTACGTCGTAGTTTCGGTGTGTGTTTGGCGGGTAGAACCTTATTTTAAAGAAAACTTAGGCTTCAGACCATATCAAAGAAAAAAGGTAAACATATTCTTTTCATATTTTAAACCATCGATTTTGAATACAATAAAGTTTAACTTGAAAACATTCTCTGCTTCGGATAAAGGTTTACTTACCAATTTACAAGTAGACTACTACTAGAACCAAAATATGCTTTCATACCATCATAAACAACTAGACGACTATCCAGGTGGTGTGAGAGTGGGTTTGGTGTCCTGGTGTAATCACTTTACCTTGAGAACGGGTTGCTTGCTCGCTCGCTCTCTCTCTCTCTCTCTCTCTCTCTCTCTCTCTCTCTCTCTCTCTCTCTCTCTCTCTCTCTCTCTCTCTCTCTCTTCTATTTTGGTAAACAAGTTAAGAACTTATTAGATTAGTGACGTTTTGTCACGGAGGATAGACAAAGGATAGTTCAAGTGACTTATAACACACAATGTCCCAAAGATGGTCAAAAAGAGGATTCCATTAGACCCGCGCGACATAATACCAGCAGAGTCTCCTAAATACCGAAGCTTCCAATCTCTGCCTGGAAGTACATCTTCCAAATATTAGAATTTCAGAGCAGGAGTGAAGCTGGTTCAGGGTATAAGAAGGGTGATCAATGTGGGAAGAGTCCTGGCTCCGATGCCAGGTATCAACCAGGTATCAGGTAGGTAACCAGGTACCAGGTATCACAAACGCTGAGGAACACAAGCACAATTATCCCCAAATGGTTCGAAACCACTCTGAACCTGGGAGCCGGTCAGCCGAGCGGACAGCACGCTGGACTTGTGATCATGTGGTCCCGGGTTCGATCCCAGGCACCGACGAGAAACAATGGGCAGAGTTTTTTTTTCACCCTATGCCCCCTGTTAGCTAGCAGTAAAATAGGTACCTGGGTGTTAGTCAGCTGTCACGGGCTGCTTTCTGGGGGTGGAGGGAGGCCTGGTCGAGGACCGGGCCGCGGGGACACTAAAAGCCCCGAAATCATCTCAAGATAACCTATGTAAATCCACCCTCGTGGATCAACATGAATCCATCATGTTATATACATTGTTTTACACTAAAATCCGCTAATCCATTCTTTGCTTAATTACCGATCGGATTTATATATCAAGCGATTATAAATTATATATAGTGAATACATTTATTTATTTTAGTTTATATTGTGAATACATTTTGCTCATTTATTTTTATTATTAACAATGTAGGGGTAAATTTCCAGAATAGGGAAATATTTCTTGGAATCCGAAATTTCCTAAGAATCTAATACTATTTCGCCCCATATGAAAAATAAAAGTATTTTCAGCATTAGATAATATGGTATGCTTATCTATGGATTAATTATCCATATTTAGATAATATTTTCCCCGAACTTTCAGTAATTTATAAGGTGTTTTATAAATAGATAATAATAATAATATTTATAAATAGCTCAGTATTAAACATATTTTCGTCGGTATTTGACTCATTGAATAGATAAAAATGGATTAATTATCCAGCACCAGCAAATCTGTCTTGGAATCTGAAGTATTTTCTTCCATTTTAACATTCAGATTCGCTATAATTATTAGGACCATGCGATATATTTTCCCCAACAGCTAATACCTTAAACAATTAACCTAAAAGTTACCACTTGGAAAATTAGGAGAGTGTGTGGGGCTCGGACGAGCACGTTCTCCCAGACAACACAGTATCCCTTGTGGTGGGCGTGGCTCTCTCTCTCTACACTGAACACCTGCTGATGCTGATGCTGCTCCTGCTGCTGCTGCTGCTACTGATGCTGCTGCTGCTACTGCTGCTGCTGCTGCTGCTGATGATGATGATGATGCTGCTGCTGCTACTGATGCTGCTGCTGTTGCTGCTACTGATGCTGCTGTTGCTGCTACTGATGCTGCTGCTGCTGCTGCTGATGCTGCTGCTGCTGCTGCTGATGCTGCTGCTGCTGCTGCTGCTACTGATGCTGCTGCTGCTGCTACTGCTGCTGCTACTGATGCTGCTGCTGTTGCTGCTACTGATGCTGCTACTGATGCTGCTGCTGCTGCTGCTGATGCTGCTGCTGCTACTGATGCTGCTGCTGCTGCTACTGATGCTGCTGCTGCTGCTGCTGCTACTGATGCTGCTGCTGCTACTGCTGCTGCTGCTGCTGCTACTGATGCTGCTGCTGCTGCTGCTGCTACTGATGCTGCTGCTGTTGCTGCTACTGATGCTGCTGCTGCTGCTACTGATGCTGTTGCTGCTGCTGCTGCTACTGATGCTGCTGCTGCTGATGCTGTTACTACTGATGCTGCTACTGCTGCTGCTACTGATGATGCTGCTGCTGCTGATGCTGCTGCTACTGATGATGCTGCTGCTGCTACTACTGATGCTGCTGCTACTACTGATGCTGCTGCTGCTGATGCTGCTGCTGCTACTACTGCTACTGATGCTGCTGCTGCTGATGCTGTTACTACTGATGCTGCTGATGCTGCTACTGCTGCTGCTGCAAATAACCACACTATCTTATCTCCAGTATGTTGTAGAGACGACTAACAGTTGCAGCTGACACCAACAACCTCTACAATGATACACTGGTATCGTTCATTCACTTACCACATTATATATATAAATTTATATTAATTTATATATTAATTATACACACATACAGTATATTTATATATTTATTTTTTCCCAGCGCATCAGAGAGAAAGTCTTGGGTCTGGACCCACCACTTTTCACTACCTCGGTCGCCGTCGCTGCCAGTGATGTCCTTCACGCCAGCCCGTCCTCCCCGAGCGTTCCCAACGTCAAAATGTTATATTCATGTGCCCTGACCTAACCTACCAGAGGATCCACGAAGAGAAAACGGGACAATATATATCAATTTCGAGTGCTGCTACCATTTTTTGCACATCAGTTAGTGGCTTTAGGTACAGTGAGTGCTGTAACGAGAACACAATGCCTGGTTGATGGTCTGATCAACCAGACTGTTGGATGCGGCTGCTCGCAATCTGACGTATGAATCACAGCCTGGTTGATCAGTTATCGTTTGGAGGTACTTGTCAAGTTCTCTCTTGAACACTGTGAGGGGTCGGCCAGTTAGGCCCCTTATGTGTAGTGGAAGCGTGTTGAACAGTCTCGGGCCTCTGATGTTGATAAACTGTTTACCACATCAGTAGTAGGTCATTTGCATGTGACTGTTCATTTAGTCTCCCTTCCGGTATGCTCTCGGTATTTGCTACGTACTTCCATTCCAGGTGCCGCAGGTTGAAGTCGCACAGCAAAATGATATTTGGGGCTGGGTTTATGTGCTTCTGTAACCAGAACTCTATTTTCATTAGTTGGTGTTTAAACTGCTGAGGATTTGCCACTGGTAAGTGTGGCGGGGACATATACATGTGAGGAGAGAGGTGATAGGTGGTTATTGCCCTTGCAATAACTACTGGACGCGGGACCGTGGATTGTTTCAAGTGTAGGTTATACATTATTTGACGATGTTTAGATGGATATAAATTGGAACTGCCGCGTATTAGCCAACTGGCCTTCTATTTTATTTCTTCTTTTGTTGTAACGAATACCACTTAAATAAGTTGACCAGACCACACACTAGAAGGTGAAGGGACGACGACGTTTCGGTCCGTCCTGGACCATTCTCAAGTCGATTGAGAATGGACTTGAGAATGGTCCAAGACGGACCGAAACGTCGTCGTCCCTTCGCCTTCTAGTGTGTGGTCTGGTCAACATACTTTAGCCACGTTATTGTGACTCGTCGCCTCCACTTATATAAATCAAATCAACGACGACGCATCGTGCAGGGCGACACCCATCATCTTCACCATCAAGATATTGATTTTTTCTTAATTTTTAACCAAATTACAGTGATCCGCCATAACCCCTGTAATTTTCAAGTGCGTCTGGCGAGGGGACCCCTGGAGTGTGTCTGGTGAGGGGACCCCTAGAGTGCATCTGGCGAGAGGACCCATAGAGTGCATCTGGCAAGAGGACCCCTAGAGTGCATCTGGCAAGAGGACCCCTAGAGTGCATCTGGCGAGAGGACACCCCTAGAGTGCATCTGGCAAGAGGACCCCTAGAGTGCATCTGGCAAGAGGACCCCTAGAGTGCATCTGGCGAGAGGACACCCCTAGAGTGCATCTGGCAAGAGGACCCCTAGAGTGCATCTGGCGAGAGGACCCCTAGAGTGCATCTGGCAAGGGGACCCCTGGAGTGCATATGGCGAGGGAACCCCTGGAGTGCGTCTGGCAAGAGGACCCCTAGAGTGCGTCTGGCGAGGGGACCCCTGGAGTGCGTCTGGCGAGAGGACCCCTAGAGTGCATCTGGCGAGAGGACACCCCTGGAGTGCATCTGGCAAGAGGACCCCTAGAGTGCATCTGGCAAGAGGACCCCTAGAGTGCATCTGGCAAGAGGACCCCTAGAGTGCATCTGGCAAGGGGACCCCTAGAGTGCATCTGGCAAGAGGACCCCTAGAGTGCATCTGGCGAGAGGACCCCTAGAGTGCATCTGGCGAGAGGACTCCTAGAGTGCATCTGGCAAGAGGACCCCTAGAGTGCATCTGGCAAGAGGACCCCTAGAGTGCATCTGGCGAGAGGACCCCTAGAGTGCATCTGGCGAGAGGACCCCTAGAGTGCATCTGGCGAGAGGACCCCTCGAGTGCATCTGGCGAGAGGACTCCTAGAGTGCATCTGGCAAGAGGACCCCTAGAGTGCATCTGGCGAGAGGACTCCTAGAGTGCATCTGGCAAGAGGACCCCTAGAGTGCATCTGGCAAGAGGACCCCTAGAGTGCATCTGGCGAGAGGACCCCTAGAGTGCATCTGGCAAGAGGACCCCTAGAGTGCATCTGGCGAGAGGACCCCTAGAGTGCATCTGGCGAGAGGACTCCTAGAGTGCATCTGGCAAGAGGACCCCTAGAGTGCATCTGGCAAGAGGACCCCTAGAGTGCATCTGGCAAGAGGACCCCTAGAGTGCATCTGGCAAGAGGACCCCTAGAGTGCATCTGGCGAGAGGACCCCTAGAGTGCATCTGGCGAGAGGACCCCTAGAGTGCATCTGGCGAGAGGACCCCTAGAGTGCATCTGGCAAGAGGACCCCTAGAGTGCATCTGGTGACAACAATCAGTAGAGAGCAAGACATATGGGCGACGCTATCTCCTGCCATGTATATGTCCCCGCCACACTTCCCTCAGCTGCGCTCCGTCCGTCCATAGCGACAATACAGCGATAACCATCATGCTCTATAAGACTCACTCGCTCACACGCTTTTAACATAACATCGCACGTGCTGTCAGTAAATAATACCTCACTTCCTCCCCCCACACCCCTCCCCCTCGCCCCATTAAGTGCGAACCTGACTGAAATGTTTACATAACAAAACATTCTCCGGCAATTGACATTATATATGGAGGGTTGTCCTTTGCTGTAAATTTAAACGTGGACCAAAACCGCTGACCAGAAGCACCACGTCCTGACGCGAGGGCCAAACTGACCGCTGTATCTCAACACTTACGTGATAAAGACACTTTACGGCTAAGATCACTTACAAAAGTATTCATATCTTGAGGATATCTTGAGATAATTTCGAGGTTTTTTAGTGTCCCCGCGGCCCGGTCCTCGACCAGGCCTCCACCCCTAGGAAGCAGCCCGTGACAGCTGACTAACTCCCTGGTACCTATTTTACTGCTAGGTAACATATATATATATATATATGCACACTTGTGCAGGGTGAAAGGCAAGAGACGTATGAGGCGTTTTTTATTCTGCAATTCTTCTTTTTATTTCCTTCAGAACGCCAGACCGAATCATCCCTATGCCCCTGTTACCTAGCAGTAAAATAGGTACCTGGGTGTTAGTCAGCTGTCACGGGCTGCTTCCTGGGGGTGGAGACCTGGTCGAGGACCGGGCCGCGGGGACACTAAAAAGCCCCGAAATCATCTCAAGATAAGGCGGCTTTCTGATTCCAAGACTCTGTATCAGGTATATATGTGAACTGGTTTGATGCCTTCATAAGGTGAGGGAGGGAGGGAATTATCAGGTGGGGGAAAGCGCCAAGTCATTACGACTATATAGCACTTGGAAGGGGGATCAGGATAAGGATTTGGGATGGGACCGGGGGGACGGAATGGTGCCCCAAACCACTTAGACGGTCGGGGATTGAACGTCGACGTGCATGAAGCGAGTCAGTCGCTGTACCGTCCAGCCCAAGTGGTTGGTTCATACGGTGATAGGGAAGGTGAGATCAGACCGGAGCGGGTCACTGATGACCTCCGACTACAGGAAGCGTGTGAGTCACGGAGCGGAATTAAGATGTTCTGATCGTCGGTAATCAGGTGAGTCTGTACAGCCTCTCAGGTCATTAGCCTCGGGGTGCAATGAGTAAGAGGCGCGCACTCATAAGATGCTGCTGCTCCGAGCTCAGGGTTATATAATGAGTAAATAATGCTCAGAGAGTACAGCTAATATAATGTATAAAATGAACATAATAAGTAGATGGAATATAATGTGAAGGGGAGGGAATAATATTAATGCAATCTACAAGTGACCAAGAGGGCCAATCACACCTTCTACCTCCCCCAAGCCCGTCCTGAGACCAGGCTTGACTTGTGAGAGCATGATCCAACAGACTGTTACTTGAAGCAGCCCGCACGCCCACATATCCACCACATATGTGGTGTGGTGGGTCCGGAACTTCTTGCAGGAACGCGCCTAATCGTTTCTTGAACATGTTCACTTTTGTATCGGTAATATTGTGTTATGTTTGTTGAAAAAGACATTGAATAGCCGTTGAAGTGTGATGTTCACACTAGTAGCGTGCACCTCTACCCATAAGGATTGGAAGGCGCCCATTCTCCACACTCCCGCCTGACAAATTTCATATGAATAATTAATGCGGCTGGCAAGTGTAATTAGTGGTGTCAAGTTGCCTAATGATCAGAGTGTGGCAAGACTCCCCAGCAGGCGGTCAAGCTCCGGCCGTCACACACACACACACACACACACACACACACACACACACACACACACACACACACACACACACACACACACACCAGTTCATCAGCTAATTTCATACGGAGGCGGACCACATAAAGCTGGACTCGCGTTCTCACGACATATGCTAACTTCAAGTTTATATTACCTCTGCAGTAGTGAAAACTAGGGTCACGACACTCCATCCTCCGCTTCCCTTATCCTCCCTACCTCTACCCTAACCCCAACCCTCCCTACCCTCCCCCCCCCCCCACCTTCTCTACCGCTACTGTATGACTAGTTTCCTGAATGCGTACTCAAAGTACCGGGACAACGCCTAGTCAATCCGGTCTTAATAACCTTGAGGTGGTTACGGTGATGAGTGTCATTGTGGTCCTGTCTGAAAAAAAGTCTTCCTGATTGCTTGCCTTATCCCGTAGGCCTTTCTTGGCCGTAGTGCCACCCAGGGTGCCTACGTCGGGCCTACAACCTGAGAACATCAGCAGGCAAATGGTTACTTAAGGAACTAGTAAGGCTGTTCAGAGACCGGGCCCACAATGGTCCCCGGATGCACTGTGAGGTTGGTAAGACGAGCCTTAAATAGAGCAGTTACTATACAAACTGACTCCACCCTAGACAGGTCATGAGCCAGTGCATGGCAAAGTGCTATAACCCTAACTTGTGCAGACGAGGAGTCCCAATGACGTGGCAGAAATATGTTGACCAAACCACACACTAGACAGTGAAGGGACGACGACGTTTTGGTCCGTCCTGGACCATTCTCAAGTCGATTGTCAAGTCAAGTCGACTTGAAAATGCTCCAGGACGGACCGAAACGTCGTCGTCCCTTCACTTTCAAGTGTGTGGTCTGGTCAACAACCCTAACTTGGGACTTCTTCTTTGAGAGACTTTTGGTAATTCGGCTAAAATTTATCTTGCCGTTTTAACAGTTATTTTGTTGATGTAAAATTGTCTGAAAACCAGCGCACTTAAGTCATTTGTTTTCTCTACGCTACACGGTGAGTCTTGCCAACAACGGTGAGAAGCATTGCTCGAACTAAAGTGGAGGTGTTCAAGAAACAATTAGATAACTTCCTGTACCACGTGCCGGATCAACCTGGCTGTGGTGGGTATGTGGGCCTGCGGGCCGCTCCAAGCAACAGTCTGTTGGATCAAGCTCTCACAAGTCAAGCCTGGTCTCAGGACGGGCTTGGGGGAGGTAGAAGGTGTGATTGGCCCTCTTGGTCACTTGTAGATTGCATTAATATTATTCCCTCCCCTTCACATTATATTCCATCTACTTATTATGTTCATTTTATACATTATATTAGCTGTACTCTCTGAGCATTATTTACTCATTATATAACCCTGAACTCGGAGCAGCAGCATCTTATGAGTGCGCGCCTCTTACTCATTGCACCCCGAGGCTAATGACCTGAGAGGCTGTACAGACTCACCTGATTAGCGACGATCAGAACACGTCTTAATTCCGCTCCGTGACTCACACGCTTCCTGTAGTCGGAGGTCATCAGTGACCCGCTCCGGTCTGATCTCACCTTCCCTCTCACCGTAGGAACCAACCACTTGGGCTGGACGGTACAGCGGCTGACTCGCTTCATGCACGTCGGCGTTCAATCCCCGACCGTCTAAGTGGTTTGGGGCACCATTCCGTCCCCCCGGTCCCATCCCAAATCCTTATCCTGATCCCCCTTCCAAGTGCTATATAGTCGTAATGACTTGGCGCTTTCCTCCACCTGATAATTCCCTCCCTCCCTCACCTTATGAAGGCATCAAACCAGTTCACATATATACCTGATACAGAGTCTTGCAATCAGAAAGATGCCTTATGATTCGGTCTGGAGTCACCATGGTGCCAGTCACCAGGGCCAACACCAGGCACCATGGTGCCAGTCACCAGTCACCATGGTGCCAAAGGGGTCACCAAAGACGAACCCCCCCCCCAGCCATCCACACCCTTTATGTTATGAATTTAATCTGGAAAATGGAATTTCGTTTCATTTATTTTCACGAGGCGCCACATTTTATCAATGTGGCAGCTCTTTATGACACACGTATGCAAATTAGGCGTCGGCACTTTACACGGTGCCTCGCACTACATACGTAATGATACGCTTCATTTGGAGCCGGGTGGAGCCGTGTGGAGCCGTGTGGAGCCGTGTGGAGCCGGGTGGAGCCGTGTGGAGCCGTGTGGAGCCGGGTGGAGCCGGGTGGAGCCGGGTGGAGCCGTGTGGAGCCGTGTGGAGCCGTGTGGAGCCGGGTGGAGCCGTGTGGAGCCGTGTGGAGCCGTGTGGAGCCGTGTGGAGCCATGTGGAGCCGTGTGGAGCCGGGTGGAGCCGTGTGGAGCCGTGTGGAGCCGGGTGGAGCCGTGTGGAGCCAGGGCAGGCTACACTCTCAACTCTTTAACACGTCCTCTCAACTAATAGGTCCTGTTTGTTTACGTTATAGTTGGAATGATAGCTAACTGTTATCTGTAATGCTATATATCACCATTGTAATAACTGGCAATGTTATACCAGTAGCCTGTCAGACGTGTAGTCAGAGCAAGTGGTCACTCAAGGTGGTCTGAGCACTGCCTAAACAACTGGGGGGGGGGGAGAGGGGGAGGGAGAGAGAGAGAGAGAGAGAGAGAGAGAGAGAGAGAGAGAGAGAGAGAGAGAGAGAGAGAGAGAGAGAGAGAGAGAGAGAGAGAGAGACAGAGAGAGACAGAGAGAGACAGAGAGAGACAGAGAGAGACAGAGAGAGACAGAGAGAGACAGAGAGAGACAGAGAGAGACAGAGAGACAGAGACAGACAGGGACAGACAGGGACAGACAGGGACAGACAGGGACAGACAGGGACAGACAGGGACAGGCAGGCAGGCAGGCAGGCAGGCAGGCAGGCAGGCAGGCAGGCAGGCAGGCAGGCAGGCAGGCAGGCAGGCATGCAGGCATGCAGGCAGGCAGGCAGGCAGGCAGGCAGGCAGGCAGGCAGGCAGGCAGGCAGGCAGACAGACAGAGACCACCCAATTAACACTGATACCACCACCAAGCTCAATTACCTGACAGGGTACAGAGAAGAGCCGTGAGGACTTACAGACGTACCCACCCAACCAGGCCGGATGTAGACAACGAACAAATGGTAAAAGTATCCTGGCCGGACACCCTAATAATCCTGAAGCCACTTAGGTACAATATATAGAATAACCTAAGCAATGCTGGACACTCATACATATTGACACCCCTTAATAGGACACCGAAGAGGGGGAGTGATACCGGACAATTAAGGGCGCGCTTAGGACTCAATGCTGAGTCGTCGCCGGGCGAAAGTTTAAGGGCATTAGATCAAAGGGGGGACAAGAAGCACGGGAAGTCCAGCATCACGTCGCCAGCTACCATTAATACACGTGGTGGTGACAGTATTACTTGATCTATTACTTTAGAAAGACAATTTATATGTTTAGTAATAGAGGCAAAGGTGAATTCTTCCTTGCTTCCACAGTGAGATCCACTCGCCCCTTGAGGGCTGGGATGTTCGCCCACCCTGGGGGACTGGGAAGGTCTAACACAAGGGAGTGAGGGAGGGAGGGAGTCAAGCAAGAGGGAGAGGGATTCTTAAGGATATAAAGGCTTAGATGATCTCGATAAAAGGAATAGTGCTTTCATTACCCTCTTTAAGGCAGGAACAATTTAGTTATTTTTTTATATTCCGCAGACTCCCACACGGGCCCTTTGTCTGTCTGTCTGTCTGTGTCTGTCTGTCTGTGTCTGTCTGCCTGTCTCTCTCTTTCTCTCTCTCTCTCTCTCTCTCTCTCTCTCTCTCTCTCTCTCTCTCTCTCTCTCTCTCTCTCTCTCTCTCTCTCTCTCTCTCTCTCTCTCTCTCGTGTCTGTTTCTTAAATTGTATGTTAATCTTTTCTCTATCATGCCTATCTGTTTATGGTTTTTTCTCTCTCTCTCTCTTGTTTGTGTATCTGTTCTCTATCATGTCTATCTGTGTATCTCTTCCACTCACATGTCTATGTGTGCGTGTGCCATTGTTACTCCTGTGCTGGGAGGCAAGAGAAACATTTGCCTGGTGTGGCGTGTGTGTGGTGGACTCGTCCCCTCGTGGGGAGGGGTTTATGGCTCACATTTCTTACTCTTTAAGGGGGAAGCGCATTCTATACTCTCTGTGGTGCGAATATTCCTCTTCACGCTCCCATTCCTGCTTTCAGGGTGGGCGCACTTATACCCCCTTGCAGGGTGACGGGCAGCCGGTGGGGGCGGGGAGGAGCAGTTTGGGTTGGTTTGTTTATGTTGATATGAGGGCAACTGTGTTAGGTGTGAGGGGGGGGGATGAGGAGAAGGTGAGAGGAGAGTTGATCTGCCAGTGGGGTGAACCACGTCCTTCTGGCACCACGGACCACCACACTGGGACACCACTGTGGTGACATAACAGACTGATGGATCTCTGGCAGTGAGTGTAGGTCACCAGTTCGAATCTCTTCTACCTACCCCACATAGCTCACACTTCCTACATTACTTCAGTGTGGGAAGCCTCCGGTAGGCCTCCGAACTATTAGCAGGTTGACCAGACCACACACTAGAGGGTGAAGGGACGACGACGTTTCGGTCCGTCCTGGACCATTCTCAAGTTGATTGTGATGAGGAAGTAGAGACAGGCAATAAATAGGCTAGAGAGAGGTGGGGAGGAAAGTGTAGTAGAGGAGATAGTAGTAGGAATAAGACTTACTTTAGCCACGTTATTGTGACTCATCGCCTATTATCAGGTATCCTACCTGCATTCATTTGGCTCGTCAGAGATTCGAACTCGGGCCTCAAGAGTACGAGTTTGTTGTCCTGCCAAACGGACCATGGATGCTCACACTATGGAAGGATCTCAGACGTACCTAACTGGTACCCAACTGAGACTGTAAATCTTTCCTGGAACACCTCTATGGTATCTGGAGGCATTTCGCCCCTTCTTTCTCGTCACACAGCCCTCACTCTCAGATATCTTACTCATCAGAGACAATATGTCTAACTTTGTCCAACGTTTATGACTGAAAAACGGTTTACACACGACTCACAACTGATGACGTTCGAACACTTCCGGAACAAGTGCTTCACTGACGAATTTTGTTCGAACCACAACGCTGTAAATGCTTCACCCACGTACTACAAATACAAATAATCGCCAACAGAACCTAAACACCTAACTTAACCTAACCTAACCTATGCCTATATAGTAGTAGTAGTAGTCATCCATCAGTCTCAGGAGACTATGGCGTTGCGCTCTGGTTGTCGGTCTGGAGTGGCCTCACCAGGGGCGCAAAGCCAGGGTAGGTTGATACGGGGGAGAAGCTGTTACCCATGCAGCAAGTCCCCCCTCTCCACGGCGCTGAAAGTCTCCAATGGAAAGGCACACGCCAATACGATTGGTTCCAGCGCCGTCGCAGGAACCATATATATATGTGGACAATGTACTAATATCTTATAATATTAATTTATATTTGAGAAAATTCCCGTTTTAAGAACATAAGAACAAAGGTAACTGCAGAAGGCCTATTGGCCCATACGAGGCAGCTCCTGAATGAACAGCATGTACAAGTTGATGACTGCGTCTGTGGGGTCGACCACTGGATAGAATGGACTTGAGTCGAGGACGGGTTAGGACTGAGGACGGGTTGCTTGGGAACCACCTCAAGGTTGTTCCCATCAGCCCCCAATTAACCACCTCCCGAAAAATTTATCTCAATTAAAATAATAAAAGAAACTTTTTTTTTAAATAGCAAAACAAAACTAATTAAAGGTAATTAATGTTACCGACAGAAAGCGACAAATTTCGATATACCAAACATACTTGTACTCACCTAATTGTGCTTGCGGGGGTTGATCACTGGCTCTTGGGTCCCGCCTCAAATATATATAGTGTGTGCGGGCGCGCGGGCGCACTCCAGGCGTCGGAGGTATAACCGAGAGGCGCCAGAGACTTGAACGAGACAGAAACAGTGATCCTCGGTGCTGGCCTGCTAGGAGGAGGTCCAGCCTCTCCTCACTCACTTAAGGTCTATTACTTTCCACCAGTGTCAACATTCTTTAAAAAGTGATGATTGTCACGTTGACCAGACCACACACTAGCAAGTGAAGGGACGACGACGTTTCGGTCCGTCCTGGACCATTCTCAAGTCGATTGTGACTCCTCGTCTGAACAAGATTGTCATTTTCCCCCATCGTAAGGTTGGGTACAACACTACCTACACCTGCATGGGTGTAGCCGGGTATATCGCTATACCTCCCCTTCAGGCTATACCTCTGGTCTACCCAATTATATTTACAAAACTGGAATTCCATGGGTCACATACTTGGCGAAACTGGTAGAATGAGCAGCTCCAGCAGGCGAACACACACACACACACACACACATGGGAAGGGAGGAATAGAGCAGAAAGAGGATTGTAGGCGAGATCTGGAAAGGGAAGTGGCAATGTGAAGAGGAATGGTGTGGAAGGGAAGAGATGGGAAGTCAGCAGGATGGCGGGAAATGAGGCGAAGGAGGTGGAGGAAGGAACTAAACTTGAGAATTGTAATGGAAGATGGGGGAGGGGGGAAAATGGAGGATTAAAAAATAAAGGAATGAGAAAGAGGGGGGAGGGGGGGGGCTAGGGACCCCAGCAGGAGGCCTACATAATTGATGAAGTAGGCGCTGGTAATGTAATAAAAGTTCCCATGACTATGATGGTGGTATGGTGTTATTGCTACCTTGGCCAGGCGCTACCACACACTTATGGTGACCCCATACTCTCACACACACTTATGGTGACCCCATACTCTCACACTTATGGTGACCCCATACTCTCACACACTTATGGTGCTCATATCTACACCAGGCGCGTCTTGTGCTTGACAAGGCATGCCCGTACCTAGTCAAGCACAAGACGAAGCTGGAAAAAGTTCAGAGGGATGCCACTAGGTTAGTCCCAGAACTAAGTGGCATGAGTTACGAGGAAAGGCTCAGTGAAGTGCACCGCACGTCGCTGAAAGACAAAAGAGCTCGGGGGAGACATGATCATCACATACAAAATTCTCAGGGGAATTGACTGGGTAGACAAGGATGGATTATTTAACACGGGTGGTACACGCACAAGGGGACACAGGTGAAAGCTGAGTACCCAATTGAGCCACAGAAACATTAGAAAGAACTTTTTCAGTATCAGAGTAGTTAGTAAATGGAATGCATTAGACAGTGATGTGGTGGAGGCTGACTCCATACACAGTTTCAAATGTAGATATGATAGAGCCCAGTAGGCTCAGGAACCTGTACACCTGTTGATTGACGGTTGAGAGGCGCGACCAAAGAGCCAAATCTCAACCCCCGCAAACACAACTAGGTGAGTACACAATTGAACTTTCAATGAAATGTTATATAAAATGTTCAGAGATGTGGGGGGGGGGGGGGGAGGAGAGGAGGGGAGGGAGGGGGTAGTGGGGGTTGAGGGAGGGGGTAGTGGGGTTTGAGGGAGGGGGTAGTGGGGGGTTGAGGGAGGGGGTAGTGGGGGTTGAGGGAGGGGGGTAGTGGGGGTTGAGGGAGGGGGGGGTAGTGGGGGTTGAGGGAGGGGGGTAGTGGGGGTTGAGGGAGGGGGGTAGTGGGGTTTGAGGGAGGGGGTAGTGGGGGTTGAGGGAGGGGGGTAGTGGGGTTTGAGGGAGGGGGGTAGTGGGGGTTGAGGGAGGGGGGTAGTGGGGGTTGAGGTAGAGGGTAGTGGGGGTTGAGGGAGGGGGGGTAGTGGGGGTTGAGGGAGGGGGTAGTGGAGGTTGAGGGAGGGGGTAGTGGGGGTTGAGGGAGGGAGTAGTGGGGGTTGAGGGAGTAGTGGGGGTTGAGGGAGGGGGGGGTAGTGGGGGTTGAGGGAGGGGGGGGGTAGTGGGGGTTAAGGGAGGGGGGGGTAGTGGGGGTTGAGGGAGGGGGGGGTAGTGAGGGGTTGAAGGAGGATGGAGGGGGTAGTGGGGGGTTGAGGGAGGAGGGAGGGGGTAGTGGGGGGTTAGCAGACACGTGTCAACGCCACACCTGGTCGATATGCTACTGATAAAGCTGATAGCCGAACAAGTGACCGGACCCCCCCCCCCCCCCTCTGCACTCAACCTGCCCATCTTGTACTCACTCTTGTGGCTACCGTATGTCGATTCCCAGGACCAACGTCCCTGCGGCCCGGTCTCTGACCAGATCTACTGGTTGATGGTCTGGTCAACCGGGCTTTTGGACACCAATATATCATGAAATCATTTCATCATGCTGAGGGTCACGAGAGAAGCATGATGTTTCGAGATGAAAGATGTAAAGGTTTCGTAGGTGAACGCGTTAAACTTGACTCCTGATATTTTCTAATATAAATTTTTAAATATAAACAACACACTTGTCAAGCATAGTTATGATTTACAAAAATTCAACTTTTACCGGTATTGTATTTTTTTTTTTTTTTTTTTTTTGTAAATGAGAATAAAGGTTTTCCTGAATTTGGGGAAGAACCGGATTCTAGTGAATGTGTGGGCCTTCGGGCCGCTCCAAGTAACGACAGTTTGCTGAACCCACTTATCATAAGCCTATAGTTAGCCCCAGGCCGGGCATGGGGCATATACCAACTCCCCCAAACCTACCCCTAGGTATACCACAGGTATACCCAAGATATTCTGCAGGTATACTTAATGTAAACCACTGGCTCAAGTGTTGGCGTAGGTCTTAGAGGCAGTACCAGGGGAAAGTGTGTCTAACATTGTGTGTGTGTGTGTGTGTGTGTGTGTGGTTGTATCTACCCAGAGTGAGACTTCCCTTCCCCCCCCTAGTGAGACTCCCCCCTAGTGAGACTCCCCCCCTAGTGAGACTCCCCCCTAGTTAGACTCCCCCCTAGTGAGACTCCCCCCCTAGTGAGACTCCCCTGAGGTCAGTCATTAAAGGCCAGTTGAGGCCCGCACGTGCTGAGCAGCAGCTGGGAGTTCACCCTCACACCCTGGCACGGACCACGGAGACTACCTTAATGACGGCCACTACCACCACCACAACCACGACCACCACCACGACCACAACCACCACCACAACAACGACCACGTCGACCACGACCACGTCGACCACCACCACAACCACGACCACGTCGACGAACAGCAGCAGCACGAGGAAGGAGGGAGGAAGAACATAGGATAAGGGGATAAAAGAAGAGTGTAAACCTAAGTATAACGAAGCTGGGGAAGGGGAAGACAGAGGTCCGGAAGGACAGCTTCATCAAGTTGTTGTTGTTGTTGTTGTTTAAGATTCGCTACCTCGAACAAAATTCCAAGTAGTACGGGCTATGGTGAGCCCGAGTTCATCAAGCTCTTGAAATAGCACTTTCTCTCTATAACTAGCTGACAAGTAACTATAAGGTATGAAGGATAGATGAAATTGTTTATGTAATAATCTAAGATGAAGTCTGATAAAGACCTTGTGTGCCCTCTCTAATGCTTTTTGCGCTACCGCTCACAGGATGAGTATGGGGTGCACAATAAACTAGCCACAACAATCAATCAAATCAAGCACACAATAAGACAGACAGAGAATAAAGGTGTTAATACAGTGGGGGGGGCGAAAAGAGACAGAAGTGGGGGAGGTTATCTTGAGGTTATCTTGAGATGATTTCGGGGCTTTTAGTGTCCCCGCGGCCCGGTCCTCGACCAGGCCTCCACCCCCAGGAAGCAGCCCGTGACAGCTGACTAACACCCAGGTACCTATTTTACTGTTAGGTAACAGTGGCATACGGTGAAAGAAACTTTCCCCAATGTTTCTCGCCAGCGCCTGGGATCGAACCCAGGACCACAGGATCACAAGTCCCGCGTGCTGTCCGCTCGGCCGACCGGCTCCCGGGAATGAACAGTGTGAACACCAATTGTTAAGGTACACAGTTATCTTGAGATGATTTCGGGGCTCTAGTGTCCACACGGCCCAGTCCTCGACCCGGCCTTCACCCCCAGGAAGCAGCCCGTGACAGCTGACTAACTCCCAGGTACCTATTTACTGCTAGGTAACAATGGTAGTCTTAGAGTAATAAACCACTCCAGGGCTTGCAGTGGTGTACCTTCAGCCACTCATTAACCCCTACACAGCTTTCCAGAACCATAGAGGCTTTATTTACATTTATTAAACAGTACGCGATCCTGGAAGCTGTTAACAACCCAGGGTTTTATGGTGACCAAACCACCACACACAAAGTCGTCATGATTGTTTAAAGATGTACAGGTTTCGCTCGTGAGATCCGTTCATTCTTAATGACTCCCTGTCCTGAGTCGCGTGTCCTTTCCTACCACAAGGACAAGAATCGTTGACAAGCACGCGAACAAGGACAAAACACACACACACACACACACACACACACACACACACACACACACACACACACACACACACACACACACAGGGGCCTCACGGCTGAGTGGACAGCGCTCGGGGGTCGTAGTCAGAGTGGACAGCGCTAGGGGGTCGTAGTCCCAATGGCCCCGCGTTCGATTCCCGGTGGAGGCAGAAACAAATGGCTACTAAAGTTCAACCCAAGTACGTGTAAGGTAATAAAACTAGGGGATGGAAGTAGGAGGCCAGACACTGGATACCAAATGGGAGATGAAGTCCTTCACGAAACGGACAGAGAGAAAGATCTAGGAGTTGATATCACACCAAACCTGTCTCCTGAAGCCCACATCAAAAGAATAACATCGGCGGCGTATGCAAGGCTGGCCAACATCAGAACTGCCTTCAGGAACCTGTATAAGGAATCATTCAGAACCTTTTATACCACATATGTAAGACCAATCCTAGAGAATGCGGCCCCAGCATGGAGCCCATACCTTGTCAAGCACAAGACGAAGCTGGAAAAAGTTCAGAGGTACGCCACTTGACTAGTCCCAGAACTAAGAGGCATGAGTTACGAGGAAAGGCTGCGTGAAATGCACCTCACGTCGCTGGAAGACAGAAGAGCTCGGGGAGACATGATCACCACATACAAAATTCTCAGGAGAATTGACAGGGTAGACAAGGATGGATAATTTAACACGAGTGGTACGAGCACAAGGGAAAGGGAAGCAGGACGGATGTTTCATGCACAAGTCATTAGCTCCAGAATTACCACAGTTACACAAGTGGGTGTGTTTACAAATCCAATGAAACATACCTGCCTGATTTAATGAGACATTCACAGTTTTGAATAAGTAAGTACACGCTGTATGGATTTTAGGATCCGTTCTCTCGTTCGATACGGATGCGTTGTTACCTAAAGTTGGTTTGCGTGAGTTTTGCTATTCTCCCGGTGACAAATTGTCACCTTGTCAGGTGACAAATTGAACGGTCAAGCTGTTGCTTGCTACGGCCCCTAGGGACACATACCTACTGCAACCCAGCTCTATCATGTAGACTAAAATACTTAAACTGTAGTCAGGGGCTGACTACGTCAAGTGTAGTCAGGGGCTGACTACGTCAAGTGTAGTCAGGGGCTGACTACGTCAAGTGTAGTCAGGGGCTGACTACGTCAAGTGTAGTCAGGGGCTGACTACGTCAAGTGTAGTCAGGGGCTGACTACGTCAAGTGTAGTCAGGGGCTGACTACGTCAAGTGTAGTCAGGGGCTGACTACGTCAAGTGTAGTCAGGGGCTGACTACGTCAAGTGTAGTCAGGGGCTGACTACGTCAAGTGTAGTCAGGGGCTGACTACGTCAAGTGTAGTCAGGGGCTGACTACGTCAAGTGTAGTCAGGGGCTGACTACGTCAAGTGTAGTCAGGGGCTGACTACGTCAAGTGTAGTCAGGGGCTGACTACGTCAAGTGTAGTCAGGGGCTGACTACGTCAAGTGTAGTCAGGGGCTGACTACGTCAAGTGTAGTCAGGGGCTGACTACGTCAAGTGTAGTCAGGGGCTGACTACGTCAAGTGTAGTCAGGGGCTGACTACGTCAAGTGTAGTCAGGGGCTGACTACGTCAAGTGTAGTCAGGGGCTGACTACGTCAAGTGTAGTCAGGGGCTGACTACGTCAAGTGTAGTCAGGGGCTGACTACGTCAAGTGTAGTCAGGGGCTGTGTGTATCCTGAAGTCAGAGCAGGAAAGCTGTCTACGAAGGTTAGTGGAAATTGTTGGTCGTCTCTCAGGCCTGGAGGGTCACATCATTATGGGATTTTGACCTTTCTTGTGGTCAGTGTTTTGTGTGACCTTTTGCTGGTCTCTGGGAAGCTCCACAGCTAGGAGCCGTGTGCGAGCATGCTGGAGGAGTGACTCCAGCCCCAACACCCGAGAACACACACAGTAACAAGTAACAGTAACTACACAGTAACTACACAGTAACACACAGTAACAAGTAACAGTAACTACACAGTAACGACAATTCTGGCGCCTCCGTTCACCTCAATGTCACGCCAAAATGTTACCATACTCTTCGTCACTTAAAATCATAGACTGTTAACACACTTGACAGTTCCACGAGAACTTTGTTTACATACACGAGGTAAACACGAACGCGGGGAGGACGCTGGAGGACTACCTTGAGGTTACCTTGAGGTGCTTCCGGGGCTTAGCGTCCCCGCGGCCCGGTCGTCGACCAGGCCTCCTGGTTGCTGACTCGAGCAAACACTAGTCAATAACCCAACCCAAGCCCACACGGACGCGACATTGAGGGGTAAACAGGCCATACATTTCTGGCAGCCTACAAGCTCATCCATTGATTGATTGATTGATTGATGAAGATTAAGCCACCACAAGAGGTGGCACGGGCATGAGTAGCCCGTAAGTGGTGGCCCTGTTGAGCCATTACCAGTATCAATAGATGATACTGGAGATCTGTGGAGATGCGACTGCACCCTGCGTGACGGGAGATGTCTCCCGTGCGCTCATCCATTGATTGATTGATTGATGAAGATTAAGCCACCACGTGAGGTGGCACGGGCATGAGTAGCCCGTAAGTGGTGGATGTTTGGAGTGAATGTGATCCTTGGTCGTGTAACATCTTTAAGTGCCTCTGAGCCTCTGAAGGTCATCGAACCGCCAGTCATTTCTGCAGCACATCTCACATTATCCCCTCCCCCCCCCATAAGCCCTCATCTCCCCCCCCCACAACACCCAACAATCCACAAGGCTTGGACCCCCTACCCCTTCCCCCCCCCATGAGCCCTCATCTCTCCCCCCCCCCCCATAAGCCCTCATCCCCCCCCCCCCACAACACCCAACAATCCACAAGGCTTGGACCCCCTACCCCTTCCCCCCCCCCAAGACTTGTGAAGGCAGTTGGGCAGCGTCACGGCCAGTTAAGGAAACACACTAGACGGAATATACTGTTGTCAACTGGTTTAGTTACTGCAACAGTTCGGCCGCTGACCACTGAATTACTCCACAATTTTCAAGGTAATTTTTAGCAACCTCGCTAACTACCTCCATCCCCCCCCACCCCTGACATTACACGACCACTGACAACCTCCCTAACTGGGAAGGTGCCACCTAGGAGGTGCCACCTAGGAGGGTGCCAGCTGGGAGTCTCGCAAGACTCCCCCATGTTCCGTAGAGGTACAGTGGGCTCCCTAGGGTCGTCTATGTTCCGTCTCTCCAGGTACAGCCCCGCTCCTGTGCCGGGTAAGTCCAGTACGGGCTCACCATAGCCCGTGCTACTTGCCCCGCTCCTGTGCCAGGTAAGTCCAGTACGGGCTCACCATAGCCCGTGCTACTTGCAACTTGATGTTCACAGTAGCTGAATCTAAAACTAACAACTATGGTAGGCAGCCGTTGTAGGCCCCGCCGGGCACCAACGGGCAACAGTAGGCTCCAGCAGACAACGCAAGGACTCAGCCAGCAACGGAGGGACGCGTGCAGGCAACGGAGGGACTCAGCCAGCAACGGAGGGACGCGTGCAGGCAACGGAGGGACTCAGCCAGCAACGGAGGGACGCGTGCAGGCAACGGAGGGACTCAGCCAGCAACGGAGGGGACGCGTGCAGGCAACGGAGGGACGCGTGCAGGCAACGGAGGGACTCAGCCAGCAACGGAGGGACGCGTGCAGGCAACGGAGGGACTCAGCCAGCAACGGAGGGACGCGTGCAGGCAACGGAGGGACTCAGCCAGCAACGGAGGGACGCGTGCAGGCAACGGAGGGACTCAGCCAGCAACGGAGGGACGCGTGCAGGCAACGGAGGGACTCAGCCAGCAACGGAGGTGACGCCAGAGCCCACCATTTTGGAGGGAATGGGGCAAGAGGGGATGGAATCTTGGTCCCGTAGCGGCCAGGCTTACGACCGTGTCAGACTTGAATAAATAAGTTTGGTGTCATAAAACCCAACACCCCGGAACTGTTGGTGGTGGAGCGGGTGACCCCCGACCTGCAGGACACAGAGGTCAAGGAGGGAGGGAGGGAGATGAGGGAGGGAAGAATCAGGGAGGAGGAGGAGGTAGGTACAAGTCAGGGGAGGATCAGGGAGATGTTTGAAAGGGTTGGGGGTATAGAGTCAAAATGATTGAGGGATATAAGGGAGGGCAGGGGTGAGGGAGGAGACTATTGGGGGGGTATTGTATATTGTACCATTGGCAGGGGGTACTGGGTATTGTACCATTGGCAGGTGGTACTGTGTATTGTACCATTGGCAGGGGGTACTGGGTATTGTACCACTCACAGGGGGTACTGGGTATTGTACCACTCACAGGGGGTACTGGGTATTGTACCACTCACAGGGGGTACTGGGTATTGTACCACTCACAGGGGGTACTGGGTATTGTACCACTCACAGGGGGTACTGGGTATTGCACCACTCACAGGGGGTACTGTAGACCTGTTGCGTCTTTAGCTTCAACTTTGGAATGCGTCGTTGTGGCTAGATTTAAATTTGTAAAATAGCGATGTGTTCCACCACTTTGTTTCAGTGTATTCCACTTGTTGAGCACGCGTGTAGTGTGAGCACTTCCTTACATGTGTGTTCCACATTTGCGTTTCCAACTATTCTATAGTCTTACCTTCTCGAAATTTAAAGAGGTTGTCCTTGTTCAGCGTCTCCATTCCTAGGTATCTTGTATGTAGTGGTCATATCCGCATTACCTGGTTACCTGGTTGATGGGGTTCTGGGAGTTCTTCTACTCCCCAAGCCCGGCCCGAGGCCAAGCTTGACTTGTGAGAGTTTGGTCCACCAGGCTGTTGCTTGGAGCGGCCCGCAGGCCCACAACCCGGTTGGTCCGGCACTCCTTGAAGAAAATGATCTAGTTTACTCTTGAAGATGTCCACGGTTGTTCCGGCAATATTTCTTATACTCACTGGGAGGACGTTGAACAACCGCGGACCTCTGATGTTTATACAGTGTTCTCTGATTGTGCCTATGGCACCTCTGCTCTTCACTGGTTCTATTCTGCATTTTCTTCCATATCGTTCACTCCAGTACGTTGTTATTTTACTGTGTAGATTTGGAACCTGGCCCTTCAGTACTTTCCACGTGTATATTACTTGATATCTCTCTCGTCTCCTTTCTAGTGAGTACATTTGGAGAGCTTTGAGACGATCCCAATAATTTAGGCGCTTTATCGCGTCTATGTATACCGTATATGTTCTCTGACATGTTCTCTATATGTTCTCATTGACTTCTCTTCTCCGGGAATGTGAGATAAGTTCCTTTAAGTTGTCCTAATAGTTTAAATATATGTTTGTGCCTAATTTAGATGATTATGTGGTTATCTACCTCCTGCCCTGTGCCTCTTCATGACTCATGATGAGTCGCCTCTTCATGCGGGGCGTGGAGAGCTGGAGCTCGCTCGCCCGTAGTCACTGATAGGTAAAGCACCCTGATGTTGCTAAGATTAGCCTCCTTCAGCCAACTCCATCGGCTCTAGTGCTTTAGGACACCAACAGGGTCACAAACACTAGCCCCCCCCCCCAGCCAATGTACTGACAACCCAACATAACACATACGCAAACAAACAACACATACACAAATGTCAACCCATGGTGGACAGGCCACCCAACTTTCAAACCTCCTCTCTCTCTCTCTACACCAGCATCCTCTTCCTGAATTTCATCTCCCCATCCCTCTACCTCCCCCCATCCTTTCCACTCCCTATGGACATGAGAGCTAAGCACGGGGACCTGTACCCAACATTTACTCTGTAACACAACAATTATGTGATGTATATGATGTAATTAAAACTTGAGCTTGTAAAAGCCTTTTAATCACCTCCTGTGTGGCTGCGTGGTCAATACCTCACCAGCTCTCTTGCCCTGGCCAGCCGCGTCCAACAGCCTGGTTGATCAGTCCAGCAACCAGGAGGCCTGGTCGACGACCGGGCCGTGGGGGACGCTAAGTCCCGAAAATACCTCAAGGTAACCTCAAGGTAGGTCCATGTACCAGATGAAAAATACAGTAATTTGTCACACACAGAGATCACACTAACGTGATGCATCAAATGAACAAATCCACAAGGGCCGTGACGAGGATTCGAACCTGCGTCCGGGAGCATCCCAGACAGGATGCACAGTAATTTGTCTTTGTAAACGCACCTCCGTCCCCTCGTTCCTTATTCCCCCCCCCCCCCTCCGTCACTGTCTCCCCTCACTATTACCCTCCCCCTCCCCCCTTGAAGGCTCACTATCTCATGCCCTCACCCTGCCTGGCATCTATTACACAAGCTTTGTCTTCTCCGTCACTCCCTAACTCACCCTCTAATGATCATTATATTCCTCTTCAAACCCATTTTTGTGTTTCATCAACCACATTAGCAAAGTTACATCACCTTCACCAGATATTGTGTTCATACGCTCAAGCCCTTTCACCGCCTCCCAGCCCCTCTCTACCTCCCGTGGGGGCCACTCACTATGGAGTGGGGGCCACTCTCTACCAGGGTGGGGGTCACTCACTATAAGGTGGAGGCCAGTCACTACCAGGGTGGGGGCCCCACACAGGTTCCCTCCAGTACTGGGGGACGTGGGAGCGTCCCTATCTGCCCGCATCACTCCACTTCCTCCCTTCACTGAAGGAAGTGAGGGAGGGGCCCTTCCTCCCTCACTCCCTCTCCCCGCCCTCCCTCACTCCCTCCCCCCGCTCTCCCTCACTCCCTCCCCCCGCCCTCCCTCACTCCCTCCCCCCGCCCTCCCTCACTCCCTCTCCCTAATGTCCTATGAGAACGTTCCTCCGCCTCATTAACTCTCAACCCATAACCAGCCTGTGATACACTTGGTATTTTCTTATTGTATTTTCCCAGTTTGAGTGGGATGAGGGGGGGGGAGGGTGTGAGTGGGATGAGTGGGGGGGGTGTGAGTGGGATGAGCGGGGGGGAGGGTGTGAGTGGGATGAGTGGGGGGAGGGTGTGAGTGGGATGAGGGGGAGGGTGTGAGTGGGATGAGGGGGGGGAGGGTGTGAGTGGGATGAGTGGGGGGGAGGGTGTGAGTGGAATGAGTGGGATGAGAGGGAAGAGCCGGAGGAAAACAATTCCTTCCTCTATTTTTAGCAGTAAAATAGGTACCTGGGTGTTAGTCAGCTGTCACGGGCTGCTTCCTGGGTGTTAAGGCCTGGTCGAGGACCGGGCCGCGGGGGCACTAAAGCCCCGAAATCATCTCAAGATAACCTCAAGATAACCTCCCTGGGTCTGTTTACTAAACAAAGAGTCATGGCCACTGGTATAGCCTCCAGGTGTAAACATTAGGCCAAAACATCAACGTATATGATAAGAAAAGAACATCATTAACATGAAGCTAACATTGCAATACTACACATCAGACTCCATAACAACACCGCAACTCCTGCCCATCACGAGTACCGTTATAACTCTTATATATTATAAGTTATAAGTTATAAACTCTTCACTATAACTTGGCTCGATTTAAAAAAAATAAAAGAGGGAAGCAAAACTAGAGCTGTAGAGTCTATTGTCTCTAAACTTTACTCTCCACGAAGAGACTTGCACAAAAAATACCTCTTTTTAGGTAAATGTGCTTAACTATACAACTTGTGGAAGGAGTTTGCATTTAATTAATTTAATGGTACGCTTCACAAACTAATTAAACAGCCAGAACCCTTCGAGGCTGTTCACGGTGACTTGTACCTCAACAATGACGCACAAACAAACACACACACAAACAAACAAATACAGAGTCAATACAGAGAGGGAGGGAGTTATCAGGGGAAAGCGCCAAGCCATTACGGCTATATGGCACTTGGAAGGGGTCAGGATAAGGATTTGGGATGGGACAGGGGGGGGGAAGGGGAAGGAATGGTGCCCAAACACTTGGACCGTCCACTATAGCAGGGTTGGTCCGGCACTTCTTAAAGAAAACTATCCAGTTTTTTCTTGAAGACGTCCACGTTTGTTCCGGCAATATTTCTTATACTCGCTGGGAAGATGTTGAACAACCGTGGACCTCTGATGTTCATGCAGTGTTCTCATGAACATCCTATGGCACCTCAGGTCTTCACTAGCTCTACTCTGCATTTCCTTCCATATCGTTCACTCCAGTATGCTGTTATTTTACCGAGTAAATTTGGGCCCTGGCCCTCCAGCATTTTTCCCTGTATATATTATTTGACAACTCTCGTCGGCCTGGTCGGAGTGGAGGCCTGGTCGAGGACCGGGCCACGGGGGACACTAAAAAGCCCCGAAATCATCTCAAGATAACCTCTAGATAGTCAAGCATAAGACTAAACAGAAAAAAGGTTCAAAGGTTTGTCACCAGACTAGTACCCGAACTGAGAGGTATGAGCTACGAGGAGATACTACGGGAATTAAACCTCACGTCACTGGGAGACAGAAGGGTTATAGGGGAAATGATCCCTACATACAGGATTCTCAGAGGAATTGATAGGGTAGATAAAGACAGACTATTTAACACAACTGACACACGCACAAGGGGACATAGGTGGAAACTGAGTGCCCAAATGAGCCATAGAGACTTTAGAAAGAACTTTTTTAGTGTCAGAGTGGTTGACAAATGGAATGCATTAGGAAGTGATGTGGTGGAGGCTGACTCCATACACAGTTTCAAGTGTAGATATGATAGAGCCCAATAGGCTCAGGAACCTGTACATCAGTTGATTGACAGTTGAGAGGCGGGACCAAACAGCCAGAGCTCAACCCCCGCAAGCACAATTAGGTGAATACACTACAGCTAGTCCAACGGAATACCTCTGGGGGGTATACGTGGAGGTTACCTTGAGTATACCTAGAGAAAATTTAAAGTACACCTGGAGTATACCTGTAGTTAACATGGAGTGGATTCCGAGGGTTGTCCAACTCCTCCCCCAAAACCCGCCGTGGGGGGCTCGACTTATCTGGGATAACTTGATCTTATAAGCTGTTGCTTCCAGCGCCCCGCAATAATTACTATTACATTGTCCATGTCTAGAGTGGAGTGTTGCCCCTCTAGAGACAGACAGGGCGGGAGCACCCTCTAGAGACAGACAGGGCGGGAGCACCCTCTAGAGACAGACAGGGCGGGAGCACACGGCCGATGGCGTCGCCAACACACTCTTAGAGATCTGCATTTCTTTGTGAATAACAATAATGCAATTGGAAAAGAGCGCCAATTTCAGGGGGAGCTGCCGAGTAGGACAACTTCAAAGACTAAAGTGAGGGTGAGTTTTTAAGGCTTTTTATACGATAAGACATTTGGGCCGAGAGTATTTTTTGTCTAATTTGGTGAGGGAGGGAGAGACGGAGGTAAGTTGAGTGAGCAGAAGTTACAGCCCCGCTCCTGTGCCAGGTAAGTCCGCCACTACGGGCTCACCATAGCCCGTGCTCCTTGGAACTTTTTGTTCCCAGTAGCTGAATCTTAAACAACAACAACAACATGTTGAGTGAGGGATATGGGAGATGTGTTAGAGGATACAAGTCAGTTTCGTATCATCCTTTGCATATGACACAAAAATCAGCATGAAAATTACCTCTGTTGAAGACATTGACAAGTTTTTGACTGAGCAGCTGAAAATAACTCGATGTTTAACAGCGATAAATTCCAGGTCCTCAGGTACGGTAAAAAGGAGGACCTTAAACATAATACAGGGTACAAAACACAAACAAATGTGCCCATAGTGGGAAAGTTAGGAGGGAATGAGACAGGAGGGAGGGAGGGAATGAGACAGGAGGGAGGGAGGGAATGATACAGGAGGGAGGGAGGGAATATGACAGGAGTGAGAGGTAAGGCTGTAAGAGTCCTGTCTGAGTCGTACAGGGAACACCTGGCCCACTCCACTGAGGAGGCTGAAGATCAAGGGACAAAGAATAAAATTCACAGATACAGAATCTAATGAAATTGAGAGAGAGAGAGAGAGAGAGGGGGGAGAGAGGGAGAGAGAGAGAGAGAGGGAGAGAGAGAGAGAGAGAGAGAGGGAGAGAGGGAGAGAGAGAGAGAGAGAGAGAGAGAGAGAGAGAGAGAGAGAGAGAGAGAGAGAGAGAGAGAGAGAGAGAGAGAGAGAGAGAGAGAGAGAGAGAGAGAGGGAGAGAGAGAGAGAGAGAGAGAGAGAGAGAGAGAGAGAGAGAGGGAGAGGGAGAGAGAGAGAGAGAGAGAGAGAGAGAGAGAGAGAGAGAGAGAGAGAGAGAGAGAGAGAGAGAGAGAGAGAGAGAGAGAGAGAGAGAGAGAGAGAGAGAGAGGGAGAGAGAGAGAGAGGGGGGGGCTGAGAAAAGGCATGCACAAGACAGGACATGGAGGGAGCCAATTACAAGGAATTAGGATAAAAACACGAGAGACAAACATTACTATATTACATAAAGGCACGCGGGGGAGGGGGGAAGGGGCTGTGTTAAAGTTACTGTAAATAGAGGGCAGTGTATGAAAGCTACCATCCCATCACCTCTATCAGCTACCATACATAAAAGGTAGAAAGCTGGGATAGACCGCACGACTCCGCCAGGCTTGAGGCGTCGAGCCTGACCCCGGGCCGGGCTTGGGGAGTAGAACACCTCCCAGAACCCCATCAAGCAGGTACGGTGTGGGACCCAACCACTTGAGCCTCACGAGGAAGGTTTAGAGCAGCAGAGAAGGACACCCATTCAGCAGGGAACAACACCCAAGCAGCAGGGAAGAATACCCAAGCAGCAGGCAGAACACCCAATCAACAGGGAAGAACACCCAATCAGCAGGGAACAACACCCAAGCAGCAGGGAAGAACACCCAATCAGCAGGGAAGAAACTCATTTACTTCCATATAACTACCAACTGCCTCGTATCAGCCTATTAATAGCCCTTCTGCAGTTTCCTTAATTCTTGTTAATTCCAAGCGAGATGAGAGAGTTAAGGTGGGGGTGGGTGGGAAAGATAACATAAACGCACCACTAAAGACGTTGGAAAGAAAACGAAGTCTCCTTATAATAGCCAGAAAGGAAGGTATGACTCTCCAGGAGGAGGAATGGAAGGGAATATGTAATGAAAACGTAAGTGCATCAGTAGGGGAAGGGGAGACAATTACGCCGTCACCGGGCAGAGAGGGAGGGAGGGAGGGACAGGGGCAGAGGACAAGACAAGGGAGCGGTACAAGACAGCCGCGCGGCTGCATAGCGTGACCTGGGACAACGGTTCGAGCCTCGTCCCGCTCTCAAAAGATGTTCTCACCAGCGAAGATGAAGGAAGACGAGAGCCAAGACGATACTGTAACACCGACTGAAGAGGAAGGAAGCGCAGAGAGAAGTGTCGTTATATGGGGCCACCATCACAGCGGTGGACCACGACGGATGAGGGAGAGAGGGAGAGGGTGATAATCAGGGGGAAAGCGTCAAGCCATTACGACTATATAGCACTGGGAAGAGATCAGCATATGGATTTGGGATGGGACGGGAGGTAGGAATGGTGCCCAACCACTTGGACCGTCGGGGATTGAACGCCGACCTCCATGAAGCGAGACCGTCGCTCTACCGTCCAGCCCAAGTGGTTGGACGAATAAGAAGGGAGATAGAGAGGGAGGAGGAAGAGAGGAAGGAGGGAAGAGATAGGGAGGGAGGAGGAATTAAGGAGGGAGGATGGAGGGAGGAGGAATTAGAGAGGGAGGAGGATGAAAGAGTGAGGAAGGAGGAGGAGTGAGGGGTATTAGGAGGAAGAAGAATAAGTTAGAGTGAAGGAGTAGCTAGAAGAGAGACAAACAACAACAAACAAGTACAGGAGGAGGGCCCGTCCACCAACTATAGATTATCTTCCTAAAAAGAGGAAGAGAACCCCGGCCAAAAACCTATCAGCTCTGGAGTCTGAAAGTCAAGCCTTAACTGGTAATTACCCAACACACCATATATCACAGCTAATTGACTCAACAAACACAATCTCTCAAATAAGCCTGAAATTTCCCAAGCCCGGATTATCATGTGTCTTAATTTACTTGTGTAATTTTATTTTTTTCCAGATGTTTCAATTTGTATTTGTCTGCGAACCTCACGAAAACAAAACAAAAAACAATATATTACTGTTTTGGAAACTTTAATGAGGGTAGAAATAGCCTAAGTTACTCTATCCCTTTGAAATGTATTTATTTCTTGTCTCAATAAACATACTTGAACTTCAATGGATACTGCAGGCGATGAGTCACAATAACGTGGCTAAAGTATGTTGACCAGACCACACACTTGAAGGTGAAGGGACGACGACGTTTCGGTCCGTCTTGGACCATTCTCAAGTCGATTGAGAATCGATTCAATGGGTATTGTTAATATTTTAAAATCTATACTATAAAGGAGGATGTGTTTTGGTGTGTGTATGTGTGTCTGTCTGTCCAAAGCTGGAAGTCAGATGCTTGAGGCTAGTTTCACCCAAATTAGTATGGGGGAATGGTCTGAGGTATAGAACAGACATAGGCTGGTCGGGGTAGGCCTAAGTTAAATACTTTTTAAAAAATATAGCCTGTATCACAACCTCGCCACCAAGACATTTTCATGAAGTCTGAAAATAAATTGTGGCTGTGTTGTCCAGTGGGTATTGACTCTACACCCGCCGTTTACCCGCGCATTTTCATAATTTACTTTAAATATATGGAAGCAATAGAAATGTGTATCTGAGGTCGGAGGGGAAAGGAGGGGGGGGGGCAGAGAAGGGTAGGGATATGGGGATGAGGGGGAGTGGGCCAAGGTGGGATGATAGGAGAGGAGGAAAGAGGGGAGTGAAGAAGGGGTCCGTGGGCGGGGGGGGGGGGGGGGCGAAAGAAGAGACTATCCCGGGCGTCGCCGGGTAACATTCCTAGTATACTATAAATTCACTTGAGAAACAAATCACTTGACTAGCTGAGAAGAAAAGTAGTGGGGAACGGGTCACAGCCAACACAACACTAACTTGTAGGGTCGAGTTTAAGTTCCGAGGTCCCGCCTTCCGAACAGTGGGCCATCAAATGCAATGATTATTGATTCTTTACTTTCTTGTTGCATCGTGTTTTAAAGCCGTGGATGCGGCCTGACTCTTGTCATTTCCTTCTTGATATCTTGTATTTAATGTAACTCCCCCGCTCGGTGGCCGCTCAACTTAATTATACTGTCTATTTTATTAATACATTTAAGTATCTTAAATGTTTCGATCATGACTCCTCTTTTCACGTGACTGAGCTTGAGCTTCTTCAGAGAGTTTTTGTATACCACCTATGTAAGACCAATTCTGGAGTATGCGGCCCCAGCATGGTGCCCGTACCTTGTCAAGCGCAAGACGAAGCTGGAAAAAGTTCAGAGGTATGCCACTAGGCTAGTCCCAGAACTAAGAGGCATGAGTTACGAGGAAAGGCTGCGTGAGATGCACTTCACGACACTGGAAGACAGAAGAGTAAGGGTAGACATGATCACTACCTACAAAATTTTTAGAGGAATTGACAGCATAGATAAAGATAAACTGTTTAACACGGGTGGTACACGAACAAGGGGACACAGGTGGAAACTGAGTACCCACATGAGCCACAGGGACGTTAGAAAGAACTTTTTCAGTGTCAGAGTAGTTAGTAAATGGAATGCATTAGGCAGTGATGTGGTGGAGGCTGACTCCATACACAGTTTCAAATGTAGATATGATAGAGCCCAATAGGCTCAGGAACCTGTACACCAGTAGATTGACAGTTGAGAGACGGGACCAAAGAGCCAGAGCTCAAACCCCCGCAAGCACAACTAGGTGAGCCATACACACATACGCTACACGGAATAAAACAGACCAATGTATTCACGACCAAGGCAAGACTTTTCCCCTGGCCTGTGGCGCACGCATCAATGGTACAATGGTGGAGGGCGCGCACGGGGGGCGGCGACCCTCACGCACCAGGGAGAGGGGGAAGGTCAAGCTCAGAGAGCAGGGCAGGAGCACACGAAGAAGGGTGCAGGAGAAGGGTGATGTAGAAGACAACATTAAAGGAAGCACCAGGAGGGGAGGGAAGAGAGAGGAGAGGTAGAAGGAGGAAGAGGAGGACTGAGACCAATTGCTCATGCCAGTTCACGAAGGTACCAACGTCCAGTCACGCATGCCTTTTAATGGCCTACCTGGTAATGGGGGGAGCACGTGAAGCTAAGCTGGCATAGGCCTCGCCCATAAATGGCGCGCAGATCCCCCTCTCTCCCTCCCCCGGGACGTCGGACGACCGTAGCGTGAATCACGTCACGCTTCACTCGATGAATCTTAGGATGAATAATTACAATCCCGTGTCGAGGAGTCGGTGGCTGTGGCTCGGGCGGCGACGTGCTCAACAATGGGAACAATTTGTCAGGCGGAGCATTGTATGTGGCGGTGTTGTTCTTTGTGGGGCGGACAATGTGTGTCACGGGGTGGGGCACAGGCCAAGTGTTGGCTCCCTCGGGCGTCCCGGCGGCCCTCAGGTCCACACCCCCACCCAGTGCCGCCCGTCTACTGTCTCTCTCACCCCCACCCAGTGCCGCCCGTCTACTGTCTCTCTTACCCCCACCCAGTGCCGCCCGTCTACTGTCTGTCTGTCCCACCCCACCCAGTACCACCCGTCTACTGTCTGTTCCACCCCCCCACCCAGTGGCGCCCGTCTACTGTCTGTTCCACCCCCCCCACCCAGTGGCGCCCGTCTACTGTCTGTTTGTCTCACCCCCACCCAGTGCCACCCGTCTACTGTCTGGCCCACCCCCCACCCAATGTCACCCGTCTACTGTCTGTCTCACCCCACCCAGTGCCGCCCGTCTACTGTCTGTACCACCCCACCCAGTGCCGCCCACCAGTGCCGCCCACCAGTGCCAGGTCCTCACATCAACCACGCCATCTCCTGTTATAAAGTTCTTGCTTCTCATCCTCCATCTTGTCATCTTCCTAACGAAGGTAACAATTATATTGTCAATAAATACATTACCTTCTGTCGGTTCCGGGTATCAGCGTCTTCGCGGCCCGGTCTCTAACCAGGCCTTCTGGGGGGGAGGGGGGACTTGTTCATCTCGTCCTCTCATCTAACACGTCGCATTTCTATGCGGAAAAGACGTTTCCGTTACAAATGCGACGTATTAGTACACGCTAAAGTAGCGTCAATATGATGGTAATTGTTGAGACAAGGGGCCGAGACCTCGGGGCTCTGAGACACCCAGTACCGCAGGTGGTGGCTTCCAACACCTCCTCCAGACACAGAATTACCTTCCCACTCCACCTGCTATATCTTGAGGTTATCTTGAGGTTATCTTGAGGTTATCTTGAGATGATTTCGGGGCTTTTTTAGTGTCCCCGCGGCCCGGTCCTCGGCCAGGCCTCCACCCTTTCCCAGGAAGCAGCCCGTGACAGCTGACTAACACCCAGGTACCTATTTTACTTCTAACACCTAATTATTTTCCAACACTTAATTACCTTTCAAAATCCCCCCTACCACCACCTGCCTACTTCCCCTCACTAGTTAAAGAACAAGTAAAGTCTGAGTCACTGAACTTTGTAAGCGCCAGTGTATCATAATTCTGAAGAAAAAAGGTCAATACGTATTAAAAGTACGACTATACTTTCTGGGTGAGTCACATGAACTGGGGGGAAAAGTTGCTATCACGTCAAAGCGTGTTCTAATATTCTGCACTCTTCCTCAACCAAAGAATTTGAAAAGAGTCAATCTCAGAGACGTGCAGTGAGACGAGGCTTGCAACAACCTCTCCCCACCTGCAATACCTTCCCGGGGAAAGGCGCCCTAGAAAATTTGCTGTTGCAGACATTTGGAAATCGCCAGTGTAAGAATTACGAAGTAAAGGCTCAAGCCAGCCATAGCTTTTAGCGCCGTGGGGTCGATTCTCCCGGCTCCAGGGGTCCCATACGGGTCAAAGTCATTTCCCTGACCATCTGATTCGGCTTCAAGGAAGGTTTGGCTGCAAATTTCATACGTGTAAAGCTCTCGGTGACGTGTGGTGGTGTGGCCAGGCCACCGCACGGGACCAGCCCCCGCTACCTTGGTCATTCACTACACTTTATAATGAAGGCACGACGATAAGGCCTGGAGGAGACGATAGCGTGGCTGAATAAGAACCAATCCATGTATACCCAAGGTATAGCCCCAGGTATATAATAGTACACACACACACTAGTAGACACAAACTTGGTACAGTACCGGTATTGTCAGTAAGATTACCCTCATGTACTTACATCCTCGTTACCTATCCTCCTCCGTCTCTTGTAGACAAACCCACACTTACCTGAGGAAAGAAAGCAAGCAGTTAGACAATGATCTAAGACCACAGATCACACACAGATCTAAGATCGGCACAGATTCACAGTACCATGAACAAACTGGGAGTCCTGCTAAGACAGTATCACTCAGCGAGTACTTCAGTTCACGCTAACTACAGCCTCGAATCCCGAGGTGGAAGTACAATACATCTATTAAGGTACAAGGAAAATGGTGGTATTACGTTGGTCTCAGTGATTCAGACTTACAGTTCTCCAGTGAACACATAGTTGACGACAGTTGACGCAATGGGACGTTTTCCTAAACAGCAACTCTCATATAGTCAACTACCTACTTTGGAATTGCCTTACAGACGTCTATCTAGCCTGTAAATATTCTACAGTCAACTGCCTAGTCTGGAATTACCCTACAGTCAACTGCCTAGTTAGGAATTACCCTACAGTCACCTACCTAGTCTGGAATTACCCTACAGTCAACTGCCTAGTTAGGAATTACCCTACAGTCACCTACCTAGTCTGGAATTACCCTACAGTCAACTGCCTAGTTAGGAATTACCCTACAGTCACCTACCTAGTCAGGACTTACTCTACAGTCAACTACCTAGTCAGGAATTACCATACAGTCAACTACCTAGTCAGGAATTACCATACAGTCAACTACCTAGTCAGGAATTACCATACAGTCAACTACCTAGTCAGGAATTACCATACAGTCAACTACCTAGTCAGGAATTACCCAACAGTCAACTACCTAGTCAGAAATTACCCTAGAGTCAACTAGACTACCGTGCTTACGCCCCAACTATCCAACAGTGAGTGTCTTAACATGCACCGCCGGACAGCGTAGTTCAGTAAGCCTCCAATGATCGTGTCCCAAGCCTGTAATTCTGCCCCCGACGCTTTTCCCTAACCTGTAGCTCTCCTAAGGTCGTTTCCCTGACCAGTAAGACCGCTAATGTCGCTCATCCGACACGTCCCTCACACACGCCGCCCCCTTCTTCTCATTCGTCACGGAATAACTCCGGGGGGGGGGGGTTCCTTAGTGCTAACTAAGATGGCCGCTGTGAGATACACATATTCCTAAGTAGTATATCGCAGATAATCCCCCACGGTGATTCTGAGTTACAGCTAATTCGCAGACATCTACGGCTGGAAATGGCGGGCGTCGGGCGGTCTGAGGGCCTGGAAGCCTACTTCAGAGCTCAGTGAATGCAGCAAACTGCAATTCTGCATGTGAGAAAATTAGGCTGACTGGCTGGTGGTTATCTTGAGGTTATCTTGAGGTTATCTTGAGATGATTTCGGGGCTTAGCGTCCCCGCGGCTCGGTCTTCGACCAGGCCTCCTTTAGTGTCGGGGACGCCAGCTGCTCTCATCTAATGTGCCTTACCTTACCTTGAGGTTACCTTGAGGTGCTTCCGGGGCTTAGTGTCCCCGCGGCCCGGTCGTCGACCAGGCCTCCTCGTTGCTGGACTGATCAACCAGGCTCTTAGACGCGGCTGCTCGCAGCCTGACGTATGAGTCACAGCCTGGTTGATCAGGTATTGGGCCTCATTCCAAAACGTACACACAAGAGGTACAGTACTATGAAAAGTAGCGGCTCACGTTTTCTATATGCAGGTTGGTTGGGTTAGGAAGGTGGCTTGGGTTGATGCCTTTACGTCACATGTTGTGACGAATCAGGAGAAGGGGTTGAGCGCAGTCCGTCCTCTTGAGCGGTCACTACTGACAAAATAAGACCTACCCAAAACACGCGAACCCTACCTACCGACCTAACCTAACTGGCATAAACATAGAAAATGTGATTGGTTATGAACTTTTCATGCTATTCCATATTTTGTACGTTGGGGATTATGGGATCATAATACGAGGTATTATTAAAGGGGGGGGGGGATTTCTAGCCCAGCATAGACGTAATGATAACATTTCCGTCAGTCCTACATGGACAGGGTTCGAAATGCGATATCTTGCATATAGTACAGACTGGTTATTGAGTACTCAAATACAGAAGGTTGTTAAGCAAGTACGCGCGCACACACACGCGCGCGCGCACACACACACACACACACACACACACACACACACACACACACACACACACACACACACACACACACACACACACACACACACATACACATCGGGGGCCTGATAGCTGAGTGGACAGCGCTCTGGTCTCGTAATCCTAGGGTCTGGGTTCGATCCCAGCTGATGGCAGAAACAAAATGGGCAGAGATTCTTTCACTCTGATGCCCCTGTTACCTAGCAGTAAATAGGTACCTGGGAGTTAGACAGCTGTTACGGGCTGCTTCCTGGCGTGTGTGGGGGGGGGGAATTTGTTAGTAGTTAGTAACAGTTGATTGATTGACAGTTGAGAGGCGGACCGAAACAGCAAAGCTCAACCCCCGCAAGCACAACTAGGTGAATACACACATACGTATTTAGTTCTTCCCTATTTACCCAACCACTTGGGCTGGACGGTAGAGAGACGGTCTCGCTTCATGCAGGTCGGCGTTCAATCCCCGACCGTCCAAATGGTCGGGGCACAATTCCTTCCCCCCCCCCCGTCCCATCCCAAATCCTTATCCTGACCCCCTTCCCAGTGCTACATAGTCGCAATGGCTTGGCGCTTTCCCCTCCCTGATGATTTCCTCCCTCCCCTACTATAACAAGGTAAAACAGCTGTTAACAAAACTAGCGAGTTATTAAGCACTCAACCACAGGTGGTTATTAAGTTGCATTTACAAGCTCAAGATATAATTACACCCGCCCGTCCCCTAAATTACCCGAACCTAACCTAACTTAGGACCCACGAATAGAAAACGGGACATCGCGCCCATTTTGCGAGCCGCTATGATTTTTCGTCAATCATATTTTGGTCGTACGGGAGATTTATGAGTCACAATGTAATGTACTATACGAGAGACCGGGTGGGCATTACATAGTCAGTCTTTCAGTATAGGACGAGTATAGAGACTCAAGTGATCCGGTACTCGTGTAATATTTAAAGAGTTCAGTCTGTAAATGTGTGTGTGTGTGTGTGTGTGTGTGTGTGTGTGTGTGTGTGTGTGTGTGTGTGTGTGTGTGTGTGTGTGTGTGTGTGTGTGTGTACTCATCTATTTGTACTCACTTATTTGTGCTTGCGGAGGTTGAGCTTTGGCTCTTTGGTCCCGCCTCTCAACTGTCAATCAACTGGTGTACAGATTCCTGAGCCTACTGTGTGCGTGTGTGTGTACTGTGTACTGTGTGTGTGTACTCACCTATTTGTACTCACCTATTTGTGTTTTGGCTCTTTGGTCCCGCCTCTCAACTGTCAATCAACTGGTGTACAGATTCCTGAGCCTACTGGGCTCTATCATATCTACATTTAAAACTGTGTATGGAGTCGGCCTCCACCACATCACTGCCTAGTGCATTCCATCCGTTAACTACTCTGACACTGAAAAAGTTCCTTCTAACGTCTCTGTGGCTCATGTGGGTACTCAGTTTCCACCAGTGTTGAATAGTTTATCCTTGTTTACCCGGTCGATTCCTCTGAGGATTTTGTAGGTTGTGATCATGTCTCCCCTTACTCTTCTGTCTTCCAGTGTCGTAAGGCGGGTGAATACAACTAGGTGTGTGTGTGTGTGTGTGTGTATACCTGAGGAGTGAGGGGAGGGAGGAGTGAGACAGGGGCGATCTGAGGGGATGGTGAGAGGGGGGGGAGGACAGAACAGAAGAGTGAGACAAGGGTGATCTGAGGGGATGGTGAGGGAAGGGGGGGGGAGACAGAGAGTGAGACAGGCCCTGATGGTGATCATCATCAACTGTCACCGAGGCAGCCCAGCTCATCCCGTCTTAACTGCACCATTACACCTGCTCATCATCTAATTGGACTGGTGACCGCGCCGACATCTTCATTCCCAATTTTAAGGCCGGGGGAATAATTCCGGGAGCCTCCTCCATCGGCCTTAGCCGGCCGGACTTGACGCTGAGCCCCTAATGCCACTAGTTCTACCTTCATTCCAGAATGATCCTTAAATTAGTAACTATACCGCCCAGTTTTTTCCCTTCTTTATTCTTGCTTCTCGTACAGGAACCTTTCCAGGAGTTCACGAGAGTTCATTAATTCAAACATTACAACGCTGCCACAGCACACACAACTATGGGCCTTGTGTCTCCACACATGCTAACCAACACACACACACACACACACACACACACACACACACACACACACACACACACACACACACACACACACACACACATTGACTGAGGTGGAGGCTGACTCCATACACAGTTTCAAGTGTAGATATGTTAGAGCCCAATAGGCTCACGAACCTGTACACCAGTTGATTGACGGTTGAGAGGCGGGACCAAAGAGCCAGAGCTCAACCCCCGCAAGCACAACTAGGTGAGTACACACACACACACACACGCACACACACACACACACACACACACACACACACACACACACACACACACACACACACACGGGTGGGGGACTGTGATTGAGTGGACAGCGCTCTGGACTCTTAATCCTAGGGTCTGGGTTCGATCCCCGGCGGAGGCGGAAACAACTGCGCAGTGATTCTTTTACCCTGATGCCCCTGTTACCTAGCAGTAAATAGATACCTGAGGGTTAGACAGCAGTTACGGGCTGCTTCCTGGGGGGTGTGCGCGTGTGTGGAAAAAAAATTAGTTACTAGTTAGTAACAGTTGATTGACAGTTGTGAGTCGTGTGTAAACCGCTTTTCCTTCATGAACAGGGGGGTTTGGCGGCTGGATTAACTAGCTTTGATCATTGCATACGAGGACGGGCTGGGCAGGTAAGCAGGGAAGCAGCCAGGCAGGCAAGGTACGTAGGCAGAGTATATATTTATATATATACATGTCTGGACCACTCATGTCCCTCATGCTAAGTGCCTATACATAAGGTTTGTACTTGACTTGAACGCGGGTCCAAGTCACTCCATTGCCCCAAAATGATTTTCACTGACATATCCCGTAATTGTTATTTCTGTGCAATCTGGGTGTGGCATGGGAGTGTGAACGCCAGCCCCGTAGGCCAGAGGGTAGTTGGGTCGACTGTAAAACCCTGGTCGAGCTCCGGTTCGGGGCCTCCAGAACCTCCCAGTGGGCAGTAGAGTTCCGGGTTGGTCGATTTTTGTACCATCATGGCCCGAGTTGGTTAGCGCAGGTGTCTGGGAGTCACCAGAACGCGGGTCCAACTCACTCCATTGGCTGGAAATGCTTTTCAAATTATAACAATATTAATATATTATATTTAGTAAGATACATCTGTTTGATACCTGGTTGATGAGGTTCTGGGAGTTGTTCTACTCCCCAAGCCCGGCCCGAGGCCAGGCTTGACTTGTGAGAGTTTGGTCCACCAGGCTGTTATCTGGATATTAGTAATTAAATGGAACACCAGTTTCTATAGTGGGTATAATGATGGCGGCCAACACTGGAACGATAGCCTACAATGAACACGCTCTAATAAAGCAATTACGATAGCCGAGGTGGGATTATAATGAGCATAGTTACACTTCGTAGTTCTTGTAAGCCAAGTCGCATATGCAATTAAAACGCGCCAAGCTCAATTTGATGTTTATGGTAGGCGCGGTGTTAGGTAGTTATTAATACAGGTGTGATTTGACCTCGTATAGCGGGGATAACGAGCTGTAATACTGGTTTATTGTACACGGACGGTAACACTCTTGCAAGCCTGCTTCTCACTCTACCACATATTTTCTCTCACTTTTGTGTGTGTGTGTGTGTGTGTGTGTGTGTGTGTGTGTGTGTGTGTGTGTGTGTGTGTGTGTGGGTGTGTGTGTGTGTGTGTGTGTGTGTGTGTGTGTGTGTGTGTGTGTGTGGGGGGGGGGGTGTGTGGGGGGGGGGGGGGGGGTGTGGGTGTGTGTGTGTGTGTGTGTACTCACCTATTTGTGCTTGCGGGGGTTGAGCTCTGGCTCTTTGGTCCCGCCTCTCAACCGTCAATCAACAGGTGTATAGGTTCTCGAGCCTATTGGGCTCTATCATATCTACACTTGTGAGAAACTGTGTGTGTGTGTGTGTGTGTGTGTGTGTGTGTGTGTGTGTGTGTGTGTGTGTGTGTGTGTGTGTGTGTGTGTGTGTGTGTGTGGGTGTGTGTGTGTGTGTGTGTGTACCAAGCACCTATTTGTGCTTGCGGGGGTTGATTTCTGGCTCTTTGGTCCCGCCTCTCAACCGTCAATCAACAGGTGTACAGATTTCAATTGGTTCACCACTTTGGCTACACCAACTTGTCAATTTTGGTCTTGAACACGTTCACTTTTGTTCCGGTAATACTACTTGTTCTCGCTTGGAGATTGTTGAACAACTGTGGTGGACCTCTGATGTTCAGACAGTGTTCTCTGATTGTGCCTATGGCACCTCTACTCTTCACTGGCGCTATTCTGCATTTCCTTAAAAAATCGTTCGCTTCAGTATGTTATTTAATTGTGTAAATTTAGGACTTAGTCTCCCAGTATCATTCTTCCAGTATCTTTCTATCTTCCATATGTATATATATTGTGATATCTTTCGTCTTCCTTTCAGAGTACATTTTCTGAGCTTTGAGACACCCAAATAATTTCGGTGCTTTACCGTGTCTATGCGCACCGTATATATATGTTCTCTGTATTTCTCTATATTTCAAGAACCTCACCCGGTCTGAAGGGCAGAAGTACCAAGTACTCGGTAAGTGCCGAGCAGTACTCAAGGCGAGATAACACAAGTGATACAGATAGTAGGAGCACTGGATTTGAAGGTAATCCAGGTAATCCTCGTAATCCACCTTATCATCTTCCTGCCTGACTTGGTTTCTTAGGTTACATATATAGGTTATATGTGGTCTAACATCGCTATTATTTTATATATATATATATATATATATATATATATATATATATATATATATATATATATATATATATATATATATATATATATATATATATACAAGAGTTGTTACATTCTTGTACAGCCACTAGTACGCGTAGCGTTTCGGGCAGGTCCCTGGAATACGATCCCCTGCCGCGAAGAATCGTTGTTACAACCAAGTATACATTTTACTGTTGCGTTAAACAGAGGCTACAGTTAAGGATTTGCGCCCAGTAAATCCTCCTCGGCCAGGATACGAACCCATGACAGCGCTCGCGGAACGCCAGGCGAGTGTCTTACCACTACACCACGGACACTGGATCCTTCTCAGATCCTTTACAGGTTGCTTTCCTTCTGTGAAGAGATCTGATTGTTACACACAGAAATCACAATAGGGTGATGCATCAAATGAACAAATCCACAAGGGATTTGTGGTTTTGATAAAGTCGATTAAGGCAGCGTCTGGGATGCTCCCGGACGTAGGTTCGAATCCTCGTCACGGCTTCTTGTGGATTTGTTCATAGATCTGATTGTGCTTTGTATCTTGTATTTCGTTTGAATTCTTCATTTTGCCCATACGTAAGTAAGTATCTGGAATTTATGAGGGTCCTCGCGGCTCTGGGATGGCTGTCCGCTGCTCGTAATCTGACACATCAGTCGCAAGATGTGGATGATCAGCTATTCTTGTCTACACAGTATAACTTACACTCAAGAGTATAACTATACTATACTCTGATCTTATTTAGTATACGAGCTCGGTAAGTGCCGAGCAGTTCTCAAGGCGAGATAACACAAGTGATACAGATAGTAGGAGCACTGGATTTGAAGGTAATCCAGGTAATCCTCGTAATCCAATCCTCGTAATCCAATTCAGGAGTGTTATATATGAGCATACTCTACGACTTGCGTATTTTTAATTATTTTATCTTTCGCAATCAATGACTTTCCACAACAGTATACAATACTGTACTTTCGAGTAGTACGTGACCATGGTGTTACCGCGCACAAAATGCGTTCAAAAGGAATCACCGGAAAAAACAACAGAAAGATGCATTTACAATTTCCTGACAGAACCCACCACCAGCGTGCAATAGTCCACAAAATAAAAATCCGGACCATCAACCGTGAAGAGCTCAGTCCCCCAGGGTACTGTGCCTGCTCCAGTACTTTTTTCTCATCCTCATATCGGACATAAACAAGGACACAATCTATAGTACCGTATCATCCTTGGCGGATATCACTAGCATTTCTATGAGAGTAGACAACATAGAGGCATATCTATGAGAGTAGACAACATAGAGGCATTTCTATGAGAGTAGACAACATAAGAGGCATTTCTATGAGAGTAGACAATAGAGGCATTTCTATGAGAGTAGACAACATAGAGGCATTTCTATGAGAGTAGACAACATAAGAGGCATTTCTATGAGAGTAGAGAACATAGAGGCATTTCTATGAGAGTAGACAACATAAGAGGCATTTCTATGAGAGTAGACAACATAAGAGGCATTTCTATGAGAGTAGACAACATAGAGGCATTTCTATGAGAGTAGACAACATAGAGGCATTTCTATGAGAGTAGACAACATAGAGGCATATCTATGAGAGTAGACAACATAGAGGACACAACACACACCTAAGTACTCACTATCACCCTAAGACAAGCCAATTACTAACACACCAGGTTCATCAACAATATACTACGGGCTCACCATAGCCCGTGCTACTTGGAACTTTGTTCCAAGTAGCGAATCTTTAACAGCAACAATCAACAATAACACGGTAGGAGAACAGACCTGTTCGGGGAAACATCTTTTACAAATTGAGGGGAAACAGGATGAGCGCCAGTAGAGAGTTAATTAAGAAAGTTCCGACATGCAGTGTGCGGTGACTGGTGCCAGGAGCTCGGAGGCAGAGCCCAAGAGCCATATCTTGATCCCCGTGGACATGTCTACTACACTACCCCCTAGAGTATAGCAACAGCTTTACACACCACCAACACGCCGTCAAGGACCAGGAGCGCCAGAACCCGTCGGTCCGTCAAGGACCAGGAGGGCAGAGATCAACCAGGTATCAACCAGAACCCGTCGGTCCGTCAAGGACCAGGAGCGCCAGAACCCGTCGGTCCGTCCAGGACCAGGAGGGCAGAGATCAACCAGGTATCAACCAGAACCCGTCGGTCCGTCAAGGACCAGGAGCGCCAGAACCCGTCGGTCCGTCCAGGACCAAGAGGGCAGAGATCAACAAGGTATCAACCAGGTATCAACCAGAACCCGTCGGACCGTCAAGCGCCAGAACCCGTCGGTCCGTCAAGCGCCAGAACCCGTCGGGGCGTCAAGCGCCAGAACCCGTCGGTCCGTCAAGCGCCAGAACCCGTCGGACCGTCAAGCGCCAGAACCCGTCGGGGCGTCAAGCGCCAGAACCCGTCGGGGCGTCAAGCGCCAGAACCCGTCGGGGCGTCAAGCGCCAGAACCCGTCGGGGCGTCAAGCGCCAGAACCCGTCGGGGCGTCAAGCGCCAGAACCCGTCGGGGCGTCAAGCGCCAGAACCCGTCGGTCCGTCAAGCGCCAGAACCCGTCGGGGCGTCAAGCGCCAGAATCCGTCGGGGCGTCAAGCGCCAAAACCCGTCGGTCCGTCAAGCGCCAGAACCCGTCGGACCGTCAAGCGCCAGAACCCGTCGGTCCGTCAAGCGCCAGAACCCGTCGGTCCGTCAAGCGCCAGAACCCGTCGGTCTGTCAAGCGCCAGAACCCGTCGGTCCGTCAAGCGCCAGAACCCGTCGGTCCGTCAAGCGCCAGAACCCGTCGGACCGTCAAGCGCCAGAACCCGTCGGACCGTCAAGCGCCAGCAGGAACGCCACAACGGTACCGGGAGAGTACGGAGAGCTTGGAGAAGTATGGCGGACGGCGGGGCAGAGGTCAGCGAAGGTCAGCATTATTATAGCTGAACTTACGAGTGTTTGACGTGACGGCCAAGTATAAGGTCAGAGATAACCACAGCATAGCTGTCACTTGACACAGTTTTCCCATACTGCCAGTAATAATAGATACCATAAACAAATTTTAATTGTGATAAACATTTCGTAATTTTTACTAATTAACATGAACCGATCGTTGGAGAGAAATGTATGAGGGCCATCGTTAATAAACTTGAACAAAGAATTGCTTCCTCGGCTGTGTATTTAGTTCTTAGTTCTTATTGTAGTTTTTTTTTTTTATCCTTTTGATCTCATCGGTGAATTTGCCTATTTATCTACGGCGTTATTGCCTTTTTCTTCAAGGTAATTTACCTTCTTATCTACGCATCCTGGACACGCCCCGATCATTCGCTGGGTTTCCCTTAGTCTACTGATCGGTTTATATACTGTGTTCTGTTACCTCTCAGAACTTACTCACTGACCTGTTACCTCTCAGCACTTACTCGCTGACCTGTTACCTCTCAGCACTTACTCACTGTTCTGTTACCTCTCAGCACTCACTCACTGACCTGTTACCTCTCAGCACTTACTCACTGTTCTGTTACCTCTCAGCACTCACTCACTGTTCTGTTACCTCTCAGCACTCACTCACTGACCTGTTACCTCTCAGCACTTACTCACTGTTCTGTTACCTCTCAGCACTCACTCACTGACCTGTTACCTCTCAGCACTTACTCACTGTTCTGTTACCTCTCAGCACTCACTCACTGACCTGTTACCTCTCAGCACTCACTCACTGTTCTGTTACCTCTCAGCACTTACTCACTGACCTGTTACCTCTCAGCACTCACTCACTGACCTGTTACCTCTCAGCACTCACTCACTGACCTGTTACCTCTCAGCACTCACTCACTGACCTGTTACCTCTCAGCACTCACTCACTGACCTGTTACCTCTCAGCACTTACTCACTGTTCTGTTACCTCTCAGCACTCACTCACTGACCTGTTACCTCTCAGCACTTACTCACTGACCTGTTACCTCTCAGCACTCACTCACTGACCTGTTACCTCTCAGCACTTACTCACTGTTCTGTTACCTCTCAGCACTTACTCACTGACCTGTTACCTCTCAGCACTCACTCGCTGACCTGTTACCTCTCAGCACTTACTCACTGTTCTGTTACCTCTCAGCACTTACTCACTGTTCTGTTACCTCTCAGCACTTACTCACTGACCTGTTACCTCTCAGCACTTACTCACTGACCTGTTACCTCTCAGCACTTACTCACTGACCTGTTACCTCTCAGCACTCACTCACTGACCTGTTACCTCTCAGCACTCACTCACTGACCTGTTACCTCTCAGCACTCACTCACTGACCTGTTACCTCTCAGCACTTACTCACTGACCTGTTACCTCTCAGCACTTACTCACTGACCTGTTACCTCTCAGCACTCACTCACTGACCTGTTACCTCTCAGCACTCACTCACTGACCTGTTACCTCTCAGCACTCACTGACCTGTTACCTCTCAGCACTCACTCACTGACCTGTTACCTCTCAGCACTCACTCACTGACCTGTTACCTCTCAGCACTTACTCGCTGACCTGTTACCTCTCAGCACTTACTCACTGTTCTGTTACCTCTCAGCACTTACTCACTGTTCTGTTACCTCTCAGCACTCACTGACCTGTTACCTCTCAGCACTTACTCACTGTTCTGTTACCTCTCAGCACTCACTCACTGACCTGTTACCTCTCAGCACTCACTCACTGACCTGTTACCTCTCAGCACTCACTCACTGACCTGTTACCTCTCAGCACTCACTCACTGACCTGTTACCTCTCAGCACTCACTCACTGACCTGTTACCTCTCAGCACTCACTCACTGACCTGTTACCTCTCAGCACTTACTCACTGTTCTGTTACCTCTCAGCACTTACTCACTGACCTGTTACCTCTCAGCACTCACTCACTGACCTGTTACCTCTCAGCACTCACTCACTGACCTGTTACCTCTCAGCACTCACTCACTGTTCTGTCACCTCTCAGCACTCACTCACTGACCTGTTACCTCTCAGCACTTACTCACTGACCTGTTACCTCTCAGCACTTACTCACTGACCTGTTACCTCTCAGCACTCACTCACTGACCTGTTACCTCTCAGCACTCACTCACTGACCTGTTACCTCTCAGCACTCACTCACTGACCTGTTACCTCTCAGCACTTACTCACTGACCTGTCACCTCTCAGCACTTACTCACTGACCTGTTACCTCTCAGCACTTACTCACTGACCTGTTACCTCTCAGCACTCACTCACTGACCTGTTACCTCTCAGCACTCACTCACTGACCTGTTACCTCTCAGCACTCACTCACTGTTCTGTCACCTCTCAGCACTCACTCACTGACCTGTCACCTTGTCTATGGAGGACAGAAGAAAATGTATATATATGCTGGTTAGCATTGTAAATATGTGGCCACGTTTGTGGTAGAAAATAATAAAATAACAAATAAAATAACACTACACTCACCACTCACACTGTTCTGTCCCGGGGTACCTATATTTACTGTTGGGTGAACAGAGGCATTAGGTCAAAGTAAAATCCGGGAAATTCTGTGATTTTTGTGATTCGAAAACGAAGCCAACTGAGCTACGAGACCCTCTTTATATTTCTCGAGACAATCGCTACTGTCAATTTTGCTAGTTTGATCTATTTTGTTGTAGGGGAAATCTACAGGTGAGAACGTGGTTGTAGAGAGAGTCCACAGGTGAGAACGTGGTTGTAGAGAGAGTCCACAGGTGAGAACGTGGTTGTAGAGAGAGTCCACAGGTGAGAACGTGGTTGTAGAGAGAGTCCACAGGTGAGAACGTGGTTGTAGAGAGAGTCCACAGGTGAGAACGTGGTTGTAGAGAGAGTCCACAGGTGAGAACGTGGTTGTAGAGAGAGTCCACAGGTGAGAACGTGGTTGTAGAGAGAGTCCACAGGTGAGAACGTGGTTGTAGAGAGAGTCCACAGGTGAGAACGTGGTTGTAGAGAGAGTCCACAGGTGAGAACGTGGTTGTAGAGAGAGTCCACAGGTGAGAACGTGGTTGTAGAGAGAGTCCACAGGTGAGAACGTGGTTGTAGAGAGAGTCCACAGGTGAGAACGTGGTTGTAGAGAGAGTCCACAGGTGAGAACGTGGTTGTAGGGAGAGTCCACATGTGAGAACGTAGTTGCAGGGAAAGTCCACAGGTGAGAACGTAGTTGCAGGGAAAGTCCACAGGTGAGAACGTAGTTGCAGGGAAAGTCCACAGGTCCCCAGTACCATCAACACCATCCAGCTAAAAGTCCTGGGCAGTTTCAGAACCAAAATAACAACAAAAAATCCCTTGAATAGTTATGCACATGAAGAGAAGGAGAAGCCGCATCACAATTACTCTGCTGGGCCAGAACACACACACACACACACACACACACACACACACACACACACACACACACACACACACACACACACACACGGTGTTGGGTCCGGCAAGTGGACCAAAGAGCCAAAGCTCAACCCCCGCAAGCACAAATACGTGAGCGCACACACACACACACACACACACACACACACACACACACACACACACACACACACACACACACACACACACACACACACACCAGCCGAGAACGTGTTCCCCCGCTGAACAAATACCATCTCCCCCCCTTGAAAATTACCAGTAAACGGTGTACCAACTAATTGGCCGACGGCATGAACACCCGGAACCGGTGTGCCCGGACCGTAGACAAATCAGAGGGCAAATTCCTTAATATCACGGGACCGGGAGAGCTCTCTCGCCCTTCCTCTTATTACGCCAGCTCATTAAACTCCGGCAAGTGCACATAAATACAAATTATCTACACACGACATGAGGGGCGAGAGAGGCGGGTGGAGCGCAGGATGCACGAGTATGTGCGCCTGCTGAGACGGTGCTGGGGGGATGGCTGAGATGGTGCTGGGGGATGGGTAAGACGGTGCTGGGGATGGCTGAGACGGTGCTGGGGGGATGGCTGAGATGGTGCTGGGGGGATGGGTAAGACGGTGCTGGGGATGGCTGAGACGGTGCTGGGGGGATGGCTGAGATGGTGCTGGGGGGATGGCTGAGATGGTGCTGGGGGGATGGCTGAGACGGTGCTGGGGATGGCTGAGACGGTGCTGGGGGGATGGCTGAGATGGTGCTGGGGGGATGGCTGAGACGGTGCTGGGGATGGCTGAGACGGTGCTGGGGGGATGGCTGAGATGGTGCTGGGGGGATGGCTGAGACGGTGCTGGGGATGGCTGAGACGGTGCTGGGGGGATGGCTGAGATGGTGCTGGGGGGATGGCTGAGACGGTGCTGGGGATGGCTGAGACGGTGCTGGGGGGAGTGCTGAGATGGTGCTGGGGGGATGGCTGAGATGGTGCTGGGGACGGCTGAGACGGTGCTGGGGACGGCTGAGACGGTGTTGGGGATGGCTGAGACGGTGCTGGGGGTGGCTGAGACGGTGCTGGGGACGGCTGAGACGGTGCTGGGGACAGCTGAGACGGTGCTGGGGGGATGGCTGAGATGGTGCTGGGGGGATGGCTGAGACGGTGCTGGGGGATGGCTGAGATGGTGCTGGGGACGGCTGAGACGGTGCTGGGGACGGCTGAGACGGTGTTGGGGATGGCTGAGACGGTGCTGGGGATGGCTGAGACGGTGCTGGGGGTGGCTGAGACGGTGTTGGGGACGGCTGAGACGGTGCTGGGGATGGCTGAGACGGTGCTGGGGGTGGCTGAGACGGTGCTGGGGACGGCTGAGACGGTGCTGGGGATGGCTGAGACGGTGCTGGGGATGGCTGAGACGGTGCTGAGAAAGCAAACACGGTGCCTGTGTGGGGGAAGAACAGCAGCAGCAGCAGCAGCTGGGTGTAAATTAGCTGTGGAGGACACGAAGACCAGGGGGGGTCTTCGTGTCCCTGTTGTAAGTTAGGAACCCCTAACTTACAACAACACAACGTAGTGGTCAACACCGGACTTCATAAAGTATTTACACAACCACCTGCGAAGCCTGTACATCTTTCCTCCATCATGACGAATTGGTTTACATATATTAAACCACCGGAGTACCAGGAGGCGGTTTATAACAATAACAACCAAGGGTTGTGACGTTTCCAAGCTAGTAAACCGTTTAATAAATATAGACTAAGCCGTCATAATTAGGGCAATTCTCTTGAATTGCCACTCCGTAAAAAATCTTACCTTTTATCCTAACCGGAAACGTGCGAACCCAAGCACCCCGCACCTAACCAGTCGAGTCCGATGTATATAAAAGTAGATAACTGTTAGCACAATACAATACTCAGGGATAAAACCAGCTTGAAGAACACAATACCCAGGAATAACACCAGATTGAATGAACAAATTCACAAGGGCCGTGATGCGGGTTCGAATCTACGTCCGAGAGGATCCCAGACGCGCCTTAATCGACTGAGCTACGACATGGTATAAGAATTGCAACTGGGAAATCAACTTGACCTACCACGTATCCTGCAGCCTCTCCGAGACACAAACCAGGGGCCAGATTCACGAAAGCACTTACGCAAGTACTTACAAACCTGTACATCTTTCCTCAATCTTTGACGACTTTGGTTACATTTATTAAACAGTTTACAAGCATGAAAACTTGCCAGTCAACTGTTGTTATTGTTATAAACAGCCTCCTGGTGCTTCCGAGCTCATTGACTGTTTAATAATTGGAAACAAAGCCGCCAAAGATTGAGAAAAGATGTACCGGTTCGTAAGTGTTTGCGTAACTGCTTCGTGAATCTGGCGCCAGGTTTTTCCACAACTCCCCCCATGCACCCGGGCTCTGTCAATAAGCTGTTCTACCTCTTCGCCCTTACTTCAAGCACTGCCATCTGTCGGCGAGTAAATGAACATCAACGTCAAATTTAATTTGAAAACTCGAACGAAAATGCCGATGAAAAAAAAATCGAGCGACAAATTTACATTTCTCGATAAATTTAGGTTAAATGAAATAAACTGTTCATGGTTAACTTTTGATGTGCCACAACGTGTAAAAATACATAGTGTTAATCTAACCAGAAACGCGCGAACCCAACGAACCCTCCTAACCTATCGCGCTCATGCATAGAAAACGTGGATAATAGTGAGGGGAAGGAATTATTAGAAGAAAGCGCCAAGCCATTAGACTATATAGCACTTGGAAGGGGTCGGGATAAGGATTTGGGATGGGACGGGGGATAGGAATGGTGCCCAGCCACTTGGACGGTCGGAGATTGAACGCCGACCTGCATGAAGCAAAACCGTCGCTCTACCGTCCACTCCAAGTTGTAGGACGTGGATGTCAGTGAGCCGCTATTTTCTTAGTGCTTTGTAATTTGTTCCATTCTATCAACCATTCAAATGACGTTCCATTCTATCAACTTACTTTTCGAAAAGGGTAAAATTACCAACATGTCTCCTACCAGCCTACCACGGCCTCCCAGCGAGCATCAGAAATATTGCCGGAACAACCGTGGACATCTTCAAGAGAAAACTAGATTGTTTTCTTCAAGGAGTGCCGGACCAACTGGGCTGTAGTGGGTATGTGGGCCTGCGGGTCGCTCCAAGCAACAGCCTGGTGGACCAAACTCTGACAAGTCAAGCCTGGCCTCGGGCCGGGCTTGGGGAGTAGAAGAACTCCCAGAACCCCATCAACCAGGTATATGTGGGCCTGCGGGCCGCTCCAAGCAACAGCCTGGTGGACCAAACTCTGACAAGTCGAGCCTGGCCTCGGGCCGGGCTTGGGGAGTAGAAGAACTCCCAGAACTCCATCAACCAGGTATCAAGCAAGCAAGCAGTTAGGCTTTCATACAAATTTGCAAGCAACTCAACCCCTCAAAAAAAAATTTGTTTTCCCCAATTGATCTTTAACAGTAAAGTATTGTATGGAGTCAACCAGATATGGGCCCCTGGCGAGGCTGGGGGCGGGGTGAGGAGGGGGGGGGTGAAAGATAAGGGGGCGGGGTTGAGGGGGGTTGGGGGGGGGTGGGAGGGGGTAGAAAGTAAAGCAGCCGAAGGAAAAACCTTTAAGCCTTCGACGACCCTTCATTCCGGCGCGCTCCTACTTGTTTCATGCACTTGGGGCCCAGACGCCAAATTGAGGACGATTCCAGCTTACCTCTCTTGAATACCCAAGTGTTGTGTCTGCCTTCCCCCTCCTCCTCTGCTGCTGCTCCTCCTCCTGCTGTCTGCCACTCCTCTGCTGCTGCTGATGCTGTGTCTGCTTCTTCCTCCTGCGCTACTGTGTTTACACAGCCTTTCCTCTTACGAAGAACGTCGCTTTTCGCTCGTATGCGTTACATAAGGCCAAAAAACAACTGTCGTGCTAGAAAATGGAAGCGGCTGGCGAAAGTGACGTCCTGTCCCGTTTTCTGTTTTGGGTCCTCTGGTGGTGTTAGGAGACGACACTTTAAATTGACCGTTTTTTTCTTGACGGTGAGAAACCTTAGGAGGACTGACTGGTTTGCACCCCCCCCCCCCTTGCTGCTCCTCTGTCTGCCACCCCCCCCCCTGGTGTTCCCGCTGCGGTAGCATCTGACCCCCGCCTATTAGCCACCCCGCTAAGTTCCCCGCCCCCGCCGCTAAGTTCCCCGCCCCCGCCGCCAATTTCTCCACCGCCAAGTTCCCCGCCCCCCGCCGCCAAGTTCCCCGCCCCCCGCCGTCAAGTTCCCCGCCCCCCCGCCGCCAAGTTCCCCGCCCCCCCGCCGCCAAGTTCCCCGCCCCCCGCCGCCAAGTTCCCCGCCCCCCGCCGTCAAGTTCCCCGCCCCCCGCCGCCAACTTCCCCGCCCCCCGCCGTCAAGTTCCCCGCCCCCCCGCCGCCAAGTTCCCCGCCCCCCCGCCGCCAAGTTCCCCGCCCCCCGCCGCCAAGTTCCCCGCCCCCCCGCCGCCAAGTTCCCCGCCCCCCGCCGCCAACTTCCCCGCCCCCCGCCGCCAAGTTCCCACCTAGCCAACAACAAAAGCGCCAGCATCAACACCTATATAAATAACTTGCCGGATAATCCGTAAATTACGGGCTATTCATGCCCGTGCCACCTCTTGGGTGGCTTAATCTTTATCAATCATCTAATCCGTAAAAGCCCCACACCATAAACGTCTCGCCCCAGAAACCACGTCCCACTACCAATACCCAAAATATTTAGAATAGAGAGAAGCGAAAAAATCGAATTTATAATCCAGATTTATTGTGTAACCTCAGACGATAATAGGAGGTAATATTATGGGGGGGGAGTAATTAACGCTTCCGGTGGTAAGGTATACGGTGTTTACTGCTGCACCCCAGCCTGGTCAGCAGCCTCATTAGCAGCCCCGATTACCCGGGACACAGTGTCGTCTGATCAACATGGCTGTTAGGCGCCGCTGCTTGCATGCAACGTAAGGTGTGTGAATCACCGGCTGCTTGATTAGGGAGAGTTTGTAAGGTGTTTATCAGGTGTTCTCCTGAACACCGTGAGAAGTCTGATAGTTATGCCCCCCCCCTTCCCTGTGGTTAGGTTAGGTTAGTGTTGAACAGTCTTGAGTCCTTAATGTTGATAGAACTGTCCTTTCCTGCTGGTTACAGAGCCCAGATGGTGCTGGCTACAGAGCCCAGATGGTGCTGGCTACAGAGCCCAGATGGTGCTGGCTACAGAGTCCAGATAGTGCTGGTCCAAAAGGGTGACAGACGGGGGAACATATCCCTCCACCAGCCATTCCCCGGCACGTAGGTAGGGGGGGGAAACACCCCCGTTCAGAGCCGCCGCTCGTCTCCGGGTAATTTTATGGAAGGAGAAGAGCGGGAATGTTTAGGAGTGTGTTGTAGGCGAGGCTGGAGACGCCGAGGGCCCCGTCAGAGGAAACAAGGCGGCCTCTCTGCTTGCTCTTCACGCCTGTCCGGACCCTGTACTCCCTACTATGTACCACTAGACGTGCTCAATACGCATCCCTACACTCCCTCACTCCCGCTACCAGACACACGCACATATTATACACGAGAGAGAGAGAGAGAGAGAGAGAGAGAGAGAGAGAGAGAGAGAGAGAGAGAGAGAGAGAGAGAGAGAGAGAGAGACAGAGAGAGACAGAGAGAGACAGAGAGAGACAGAGAGAGACAGAGAGACAGAGACAGAGACAGAGAGAGACAGAGACAGACAGAGACAGAGAGAGACAGAGACAGAGAGAAACAGAGAGACAGAGACAGGGAGATATATACTCAAGAAGCTTATAGAGTGCGCTACAATAACAAAAGCTGAGTGTATTAATATCAAGTCTTCAAGAGCACATAAAAGTGTGTACAGTTCAACAGTAAACATACTCACTGAAAGGATTGCAGAAAGAGAGGTGGTTGTAAAACAGTAAGCGGGGTATAGATCCCTCCTGTTACAAGATAAGACTAGGCTAAGCTTGATTACGAGAAATTTTGAATTTTCAAACAAAAATTCTTATGAAATGATAAAGTTTTAATTATATTACATATGATTGCAATTTTAAGTTATTTGAATCAAACCTAAGAACTTTTTCAGGGTCAGAGTAGTTAGTTAATGGAATGCATTAGACAGTGATGTGGTGGAGGCTGACTCCATACACAGTTTCAAATGTAGATATGATAGAGCCCAGCAGGCTCAGGAATCTGTACACCAGTTGATTGACAGTTGAGAGGCGGGACCAAAGAGCCAGAGTTCAACCCCCGTGAGTACAACTAGGTTTAGTACACACACACACACACACACACACACACACTAATGCTGCAGACATTAAAAGTCCAGACCAAACTGTTTTTACGTGCTCCCATAATTAATATCTATTAAACGTCTCACCTAAAGTAATTACATAAGTGATTTATAAGCCCACAGCATAATTAAATAAGGAATAAAGCCTTTACAATGGGCGCAGTTTACGGAGCCCCGGACCACGCGACCCGCGGCCCCAAGCCAAACCTAAACACATTATCCCACCTCCTTGAGGCGTCCTAGTCACGGGCCACTGCACATTTAACATAGATATGATCCGTCTTTATCTGCGTTTAATCTTGTTATCGTGGTAAAACATTTGTTCGTCTGCGTTGTATGTCACGGGGGGAGGGGAGGGAAGGGAGGGGGTGATGAGGGGGAAAGGGGGGCAGGGGGATGATGAGGGGCAGGGGGGGGGGTGGAAGAGTATGGCAGGGGGTCATGGGGGAGGAGGATAGGGGGAAGGTGTATTACAAGTTGGGGAAAAGGCGGGAAGTGGCACTGGGGGGGGGGAGTGGGTGGGTTTGACGTGGAGGAGGAGTAGGTGACGTGGAGGAGGAGGTGATGTGAAGGAGGAGGAGGGAGTAAGGAGTAACCTTCAAAGGGGGGGGGGTGTAGAGACGACAGAGCAAGGGAGGAGGGCTGAGGAGTGTGTACAGAGTCCTTCGCTGTGCTCAGGACTCTTCAACACACTGGCCAGCTGGTCCGGGGCTCCTCCAGCTGGCTCCTGCAGTATTGATCCCCGGGTTCTTTACTTCCCGCTTCCTTCAGGATTCCCGGAGCTCCATCGAGAGCGAGGAGTCACTGTATACGAGATCCTCCATCTTGTTATTGTCATCAGATATCCCTGCGCCTGTAAGTAATTCTGAGGAGAAAGCGCTAAGCCAGCTTAACTATACAGCAAAGGGAAGGGATATAAGGACAAGGAGATGGGGTACAAGATGGGGTACAAGGAGATGGGGTACAAGATGGGGTACAAGGAGATGGGGTACAAGGAGATGGGGTACAAGATGGGGTACAAGGAGATGGGGTACAAAATGGGGTAACAAGGAAGTGGGTGAAGGAACGGTGCTCAACCACTTGGACCTCTGGGGCTCGAACGCCGACCCTGCATTAAGCCCGATCGTCGATCTACCGACCTGTCCAACTTTACACTGGCAGAAACTGAATTGCTTCTCGTTATTGATACCGAGTTTTCTGACATTTTCGGCATTGTTCATATCCTTCCGTCCCACGGAAGGAGACCCCCGTCTTGTAAGGAACGTCTGCCTGCTTACGATACTTGAAAACTTTCTCTCGTCTTTATGACAGCTTTGTGAGTTCATTGTGCATTCAGGCACAAGATACTGATTTCAAAAGTCTCAAGGAATTCCCTTCAAGCATACTTCAAGACTGAGCTACTGGGTTGTGTGACCAATGGTAGCCAATTGAAAATCACTTTAAACCGACATTGAGTGTTGATATATCTTGAGGTTATCTTGAGATGATTTCGGGGCTTTAGTGTCCCCGCGGCCCGGTCTTCGGCCAGGCCTCCACCCACAGGAAGCAGCCCGTGACAGCTGACTAACACCCAGGTACCTATTTTACTGCTAGGTAATAGGGGCATAGGGTGAAAGAAAGATACATTAACGTCATGTATCAGAGTACATAGGGGGGCTATGCACTCTGATACATGACGTTAATGGGGGTTTTCAGTGTGCATTTGACGAGAAGCGTTGGAGGCTTCACCACAGCCAGGGAGGCAATGCTTAAAACCCTGATTGGGCTTCAGTGGAAGCCTCAGTACCCCGAGAGGATTCAGTCAAATCCCAGGTTGCATTGCTTTTGACCATGTCGCGGTGAAGTGGTCTAGGGTACGAAGTGTGGGGGTTCGAATTCTCCTCATACTGTTTTTTATCCCTATATGAAGATAATTTTTTTAATCGGATCGCTCGATGCCAGTGTCTTTACCAGCTTCATGTGGATAGCCATGTGAGCTGACCAAAATTAAATGGGAACAATAGGGCCGACCCCGACCTGCTTATGTTGGTCACCTACCCATTACCTGTCCCCCTGAAAACTTAGACTCAGCTTAATCACGTGTGTCTGGCCTCCAATCTTCAAAGTGCAAAAATCATCTCTTCTAGCCAATCATAGGTGCAAAAATAGACTCATCTAACCAGGAGTCTTCTGTGATCGCCCCCCACGGACCCAAAGGTGCTGTAAAGGGCACCTTTGGGTCATATGCCGTTGATGTAATCCTCGAAGAAAAACTGAACGACACGAAATGGATGGAAGAAGGAACAGGTGACACACACAGAGATCACACTAACGTGATGCATCAAATGAAGCATCACGTAGTTCAGCCGATTAAGGCACTGTCTGGGATGCTCCCGGACGCAGGTTCGAATCCTCGTCACGGCCCTTGTGGATTTGTTCATTAAGGAACAGGTGTTTTCGATGTACACAATGCTTTGTACCTCTTCACAGGGTGCCTGGGTATGTCCAGGCTTACTCTTCCCTAAGGTTTGCTTCTTTTGTCGATAGCCCAAAATTAACAAGAGTATGACAAACTTTTAAAAGCATTATCAATGAAAGTGTTATGTCTCTCCCTGAAAGATGACCAATGGAACCAAACAATACCCCCAGATTGATGAAGATTAAGCCACCCAAAAGGTGGCACGGGCATGAATAGCCCGTAAGTGGTGGTTTACCCCCAGTTAAGACTCGGGGTATACGTATGCCCAAGGCAACACGGATAGCATTGCCTGCATTCTTATCCTTGAACAGTGCTGCAAATGAATTTGTGAGACTCTCTACCAGAGCACGTAAGAGACTCCACTGGGATTCATGATCCCAAATTCTCTGAAGGAGCCAGCCAGTGGGACACTCTTGCAGACTCTTCACCCTCGACCAACTTTTCCAAACGACTGCAAACAGGCCAAATGGGATAACTCCACAATGGAGAATAATGACTCGACAATACTGGAGGGCAGTTTCTGTGAAGGATGAAATCTCCTAACTATGCAGGCCCTCGTGTAGACTTCATGTAGGCTGTTCCTAATTCTGCCCTTGGGCACCTGCCTGCACCATCCGGCCCTAACCATTAGTGCGCCTTTCCGCCCTTATCTCCCCTGAACACAGGTGCATCTGTGGCTATGCGTCGGCAGACCAATACGATAGTCATGGTCTCATTTGCCGTAAGTTAGAGGGGAAAGATCGCTAGACATGAAGCAGGTAATTACATTATTACTATATGTGTTTTCTGTAAACTATAACACAGTGTAATAATATCAATGTGTGTGTGTGTGTGTGTGTGTGTGTGTGTGTGTGTGTGTGTGTGTGTGTGTGTGTGTGTGTGTGTGTGTGCGTGTGTGTGTGTGTGTGTGTGTGTGTGCGTGTGTGTGTGTGTGTGTGTGTGTGTGTGTATGTGTATGTGTGTGTGTGTGTGTGTGTGTGTGTGTGTGAGTGTGTGTGTGTGTGTGTGTGTGTGTGTGTGTGTGTGTGTGTGTGTGTGTGTGAGTGTGTGTGTGTGCGTGTGTGTGTGTGTGTGTGTGTGTGTGTGTGTGTGTGTGTGTGTGTGTGTGTGTGTGTGTGTGTGTGTGTGTGCGCGCGTGCGTGCGTGCGTGTTCATGCGTCTGTGTATCTGATTACAATCATTTTTTTTTTTGCTTTAGTATATTTTCTACTCAATACATCACTAACTTCTCCCCGGAGCACCAAACAGCGGGAGTTGACCCGCCCGTCAAGGGAGCCCAACCGTTCCCACCTTCCGTATGAAATTTCGTTTCCGACCCATAAATCTTCAACGGTTTGTCCCGTTCCTCTTAAAACAGCTACAAGACATCGCTTGTGTTTACGTCTTAGCCACGTCTGCCCCCCGTTACCTCTCGTTAGTAGTTGTAGCAAGCAATTAACGTCGTTAAACGCTGACTACAAATAGGCAGTATCGCGGTGCAAATTGGTACCACAAATAGGTATCACGGTAGTGCCATATGGGTGATATGAGTCATTAACAACTGCTGAATCCGCTGTAACCACTCTCTATAAAATGTGCAATTACGGTGTTTTTCATGCCCGTGCCATCTCGGACAATTCACAGTGCATTAAGTGTCCTATGGCTGCTTGTCGGCAATCCAAGCTTATAGTCAGCTCCTCTGAAGGAATATGTTGTAGTTAACTCATCAGTAATATTTTGTATTCGGAGGCCAAAATGAGATGGAATCCACATGAAATCCTCCGATACCATCATTAATTGAATTGAAATTGAAATAAGTTTATTGAGGCAAAATACACACAAAGGGATGAGGTAGCTCAAGCTATTCTCACCCCGTTCAGTACATCGTGTTAATACATACATAGACACACACCACAAGCAATAAACATATTACCAAACATTCTGAGAGATAAACATATACATTCCTCCTTTACACAAGTAGTATGGTATCAATCATTAATTAGTTGGTTATATATAAGCCTAGCTGTAGACACCCACATGCTATAATTGTGTAGATAATGATCCGAGGCACTAGATAAATGATTTAATGTCCATTTCAAAACTGCAACAGGAAATGCAGATGTTGTACAAAACCCTAGATGATGCTTATGATCCCCACAACGTTCTCTGACCAAATCAGAGCCCTCTTTTCCCCTGGTTGATGATCTAGCCAACCAGGCTGTTGCTCGCAGCTGCACGCAGTCAGACTTATTAATCACAGCCCGTTTGATCAAGCACCCTTCCACGTTAAGGCTCGCATGTTTTGCACTATACTAAACGACCAAGTTCCACCCTCCGAGGGCATTATCACTTCTTATCTGAAACGTGTCAATAGTGTATATTATACTATCGCTACGATACTAGGATTACACTCGGACCACCCTCACTGGGACTACCTTCGCTAGGACTACTCTTACTAGAACTAGTAGTAGTAGTAATAGTAGTAGGCATCCATCAGTCTCAGGAGACTATGGAGTTGCGCTCTGGTTGTCAGTCTGGAGTGGCCTCTCCAGGGCACAAAGCCAGGGGTAGGTTGATACGGGGGAGAAGCTGTTACCCAGGCAGCAAGTCCCCCCCTCTCCACGGCGCTGAAAGTCTCCAATGGAAAGGCACTAGAACTTACTAGAACTAATACCCACTATAACTAGGACTAAGCTAACACAACACACCAGTTCCAGCAGGGCAGCAACATGCCCCCCTCCAGTAATTACGGTCATCAACATTAACAGCAAACATGACATGTCTTATGACCTCAGCAGCTTGTGTCTGGTTAAATCAGTTCTTCCTGCACACACACACACACACACACACACACACACACACACACACACACACACACACACACACACACACAGCGGACAGTATTCAGGAGTCACAGTCCATGAACTCGGGTTCGACTACGGGCAGAAACAAATGGTTAATTTAGAATTTCTTTGACCTTACGTAAACTCAATTTTTACCTCTGTACGCGAGGCAAACGACTGTTGGAAAGGCGGCGTCCAAGAGCTATGGGCTCGATCCAACACGCACAAATAGCGAGGTTGAATGTGTAATTACCCAAGTCGGCCACCAAGAGCCATAGCATTAGTGATTGTAGTCCAGCGAGATCGAAGATGACTGATGTTCCGCCTTGGACGAAGAGAACAGTTCCAGCTTGGGCAGAGAAGCGCTAAAATTAGCGCTAGGCCTCTGGAAGGAGACAGAGGAGCCGGCTTTACAGACGGCAGAAGAGGAGCCGGCTGTAGAGGGGAATACAGAGTTATGACCGGACACCGACAAAAGCACTGCGTCTACAGCTACTGCTTAATATCACGCACTTAAAGATAATCACCTCAAAAACTCACGATAAAGCTGAGAATACAAACAATAAAAGCTTTACGGTCCATAAATCCATGCCATTGGTTACTTAATGACTGCATCACAGCTTCCTCCATACACTGACAATCAACAGCAGTTAGCACACTTCCTCCCCATTATCTTCACAAAACGTATACACACACAAATTATATATATATATATATATATATATATATATATATATATATATATATATATATATATTTTCTCTATTTTTTTTCTTTTGAAATGATAAAGCTATCCATTTCATTATGTATGAGGTCAATTTTTTTTTATTGGAGTTAAAATTAACGTAGATATATGACCGAACCTAACCAACCCTACCTAACCTAACCTAACCTATCTTTATAGGTTAGGTTCGGTTAGGTAGCCGAAAAAGTTAGGTTAGGTTAGGTTAGGTAGGTTAGGTAGTCGAAAAACAAATAATTCATGAAAACTTGGCTTATTAGGCAAATTGGGCCTTGCATAGTAGGCTGAGAAGTGCGTTCTGGCTACTAGGTACGACATATATATATATATATATATATATATATATATATATTGGTGTATACTGGCAGCAGGTTTTCATTTAGACATGTTTCACTGAATATGACTGTATATTCTGTAATGATTAATTATTTTCTTGTTTAGGGCTTCTATCCCTCTGACTAGTGCTCTTGCATCTTGGTTTAATTGGAAGAGGATATCTCCAAATGTCATCTTTGTTCGAGGTAAACTAAAATAATTAACTGTATAATGTATTACACTTATTATAAATTTACACAATGTTTCGAACCAATATGGTTCACTCTCAAGTGATGGGACTGTATTTTTAAAATGTATGGGACTATTTGTGGTTTTAGATTCAGTTACTCCGAACAAAAAGTTCCAAGTATGGAACTACGGGCTATGATGAGCCCGTAGTGGACTTACCTGGCACAGGAGCGGGGCTGTAACTTTGGGGGGGGGGGAGGGGCTGTTCTGGGTGTATTGAATTTAAACCATTAGGAAGGTCAGTTACATAATACAAATAGGTGAGGAGTACAGTTTAAAGGAGGGAAGAATAGGGCATAAACTTGGTTCCACCCCCAAGTTACAGCCCCGAGATCGATGGTCTCCTTTAATGAGGAGATCGAAGGTCTTCTTTGTTTTACAGTACTGTATATGCTTAGGTCTATGTTTTGGTTAGGAGTAAAAAGCCCAACTCCTGCTTTTTACGATCCCCGAGCGCTGTCTACTCAGCCGCGAGGCTCCGTGTGTAGTTTGTGTGTGTGTGTGTGTGTGTGTGTGTGTGTGTGTGTGTGTGTGTGTGTGTGTGTGTGTGTGTGTGTGTGTGTGTGTGTGTGTGTGCTCACCTAATTGTGCTTGCGGGGTTGAGCTTTGGCTCTTTGGTCCCGCCTCTCAACTGTCAATCAACTGTGTGTGTGTGTGTGTGTGTGTGTGTGTGTGTGTGTGTGTGTGTGTGTGTGTGTGTGTGCGCGCGTCCGTGCGCGCGTGCGTGCGTGCGTGCGTGCGTGCGTGCGTGTGTGTGTGTATGAGTGAGTCCCGCACATAAGGGGCCCCCACAAATCTCAGCCACCTCCTGATAAACATGGCGGAGATGGCGCTTAATTTCTAAGTTTCTTGCGAACCCTTTTAGGGACAATCATGTGAGGCAGCATTACCGGTGGTTTAAGGTGGGGGAGAGCAGGTGGTGACGAGGCCGCCCTCACTCATCACACACGTGGTGGAGACCCCGAGGGAGAGTGATGAGGGAGAGTGTGCTGAGGGAGAGTGGGTGAGGGAGAGTGTGATGAGGGAGAGTGTGCTGAGGGAGAGTGGGTGAGGGAGAGTGTGATGAGGGAGAGTGTGCTGAGGGAGTGTGGGTGAGATGAGAGAGACGGGAGGGAGAGTGTGAGAGATTTAAATATACTCTGTATATTTACTCTATGTATGTATGTATGTATGTATGTATGTATGTATGTATGTATGTATGTATGTATGTATGTATGTATGTATGTATGTACGTACGTACGTACGTACATATCTTACAGAGATATTTTCCAAAAAGTTCACTTCCAAACGTGACGAACCAGCAAACAGAACAGGGAAGTCGCTATAAGTGAAAGCCTTGCCTATATCCTCGCAGTCATCTCTAATAGCAGAGGACGCAACTAGCCTAAGGGTCATGCTACTAATATCGGAGGTCAATTTTATACTCCAATCGCACTAAACCCGTCGCCCCTATCACCCACGCGGTGACTGGAAGCGTGGTTATTGCAGCCACATGCTTGCGAGGCCCAGGTTCCCGCCCTCCAGTCGCTACCCAGCTTCCCTGCCGCCCTAGTGCCAGAGGTCTCATCCCACGCCCAGACAATGACTAATCTTCACACCATTAAGGTAATCCAAATCTCAATTATTCCAACTATTCACGTATCTGCGTCTTGGCGCTGATGTAATCCGTAGGGGGACGGTGGGCCCCCGACGAGGAGGGGGCCATGGGTCTGAGATAAGGACGGTGGTACGTGGGTCCCAGCGACGGTCGCCGGATCCCACCAGGGAGCTTCGGATAAGAGCAAGGAGAGGAGAGCCTGAACTAGGGACGCCGGACTCCGGCGAGAGACGGTGGCTCCGGCAAGGCCCTGAAAGGTCCTGAAAACTTCGTCCAGAGTCGAGTTACGACAGAGGATGCCGAGCATTAAAGATATATATTGAACTTCGACGAAGGCTTCTACAACGGGAAAGAGAACCCCGCAACAGAGTATTATGCACTCCGACAAGGGACTGTCAAGTCGAACTGGGAAGGCGGACACCTATGGATGGAGGGAGGAAGGAGAGAGGGAGGGAGGCTGTGACTCTTGAGTGACGGGCAACATCACAAAGCCAGCAGCATGCGGCGTGGGCAGCAGCAGCGTGCGACGGTAAAGCTGTGTGAGTGACGAACAGCGTCGCCCTTGCTGTCACAAGATGGAGCGACGAGCGTTGGAAAATTGTACGATAAGAGCTGAGGCGAAACACGGCGTGACGAGCACCAAGTCTTGACGCTGCTCCTGCTGCTGCACTAGCTTGATGCCGTTACGCATAACCCTCAAACACTGCGCCACCTTCTGGAAGCTTCTCTTCAAAGTCACACGTTCCTGCTGCTCCGCTGCCATACCTGACATGGCTCCAGTCTCTGACCAGGTCTCCTGGCTGATGGCCTAATGAACCCCTCTGTTGGTTCTCGAAGCTGCCAGCCCCAGAGTCTTCCATACCTATACTAATTGTTTATTAGTGAACTTATTGATTCCAAATCTGCATACGAAAAATAACTCCACATAAAACGCTCAACCACTTGGGCTGGACGGTAGAGCGACGGTCTTGCTTCTTGCAGGTCGGTGTTTAATCCCCGATAGTCCAGGTGGCTGGGCACCATTCCTTTCCCCCGTCCCATCCCAAATCCTTATCCTGATCCCTTCCCTTCTACATAAATACAAGGGACATGGCAGGATGTGTAAAATAGCCCCGTTGAAAGGCAGAGGTGTAACAGACACGCTGAACCCCTATCAAACACGCCCAACACTTTTCAACACTCTCCCTCTACACATAAAGGGCATAACTGGCCGACCACTCACAATATTAAAGAGTGAACTTGATAAACACCTCCAAAGGATTCCTGATCGACCAGGCTGTGATTCACACGTCAGACTGCGAGTAGCCACGTTCAACACTCACTTTGACCGACCACAACCAGGATCTGTAGCATTTGCCTCATTATTACAAGCAGCGGTTGATTGGGATCTGTCGGGAATTGAACTGTAAGACTACGCGAGGTATGGCAAGGGTGTGCTGGTAGACGAGACGAGGTGTGGCAGGGGTGTGCTGGTAGACGACACAGAGGGGATGTGCTGGTGAATAAATCCACAAAGGCCGTGATGAGGGTTCGAACTTACGTCCAGGATGATCCCAGATGCGCCTTAATCGACTGAGCCACGAAATGGTAAAAAGAATTGCAACCGGGATTGCTACTGCTCTCACACGGATCCCGCAGCCTCTCCGAGACACAAACCGGGGTTTTACACAATTCCCCCCATGCATGGGGGAATTGGGGAGCCGGTCGGCCGAGCGGACAGCACGCTGGACTTATGATCCTGTGGTCCCGGGGTCGATCCCGGGCGCCGGCGAGAAACAATGGGCAAAGCTTCTTTCACCCTATGCCCCTGTTACCTAGCAGTAAAATAGGTACCTGGGTGTTAGTCAGCTGTCACGGGCTGCTTCCTGGGGGTGGAGGTCTGGTCGAGGACCGGGCCGCGGGGACACTAAAAAAAGCCCCGAAATCATCTTAAGATAACCTCAAGATGGTATGGTGTGCAGACGAGGAGTCACAATAACGTGGCTGAAATATGTTGACTAAACCACACACTAGAAAGAGAAGGGACGACGACGTTTCGGTCCGTCCTGGACCATTCTCAAGTCGATTGTGAGAATTGAGAATGGTCCAGGACGGACCGAAACGTCGTCGTCCCTTCACTTTCTAGTGTGTGGTCTGGTCAACATGGTATGATGTGCTGGTATCCTTATTGAGAATACCTAACTACATACAGGAAAACCCTTAATGGTGTTACAAAGAAGTTCCAAGAGACATTATGACTTGCTATCTGAAGCGGCTATACAAACTGAAGGAGACAATATTGCTGGGAATATTTTAGTACCCTTCTTCAACAACTGACCCCAAGCAACCCTCCTTGCCTTGAGGTTACCTTGAGGTGCTTCCGGGGCTTAGCGTCCCCGCGGCCCGGTCGTCGACCAGGCCTCCTGGTGGCTGGACTGATCAACCTGCTGGCTCAGCATCCCTCATATTAAATACACATTAATTAATTACTGTTCCCTTATGTAGCTTCAAAGGGCGCCGTGAAGTCTCAAGCTGCTCTCTCCCCTGCTGTTGTAATTACCATAAAATATCCTCCCGAGTTAACTTGGCCCTTGTATCCTCCTTACCTCTTGAGGCACGATGACCTTTTGTGGTGAAGTAGGTACATCCTGCTTCCCGAGGCGTCCTGGGGGAAGATTCACGAAGCAGTTAGGTAAGTACTTACGAACGTGGACATCTTTCCACGTGTTCCTTCACTGTGTTCTGGGTCTTCGCTATGTTGTTCACCGTGCACCCTGGGTGCCGTGAGTGTGCTACAAGTGGTTACTGAGAATCTGTGCACTTCGCGGGGCTGTATCGTGTTACCTTGGTACATCTCGTGTATTACAGGTGTGCCTGTATGCTCCGGGCGTATGAAAGTCCGTGTATGTTTCCTGTATAATCCGTATTCCCTAGGAATTCCGTATTTGCCCGTCCAGGTTCTGTTCTCCACGATACACTGCGTGGAGGAGTTCAGATCCTGTCCTCCATGGCGTTCTCAGCGGAGGACCCGAAGTCCTGTCCTCCATGGCGTTCTCAGCGGAGGAACCGAGGTCCTCTCCTCCATGGCGTTCTCAGTCCAGATCCTGCCCTCCATCACCCACTCCGTTGATGGGTCGTCCTCCTCCTCCTCCTCCCACGCCGCGCTCCCACAGTCAGGGAGCACCCAGCAGAACGCTGCTCTTGGGCCGGGAACTTTTCAACGTCAGACCACAATGAGCTCGGAAGTCCTTACTCCCCCGCCACAATACGTCTGGGGATTGTGGATTATTTCCTCCCCCGCCGCGTGTCAGACTTGGCAGAGTCAGAGTGCCATCTCTGTTCTTGACTCTCAGCTTCCGGAGGGAAGAGGGAGACCACCTTTTTTTTTTTGCCACCGTTATTATGCTAATGTTCCCGTTATGGAACACTTTTACAAAGGGGGACAAAAAGGGGAGAACACCCAGAGGGGAAAAGGGAAAACAATCACTTCCTGTGAGTACGAATACTAGTCGACTGTCATCGTTTTTTGGGGGCCTGTGTTTCACCGGCGTGCCTTGACATGCTTCCAGCAACTGGGTGTATACGCACTACAACCTCACCCTCATAACTAAATATATAATACTATACACACACACACAAACACACACACACACACACACACACACACACACACACACACACACACACACACACACACACACACACACACACACACACACACACACACACACACACACACACACACACACACACACACACACACACACACACACACACACACACACACACACTTTTATACATATAAACATATATTGCTCTACATGTCTTAATAATCATACACAAGCCCATGGACATGATAGCGTTAATGAACACATAGACATTTATTACGTATTATTACAGTCAAGATACACGAGGTAAACTCTGATTACAGAACGCAGGGACTTCCCAGGTATCTATAATCCCAATACAAACGAGTTTCCTCAACAAATACAAAACAAATACGAACTAAGAATGGTCATACCGGCTGCGACCTAAATTCCTGTGGGGAGGACATGTCTCCTTGCGTAATTACAGAAGCAAGGCGATGATGTGTTGCCCCGGTAAACTTTCCACAGCTTTATGAGAATATAAGTTTACAGTATCGGGCGTCGTCCGCATTTCTGGCTTCTATACGACCTCGCGGGACGGCCTAATTACAGCCCAGATCTATCCGGCGCAACGCCTAAGTCATTCCCCTCGTCTTCAATCCCGCGATACACAACGCTGATCTTTTAATCGAGGGTATGACAAAAAATAGTTTCAAGGTCGAAAATAATCGAAAATAGAAAAATGTCTCGAGGTCAAAAAATAAAATAGGTCGAACAAATCCACAATGTGATCTTCAATGTGATTTCAAACAGACTAACTGGACTATATGGAGAGACCTGCTTAGTGCTCACGGCACAACTTGTTTAGTGGTCAAATACTGACTAAACTAATATATCTTCTTAATACAGTATAGAAAAAGCCATCCAGCGTATACAGGTAACATCAATATGTATTTAAATATTTTTACTGATGCAAGTTATAATCTTAATGTAGTTGTTTCAGTCAATGGTGGAATATATTTAGTGGCCGAGTAACGGGGTCGTTGTGTGCCCATATACTCTCTCCTCTCAACTGGCGGAATATCCAGGCAATTCTCCATTGCACCGACAGCAGCGGGAGCGTCAGACATTGATTGACGTCAGTTGACAGTTGAGAAGCGGGACCAAAAAGCCCGAGCTCAACCCCCGTAAGCACAAATAAGAGAGTACATGAAAGACCAGACACCAAATGAGACGCCGTTTCACATTAACTCTAAAATGCATCGGTGAGGATTACACAGACTGGCCACGTACCCACCACTGATTCAGGCCTCTCCTAACCTTTCCGAGTAAGCCGGACGACTCAAACAGAAAACGGGACAGTACGTCACTTTTGTGAGCCGATTTCATTTCAAATTACGTCCACTTTTGGCCATAGCGCGCATACGAGCGAAAAGCGACGTTATTTTTAAGAGGACGAGTTGGATTCTGACCACTGTGAGACCCCCGTCAAGAGCCAGGGAGGTTAGTACAAGTTTGGGAGGCAGCCAGCGGGGCGGTGGAGGCGCACGGAGGCTGGAGACGCATCCATCATCCCTTGACGCATTGTTCCCCTGACCGCTGTCTGCCTGGCGCACTACCACCCTGGCGCTGCCCCTGGCGCTGCCCCTGGCTGCTAACACTCACCCGACACGTACACACACAACAAGCACGTACAAGTCGCAAACAGCACAGGACCAAAGCTAATGATTCTTGCAGATTTTAATCACCAAAAATGAACTGAATAACATGGGACCTCCACACATGGGAGGACTGATACGTGGAGGGAGAACAGAGAGGACCAGTGTTGAGGAACACGTGCAGGAAGGCAAGACGGAGGCATTATCATGCAGCCAGTCATAACAGTCATAACAGTCATAACACAATCAGTCATAACAGACATGCAGACATCATTACTTTGTTACAACAAAAGCGATGTATGATTAAATACGGAGTCGAGGATTACGCACTCCGACATTTGATAATTCCAATTCTATCCGTTATTCTATCCAATTCCCGATAATTCCCGTGCCATTTCTTGGATGGCTTAATCTTCACCAACCAACCAATTCCTCGTGATGGTTAGTACACCACAGCCAATAGATGATACCACAGAAACAAGCAGTGTACCACATCAAAGTGTTTGGACGAGTGATAATGATATGATAGACAGAATACTTAGGAGTTACGAGCATTTTGCCCCAAGAGTGAAACACTTATATGCTGTGCTTCCTATATTAACCTGCAATGTTAAATGTGAGTCTTGTACTGTGACTTGTGGATTTCTACTCACTGCATATGTGCGCCTCTTGAGGGACTTGAAGTAGAGGAGGGTAGAAACAGCCTAAGATACTCTTATCTCTTTTTAAGATGTATTTTATTGTCTCAATAAACGTACTTGAACCACAGAAACGGATGGAAAGGAAGGAAGGAAGGAATTATCAAGGGAAAGCGCCAAGCCATTACGACTATAGAGCACTGGGAAGGGGTCAGGATAAGGATTTGGGATGGGACGGGAGGGAAGGAATGGTGCCCCAATCACTTGGACGGTCGGGGGATTGAACGCCGACCTGCATGAAGCGAGACCGTCGCGCTACCGTCCAGCCAAGTGGTTGGGTGGTTTCGCTAAACGGATGGAAAGCGAACTGTTAATCAAGAGAACAGGAGGAAACCACATGAAATCAGGCAGTATAATTACGCAGCACAAATGTTTCTATAGTTAAGGGGCCTTAGAGCTCACGCTGGGAAAGTAGTGTGTGTGTGGAAGAGTGGCGTGAGTGTGTCCGAGTGGGAAAGGAACAGAGAAAGTGGGTTGTGAGACGCGAGTGAAGTGCTGGAATGCGAGAAAAGAGAAAAAAAGATAAAGTTTAAGAATGGAGGGAGTGAAGTGGGTTCAGAGGTAGAGAGTAAGAGGACGGGGGGGGGGGGAGTCGTTCGGTTGGACAAATGCAATAGCACTCCAAGAGGCCATGTGTACTTCCTGGCGCACACCATTAGGCACTGACGGAAGTGTTAATATCACCAGAGATGTCAGGGGGGGAGGGGGGAGGGGGGGAGGGGGGAGGGAGGGAGAGAGAGTGAGAGAGTGAGACAGGGAGGGAGGGAGAAAGGGAGGGAGGGAGGGAGGGAGGGCGAGAGGAGAGAGAGAGAGAGAGAGAGAGAGAGAGAGAGAGAGAGAGAGAGAGAGAGAGAGAGAGAGAGAGAGAGAGAGAGAGAGAGAGAGAGAGAGAGAGAGAGAGAGAGAGGGGGCAGAGAGAGGGGCAGAGAGAAGAGAGAGAGGAGGGGGGGGGGGCGACCCTACGGAAAGGGGGTGTCTCTCGAGGGAGGGGGGAGGCGACCCCACGACACACCTGGAATAAACAAACTAGTGACGTGTACACGTGCCAGACACGTGGTCGTGTTTACTAACAAACTAGACTAATGATGCGGACTAATGCAGACATTTGGAGTAAAATACAGGTGATCAAGCGTGGTTTAGATGCCTGCATATACTTACACGTGTACAGATGCTGGGCGACACACGTGTGTGTGCCTTATGCTGGACTATGGAGTCAGTTTGGCACATGAATGTTCACGAGAGCATTGGCTGGCATGCGTCCTTAGCCCCCCCCCCCCATTAACACCATTAACAATGGTAACCGCATGTGTCTGGTCGCCGGCGGATACGTCAACAAAGAATATAGTTTCATCTGAGGCGCGGGTCGGCGTAACACCCCCCCCCCTCACCCACCCCCTCTCAAGTCAACGTGCCACAGTTGGAGTGAATATATCAAGCGGCGACAATGGGGGCCAAGAGTGTCCCGCTCCACTATGATGTATGGGGCTGCCTTCCTCACACTCCTCCACACACAATACACACAACCGCTGCTCCGGCCGAGAGTAAGCTCATCACCCGACAGCACGCGCACTTGACACACACCCACACACACACTCACAAGGCCGCTAACACTCCCTAATCTGCAGCTACAGTTGGAAGCAGGAATACAATCGTACACAAGACGATTGACACATATGAGCGTTTATGAGCATATGAGCGTTACCCCAACGCATTTTAAAACCTTCCTGATCTTACCCAACCAAACCTAAATCAACCCAACAGATAGAAACACGGTCTAACCTAACGACATACAGTATATGGCTTTGAGAATCGGAAAACGAACTTTGTCGAACCGTCTTTTTGGTACAATTTGACCAAGCCACTTAAAGAGAGTTAAGAAACCCAGGATCACACACAGAGATCACAATAACGTGATGCATCAAATGAACAAATCCACAAGGGCCGTGACGAGGATTCGAACCTGCGTCCGGGAGCATCCCAGACACTGCCTTAATCGACCTGTCGTAGCTCAGTCGATTAAGGCAGTGTCTGGGATGCTCCCGGATGCAGGTTCGAATCCTCGTCACGGACCTTGTGGATTTGTTCAAACCTAGGATATTACAGTTGATACACAATGAAATCACCATGACACAAAATTCGGTGCAATCTTTGGAACAGAGAGAGGGAGGGGGTGGGGGATGGAATACGTATATTAGACGGAAGCGTTTGGTGCAGAACTCCATCACCCCACACACGAGTAAATAAAGATTACATGTGACAATTGTATTGGGTACCAGCTCCTTGCCTTCAGATTCCTCTTGGGTTTGAGCGGACGCCAGGTTGATTGATGAAGACTAAGCCACCCAAAAGGTGGCACGGGCATGAATAGCCCGTAAGTGGTGGCCCTTTTGAGCCATTACCAGTATCAAGAGCTGATACTGGAGATCTGTGGAGGTGCGACTGCACCCTGCGTGACGGGAGATGTCTCCCGTCGGTAACCTCAAGGTAAGGTAAGGTGCCCGTCTCACCCTCCGACACCACACACCACCTCCACAGTCTCTGTACTGTCATCAGTACTCTGGACGGCTCTAGCCTTCCCCCATCCTATTCCTGTGACGAGCCCCGAGCCTCGCCTACGCGCCACCCTACACAGCTTTAACGCATTAAGTGCCAAGGGAACAATAAGGCGGCAGATCAGCCACACGCACCCGAGAGGCTGACAAGTCTGACATTTTTTGTGGGAGGGTTGGGGGTGGTGGGGGCTGGGAAATGGGAACGTCAGTTATGCGTCATGAAAACGGCGGGATACGCACGGCCACGAGATTGGCGGGAGCGGAGGTACGGACACCTGGAGCCTCCATAACCTGGTGATCATGAGCAGGTGCCCCCATAACCCCCCTGGACCACGTGTAGGTGCCCCCATAACCCCCCTGGACCACGGGCAGGTGCCACCATAACCCCCATGGACCACGTGTAGGTGCCCCCATAACCCCCATGGACCACGTGCAGGTTGCTGGGGGCACCACCCATGAGCAGGGGGAAGTCAGGCCTTGCAGCGGGCCCTCAGTGGGGCGCCGGATAAAGGCATGATCTAACCCAGCGGTCTTCTCCTCTCACGGCGCAATATACGTTAGTGAGGAGAGATAATTCTCAATGTTCCGGCCTCTGACCATTCCAGGCTAAACCAAGACAGACCTTTCACATCATATATGTGATTGCGGTGGAATGAACGTGATTGGGATGGAATGTATGTGATTGGAATTTTGGAATTGCATCCCTGTGACTGTAATACTGTCCAGTCCAGTCTCCATTAAAAGACATAGATATATATATATATATATATATATATATATATATATATATATATATATATATATATATATATATATATATATATATATATATATATATATATGACAATGTCAGACCACGGAGGAAAATGAAACAGGAATTTCCTTAAGTACTTTCGTATATTAAATACATCTTCAGAAGGAAGATGAATTCCTTCCTTCATTCCTTTTGAAGGTGTATTTAATATACGAAAGTACTTAATGAAATTCCTGTTTCATTTTCCTCAGTGGTCTGACATTGTCACATTCTTAATCACGTGTTTATTTTCGTGATATACACACACACACACACACACACACATATATATATATGTATATATATATATATATATATATATATATATATATATATATATATATATATATATATATATATATATATATATATATATATTATAGGATTAGGTTAGGTTTAAAGACATACATATAAGGTTAGGTTAGGTTAGGTTAGGTTAGGTTAGGTTAGGTTAGGTTTAAAGACATACATATAAGGTTAGGTTAGGTTAGGTTAGGTTAGGTTAGGTTAGGTTAGGTTTAAAGACATACATATAAGGTTAGGTTAGGGTTAAAGACATACATATAGGGTTAGGTTAGGGTTAAAGACAGACATATAGGGTTAAATAACAACGATAATAACACGCCACAGAAGGACTAATGCTTCTTCCCAACACTAACAGTTGAATGACCTATTTAGTGTGTTAGATGGTTTGCTTTGTTGTATACGTTACACAAGCAGTTTAGTGTATAGATCTAAGTTTAATTAGGAGGGGGTATATATATATATATATATATATATATATATATATATATATATATATATATATATATATATATATATATATATATATATATATATATATATATATAACCGGCTGCGCCCGGGTCTCTTCTCCCCTTTTTCCCCATTCTGGCTCTTATCTCTCTCTCTCTCTTTCACTATCTCCCCATATCCTTCCCCTCTACAACTTTCTTCCCCAAGATCCCACCCCCTTCTTTTACCCCCCCCCCCACCTTCCTCTCACCAAATCTTACTCCCTCTCTCACCCCTATCCCTACTCTACTCCCTCCCTGCACCCCCCCCCCTTCTTCCTTCTCATCAATCATTCCCTTCTCCCTCCTTCTCTTTCACAGTCTTAGAAAAGGGAAATCTAGAGACTTGGCCAGCCACCTTTCATCGATTAGGTGTGGGGGGGGGGGGAGATTGGACGTGGCTTTGACCGAAACCCTCTTTATAGGACCAATATATAGACCCTGACCAGTTTATGTCCATCCAGAGCCCCGCTCCTTGTGTCAGGTAAGTCCACTACGGGCTCACCACAGGCTGTGTGCTACTTGAAACCTTTTGTTCCGAGTAGCTGAATCTAAAACAATAACAACAACCTATGTTCATCCCGTACCCCTGACCATTCACTCTGCAAAGCTGGACGAGACAAGCCCCCCAGATTCACAAAGCAGTTACGCAAGCACTTACGAACCTGTAGATCTTTTGTCAATCTTTGGCGGCTTTGTTTACAATAATTAAACAGTTAATGAGCTCTGAAGCACCAGGAGGCTGTTTATAACAATAACAACAGTTGATTGGCAAGTTTTCATGCTTGTAAACTGTTTAGTAAATGTAACCAAAGCCGTCAAAGATTGAGGAAAGATGTACACGTTCGTAAGAACCTGCGAAACTGCTTCATGAATCTGGCCCCTGGCTTCCAACCATGGACAAACACACACTCTTATACATATGGAAAGATCAAAGGGAAGGAACTATCAGGGGGGAAAGCGCCAAGCCATTACGACTATATAGCACTTGAAAGGGATCAGGATAACGATTTGGGATGGGACGGGGGGGAAGGAAGGAATGGTCAAAGTTAGGTTACGTTTTAAACATAAAAAGCCGGTCGGCCGAGCGGACAGCACGCTGGACTTGTGATCCTGTGGTCCCGGGTTCGATCTCAGGCGCCGGCGAGAAACAATGGGGGTATACACAGGGAGGGGTTGGGTAGTACACGCATGGGGGTGGGGGAGGGGAGTATATGTAGTTGGGGAGCATAGTACACTATGGGTGGGGGGGGGAACTAGCATACAGACCCATGTAGGGTTGAGAGGTGAAGTGCGAATGCTGGAGAATGGAAAATAGGTATAAAGGAGAGATAAGAATGGAGGAGAGGGAGTAGGGGGGGATAGAAAAGAGCAGTGCCTAAGGGAGGAGGGCCAGGTGCAGCGTGAATTAGGAGCAGTTGGCACTGAGGCGCGTGAGGGGGGGGGAATCACCCAGAGACCCCCCCCCCCTAATTAACACCACCACTGATACCTATTAACCCCCGTAATTAGCCACACCACAAGCGCCAGCACCCACACACACATCTAATTACCAACACTCATCTGGACGTGCCCTTGTATTCCTCTCCGACCTCCCAACATTTCCCAGGATTCCTCCTTACAAGACGACAGACAGAGAGAGAGATCGAGTCCCTCCCCTCACTCGTACAGCGGTCGTACTAAGAACAAGATCACTCCCCTCAACTCCCCGTCATAATCCGTCTTCCCACACAATGGGGCAGCTGTGTGTGTGTGGCGGTCCTAGACAATGAGCAAACTATAGTGTTAGGTCTATTACTGGATGCGTCTCTAGCCGTAACGGCGTATAATGCAGTCCTTTTCATAGCCAACGTCAGATTCAGGAAAGTAGAGCAGAAAATTGTGGAAGCCGATAGGCAGGCAGGCACGCAAGCACGCACACACGCACACGCACACACGCACACACACACACACACACACACACACACACACACACACACACACACACACACACACACATCAATTAAAAGGGAGCACTTGAGCACGCACGGGGGCGCTGTTATCATCAACACGTGAACACGACAATATAGCGTAGTTTATCATATATTATGAAAGCCTTGCCCACAGCTCTTTGATCTACGAGGCGGCCTGATGACACCAAATTACCATATAAATTGGTCCCCAATGTGATATCAATTTCACAGCCATAGCCAACATATTTTCCAAGTGATCCGGGAATTAAATGAGTGGGGGGGGGGGAGGGGTGAGGCGCGCGAAATGGAAGTAAGGAATGAGGAGTGACAAGGTGCACCCGTGTCACGCACGGGGAGTGACAAGGTTCACCAGGTGTCACGCACGGGGAGTGACAAGGTTCACCAGGTGTCACGCACAGGGAGTGACAAGCTTCACCAGGTGTCACGCACAGGGAGTGACAAGCTTCACCAGGTGTCACGCACAGGGAGTGACAAGGTTCACCAGGTGTCACGCACGGGGAGTGACAAGGTTCACCAGGTGTCACGCACGGGGGAGTGACAAGGTTCACCAGGTGTCACGCACGGGGAGTGACAAGGTTCACCAGGTGTCACGCACGGGGAGTGACAAGGTTCACCAGGTGTCACGCACAGGGAGTGACAAGGTTCACCAGGTGTCACGCACGGGGAGTGACAAGGTGCACCCGTGTCACGCACGGGGGAGTGACAAGGTGCACCAGGTGTCACGCACGGGGAGTGACAAGGTTCACCAGGTGTCACGCACGGGGAGTGACAAGGTTCACCAGGTGTCACGCACGGGGAGTGACAAGGTTCACCAGGTGTCACGCACGGGGAGTGACAAGGTTCACCAGGTGTCACGCACGGGGAGTGACAAGGTTCACCAGGTGTCACGCACGGGGAGTGACAAGGTTCACCAGGTGTCACGCACGGGGAGTGACAAGGTTCACCAGGTGTCACGCACGGGGGGAGTGACAAGGTGCACCAGGTGTCACGCACGGGGAGTGACAAGGTTCACCAGGTGTCACGCACGGGGGGAGTGACAAGGTGCACCAGGTGTCACGCACGGGGAGTGACAAGGTTCACCAGGTGTCACGCACAGGGAGTGGCAAGGTGCCTATTGCCAGGAGTCGCCAAGTACTCACGAACCTATACATCTTCTCTTAATCATTGGCGGCTTTGTTTACAATAATTAAACAGTTAATGAGCTCCGAAGCACCAGGAGGCTGTTTATAACAATAACAACACATGATTGGAAAGTTTTCATGCTTGTAAACTGTTTAATAAATGTAACCCAAGCCGTCAAAGATTGAGGAAAGATGTACACGTTCGTAAGTACTTGCGTAGCTGCTTCGTGAATCTGGCCCCTGGAGGCCATTAGGGGGCCACAGGGCTAGGCACTCACACGTCATGAGTGACAAGGCATTAAGACTTGGGTGGTAATGGTCAGCAATTATGAGCTAAAAGGTGTAGTGGTGAGCTGCATATCAAAGTCATACATAAACAAGAGTTATACATCAAGGTCATACATAGTACTATCGAGCTGTATATCAAGATACATAATACTATACAGCTGCATACTAACATGATACATAACGATAATTATTTAACGATAAACTAATAATAAAATTCAACTAATTTCCCACTGACCGAAGGGTTTAAAAGACCAGTCTACTCGAGCCCATTTCATTAACAAACTCGTTTCCGCCATTTCGTCTTATCTTTCGATTAAAAGAAATGCGTAACTAAATACGCCTTTGTACATGTGTCATGTACATACGTGTATATATATATAATTAAGAAGTACACTTGCTGGATGGTACATGAAAGCCTGATTGAAAGGCTGGGGTCCAAGAGCTAACACCCCGATCGATCCTGCATACACAAATAGCGTATACACACGTATATACGCCTACACGACATTAATATACACAAGTATTAGCATCTAGGAACCCAGGGAGACACACAGACACACTGCTCACAGCATACGGCTCGTTCAGTGTTGAGTGTCCCGGATTACACAGTCCGGGGCACTCAACCCCGACCTCAAGAAACAGAGCTAAACAACAAGGTGTATACATTCAACGACGCTCATACCTGAGCTGTCAAAACGTCCGTCAGACGCATGCGGGACGAACGCATCTCGCAGGGGACAATTTAAAGCCAGTCAATCAACTCCAGGATTGAATGGGCTCCGATCCCCCGCTCCTGCGGACGCGCTGAATGAGAAAACTTTATTTTATTTGCGATGAACGTCACCATTTCACACTGAGCAACACTGGCGGGCAGAGTATCAGACATTTGCTTCGCAGATTCTTGTCGTGACGGGCCACGGACTGCTAGACAAGTGCCGCCACCACCAGGGCACGGGGAAAGTTGCAGCAGTAGTCGGCATTGGGAAAGTGCCACTGGCAGTAGCAACAGGAAATGGGAGAGTGTCACTGGCATCAACAGCAGTGGAATGGTATACTGTCATTATCTTAGGTTAAAGAGGGGGAAGTAGCGAGGATCCACTGCCGCAATTTTAACCAGTGTAAAGACGGAAAAGTTACACACCGACGAACAGACAGACGTTTGGTCAGTCAGTCAGCCAGCCAAAGCCAGGCAGCCAGCTAGATACAGCCGGCCATCCAGAGCCAACCAGCCAGACAGAGCCAGCCGGCCAGCCATATAGTTAACCAGCCACAGAATGCGTTCTGTTACTAATCTGTCGCCAGCAATCACATAAGTCCTTGACTTCTCTGGGAGCCGGTGATATTTCTCACTGATAGCTGACCAGACTCTGACCAGCAAGGTAGAGGGGAAGACTTCGACTACATGAAGTATTTTTGGTTATAAATAGGAGCTGCCTCGTATGGGCCAATAGGCCTTCTGCAGTTGGCTTTGTTCTTATGAGACACGCGTTATGAAGAAGGGGTAAATGCAGAGAAGAAGAAGATAGTCGAAGGTAAAGATGATGTTGGCGATCAAATAAACGACAAAGAATGAACGTGTAGTCGGTTGTTGTTTTTTTGTTTTAGCTACTTAGAACGAAATGTCCATGTAGCACGGGCTATAGTGAGCCCGTAATTGAGTTCGGTTGTTCGCGATAACCTTGTTACTTTGATATTTGGGTCAGAGTTTTAAATGTGGGTGCGGGGTTTCCTCCCTCTCCCCCTCTCTCTCTCTCTCTCTCTCTCTCTCTCTCGTGGGGTGTTGATGGGATAAAGATGACTAAAGAGCGTGCAGGGGGCGGGTGCAGGTCGCGGGTGGCGGCGGGTGCAGATGGCGGGTAAGGTAAGAGAGAGAGAGCCCGCGCCAGGAGCCGCCCCACACACACATTCCGCACAGTTCCATGTGGTCACCACAACAGTCAGAAGCATCAATAAAGGACAATAATACATTTACACGTCAGCGTTCCGAGACTCGCTCATATGTTAACAGTAATCGACAACTGATATGCACGGACAGTTAAAAGCTGAAATAGACAAACCCGGCTTCAGCCAATTGGACAGGTCCCATTAAAAAATAGTTCCCCCGTGATCCATTTGCACCAAGACTATTAATCTATCTGAACGAAGGCAGCGCCAAATGATTTCTCAACTCTTTGCTGCCGTTCTTGAACTGAGTTTGACGTGTTTATGGATTCAAAATTCAACATGGATTCATGAATTCAACAAAATTCAACATGGATTTATGGATTCGATTCAACAACGCCGGTGTTGGTGCGTTTCTGAACACTTGTATGAACCAGATATTCGGTGACGTCACGTCAACTGACGCACCTCCACCGTTCAGGAACCAGAGTTCGATCCTGTAGGTCACTTGTATCATAACTATATAACCAATTTGCTCTTAAGTGCTCGCGGTAATTGTAATCAAAATATTTTTTTTCAGGGGATATTGATGACTGGAATATGTTGACCAAACCACATACTAGAAAGTGAAGGGACGACGTCGTTTCGGTCCGGCCTGGACCATTCTCAAGTCGAATGTGACTTGATCGACTTGAGAATGGTCCAGGACGGACCGAAACGTCGTCGTCCCTACACTTTCTAGTATGTGGTCTGGTCAACATATTTCAGCCACGTTATTGTGACTCCTCGCCTGAATGTTGATGACTGGATGGTGAGGAACTCGCGTGAAGAACAGCAGCAGCAGCAACAGACATGTGAAGTGGACACCAAGTGAAGGAAGACAATCAGAAGACAGCGGTTGGGCAGCAGAGAAATGAGGAGAGCAGGGACGTGAGGAGAGCAGAGGACGATAACACATGAAGGTGAGGAGAGAACACCGCGGTTAACCACAGGTAAAGAAAAATAACAGAATAACAAGGGAGAGAGACCACATGGACCACAACATAGCTATCGCTTTCTCACTCACAAATTAGTGCCTGGCTTCCTACCTTCGAATTTACTGTCAAATTCCCGAGGCATTTTTTAGCAAGCAATCACGGACGCTTCTAATGCCGCATATATATTCAGCCTTCACAATGCACATTAATATTTTTTTTTTCAATCACAAGATGCAAACATGCCATTTCAATGTTTCAATTAGAACATAAGAATAGAATAATGGAGAAAGCATTTTGGTCAATGCGATAGAGCAACTATATCATCAGTATCACTCCGTGTACCTATCCAACTTATGCTTGAAAAGTTCCAGTGAAAGGTTCCAAAGGTATTTAAAGGGAAGGGAGTACCACCTCTGGCTGGAAGAAGGGGGACCCTTAGCCTCGGAGGAAATCACACATAACGCATTAGAGGGAATGTTTAGGTCCCATCCAATACAGTTTCTGTGTGCTTTTCTCCTACCACCCCCTTCAGTGGCTGAGTGGAGGACACGAGCACTAGCAAACAAGGTACCAGTCGAGTGTCTGTGAGTCTCTCCTAATGTGGGTACTCTAGTCACCACCACCACCGGAGTGCAGTCTTTCACTCTGATGGTGTAGGTGAATGAGCAATAATAATATATAAGCTTTTAAAAGTATCTCCTTCAAGTTAGATCATCAATGGCTTCACTCTGAATGCGTTTTGAAGGTCAAATCGTTTCATCTGTCCACAAGCATCACTCACGTTCTCTCTCTCTCTCTCGCTCTCAACCCAGCCACTTGGGCTGGACGGTAGAGCGACGGTCTCCCTTCATGCAGGTCGGCGTTCAATCCCCGACCGTCCAAGTAGTTGGGCACCATTCCTTCCCTCCGTCCCATCCCAAATCCTGACCCCCTTCCCAGTGCTATATAGTCGTATTGCCTTAGCGCTTTCCCCTGATATTTCCCTTTCCCTCTCTCGCTCTCAACGACTTCCCAGGGGCCTAATACACCAACGTCACGTCAACTGACGCACCTCCACCGTTCAGGAACCAGAGTTCGATCCTGTAGGTCACTTGCTGCATTTCGTTGCATTATTCTATAATGCTTAAATCTCCCACCAGTTACACTCTCCCTATTCCTCATTTAATTAATAGTCTCAACAATTAATAGTTTTTTTAATTGTGAATGATATTCCCAACTCTCTGCATAATGGGATTAGCGTTCGTTGTCGCTGTCAGTCTAGCATGTAATTGGTAATGTCTCCACACAACACATTATTTAACTTGCTTTTGTTTATATTTTAAAGTGCGCTTGGGAGTGTATGACAGCCGTGACCAACCACAGACTGGTGTCACTGACAGGTGTGACCAACCACAGACTGGTGTCACTGACAGGTGTGACCAACCACAGACTGGTGTCACTGACAGGTGTGACCAACCACAGACTGGTGTCACTGACAGCCGTGACCAACCACAGACTGGTGTTACTGACAGGTGTGACCAACCACAGACTGGTGTTACTGACAGGTGTGACCAACCACAGACTGGTGTTACTGGACAAGCCGTGACCAATCACAGACTGGTGTCACTGACAGGTGTGACCAACCACAGACTGGTGTTACTGACAGGTGTGACCAACCACAGACTGGTGTCACTGACAGCCGTGACCAACCACAGACTGGTGTCACTGACAGGTGTGACCAACCACAGACTGGTGTCACTGACACGTGTGACCAACCACAGACTGGTGTTACTGACAGGTGTGACCAACCACAGACTGGTGTCACTGACAGCCGTGACCAACCACAGACTGGTGTCACTGACAGGTGTAACCAACCACAGACTGGTGTTACTGACAGGTGTGACCAACCACAGACTGGTGTCACTGACAGGTGTGACCAACCACAGACTGGTGTCACTGACAGGTGTGACCAACCACAGACTGGTGTTACTGACAGGTGTGACCAACCACAGACTGGTGTCACTGACAGCCGTGACCAACCACAGACTGGTGTCACTGACAGGTGTGACCAACCACAGACTGGTGTCACTGACAGGTGTGACCAACCACAGACTGGTGTTACTGACAGGTGTGACCAACCACAGACTGGTGTCACTGACAGCCGTGACCAACCACAGACTGGTGTCACTGACAGGTGTAACCAACCACAGACTGGTGTTACTGACAGGTGTGACCAACCACAGACTGGTGTCACTGACAGGTGTGACCAACCACAGACTGGTGTCACTGACAGGTGTGACCAACCACAGACTGGTGTCACTGACAGGTGTGACCAACCACAGACTGGTGTCACTGACAGGTGTGACCAACCACAGACTGGTGTTACTGACAGCCGTGACCAACCACAGACTGGTGTCACTGACAGCCGTGACCAACCACAGACTGGTGTTACTGACAGGTGTGACCAACCACAGACTGGTGTTACTGACAGGTGTGACCAACCACAGACTGGTGTCACTGACAGGTGTGACCAACCACAGACTGGTGTCACTGACAGGTGTGACCAACCACAGACTGGTGTGACCAACCACAGACTGGTGTTACTGACAGGTGTGACCAACCACAGACTGGTGTCACTGACAGGTGTGACCAACCACAGACTGGTGTCACTGACAGGTGTGACCAACCACAGACTGGTGTCACTGACAGGTGTGACCAACCACAGACTGGTGTTACTGACAGGTGTGACCAACCACAGACTGGTGTCACTGACAGGTGTGACCAACCACAGACTGGTGTCACTGACAGGTGTGACCAACCACAGACTGGTGTTACTGACAGGTGTGACCAACCACAGACTGGTGTTACTGACAGGTGTGATCAACCACAGACTGGTGTTACTGACAGCCGTGACCAACCACAGACTGGTGTCACTGACAGGTGTGACCAACCACAGACTGGTGTTACTGACAGGTGTGACCAACCACAGACTGGTGTCACTGACAGGTGTGACCAACCACAGACTGGTGTTACTGACAGGTGTGACCAACCACAGACTGGTGTTACTGACAGGTGTGACCAACCACAGACTGGTGTCACTGACAGCCGTGACCAACCACAGACTGGTGTCACTGACAGGTGTGACCAACCACAGACTGGTGTCACTGACAGGTGTGACCAACCACAGACTGGTGTTACTGACAGCCGTGACCAACCACAGACTGGTGTCACTGACAGGTGTGACCAACCACAGACTGGTGTTACTGACAGGTGTGACCAACCACAGACTGGTGTCACTGACAGGTGTGACCAACGACAGACTGGTGTTACTGACAGGTGTGACCAACGACAGACTGGTGTTACTGACAGGTGTGACCAACCACAGACTGGTGTCACTGACAGCCGTGACCAACCACAGACTGGTGTTACTGACAGCCGTGACCAACCACAGACTGGTGTCACTGACAGGTGTGACCAACCACAGACTGGTGTCACTGACAGGTGTGACCAACCACAGACTGGTGTCACTGACAGGTGTGACCAACCACAGACTGGTGTCACTGACAGGTGTGACCAACCACAGACTGGTGTCACTGACAGGTGTGACCAACCACAGACTGGTGTCACTGACAGGTGTGACCAACCACAGACTGGTGTTACTGACAGGTGTAACCAACCACAGACTGGTGTCACTGACAGGTGTAACCAACCACAGACTGGTGTCAGTCGTACAGTGGAGGACAAGTGAGGTCCTTGATAAAGGCCAGGCCAGGAGACACGTACACGTCACGGCCAGACGTTATTGACCGTTATCCGCTTCTTAAGACGCGTAAGTCGGTTACCACCTACGTTATCAGCGGTAATAAGACTCGCAAGGTTAACTCCGTTACTACGACTTTGCTCAAATACTCTGGCTAAGGCTATTCAATATTCTCCCATCAAATAAAAAAATAATGCCAGAACCAAAGTGACTGTGCTGAAGAAAAAATTAGTTCTTGCAGGCGTCCATTATTCCTAAACTAGATTTTTCGCACTTAAGTCTAATTTCGTGGAAGATAAGCTTCTGTAAAATATGGCTCCACATATTTCAATACCTGAAGTAGGCTCTGGGAGTTGTTGTACTCCCCAAGCCAGCCCGGCTTTGTGATGACTTGGTCCAACAGGCTGTTGCCTGTAGTGGCCCGCAGGCCCACATACGTGTCCAACAGCCTGGTTGACCAGTCCAGCAACCAGGAGGCCTGGTCGACGATCGGGCCGCGGGGACGCTAAGCCCCAGAAGCACCTCAAAGTAAGTGTGTGCGGGATCACCCGGGTTGTAGTGGATATATGGGTCTGCAAACTGCTACAAGCAACAGCCTTATCGATCAAGTTGATCACCTGACAAGCTTAGCTCCCAAGTTCAAGTTCAAGTATGTTTATTGAGATAAGCAAGAAATACATCTCAAAGGGATATAGTAGCTTAGGCTATTTCTACCCCCCCCCCCCCCTGCTTAGCTCCCGGCACGGCTACAAAAGGAGGATCTCTCGAAACTATCTACAGGCAGCCTACAGGCAGCACCACGGACAGTACACCTATATAACTACCACTGTGATCAACCAGCCTGTTCTCTCGACTTGCCACTTCATAAAAAAACACAACTATTTTGTCTCGCCAAAAATGTGAAGTAGGGGAAAAAAAAGTCCTATTGCCTTGGAATGAGCCCAAGCAACCCACCCAACCTATCGAGGCCGATGTATGAAAACCGCCAACGTGCTTTAATTTGTACAAATGCGTCGCATTCTTAACGTTATAATCGATCAGGTAAAAAAAAAAATGAAACTCATAATAAATGCTAGGAAATGTATATGTTTATCTGTCAGAATGTTTGGTAATATGTTTATTGTTTGTGATGTGTGTCTATGTATGTATTAACACGTTGTACTGAACGGGGTGAGAATAGCTTGAGCTACCTCATCCCTTTGTGTGTATTTTACCTCAATAAACTTATTTCAAGTTCAATTTCAATTCAATAATAAATGCAAGGGACGGGTAGGAGCCCGCAGCCTGGTTGATGGGGTTCTGGGAGTTCTTCTACTCCCCAAGCCTGGCCCGAGGCCAGGCTTGACTTGTGAGTTTGGTCCACCAGGCTGTTGCTTGGAGCGGCCCGCAGGCCCACATACCCATACCGACCCACACTCAGCCCTGTTGGATGTGGGTCGCCGCCGCCCGTCGCTACCACAGTAATCCTCCTGTTCTCACTGCTAAAAATTTGCTTCCAAGTGACGGCAGTTAGAGAGAATCGCTACAACAAGGCCGGCGAGGAAATAACCAAACTTTTCCGAGTGCTGCCACAACCGGAGAACTCCCGTCGTTGTCCAAATTTTATGGGGACGACTTACATTTAGCGCGGCGAGGCGCGGCTCTTCCCGTGGGTCTCCGTGGCTCCACGCCTACGTGAAGTTCTCGCACTACTGGGGTGGATGTGTGTGTGGGTCTTAGGTTGGTAGGTTAGGGTGTGTGTGCTTCTAGGTTTAGGTAGAAAGGTAGATGGGGATGGTTGGTGGGTATGGGTGCATTTACTACTTGTATTTATTTTTTATGTCTTCAGGATCGCGCAATTAGTTCTTGGACCCCGCCTTTCACGCTGCTGGCTGTCTAATGTACTGACTCCCAACCTATTTTTCCTCTATACTATCTATTACATACCTATCTATTACGTATATTTATTTAACACGCGCACACACACATCTCCAGGATGTGTGTGTGCGCGTACCTATATTTACTGCTAAGCAAACAGGCATAAAGTGAAAAAATTCTACCCATTTGTTTCTGCCTCAACCGGGAATCATACCCGGGCCCTCAGAACTCCATAGCGTTCGCACGTGTCCTCATGCACGTGTCCTCACGCATGTATCCGTTCGCACGTGTAGGTGCAGGCTGGAGTGTGCGTAACTATCTTCAATATACTGTACACTGTCCTTATCACTGTAAACCTCTACACAACCACTCCATCTCCCCTTCACATCCATCCTATATTCCCTCCCACACACCGATCTCTCCTTCCCCCACCCACCCCCACACATACCCTCACCGTCTCCCCAACACACCCTTTCCATATCCCCCCCCCACCACACACCTTCCTGGTCTCCCCCAACAATGAAACCAGTTTCCCTACTCACTATCTCCGTTACTATAATCACTGTACCCAGAATAAAAATCTCCCATCTGACTATACACTTGTGCATGCCAATAACTGAACATATATTTAAACAAATGCTAACGTGCATGGATACAGAGCCTCGCATTTCACATTCACCGACTATGTGAAGTGGGTTCACATGGGTCGACACCCCTTCCAGAATATGGGACTGATCCTAAGCCCGCCTTCCCATCACCTCCATATAAAATCACCTCCAATTCAGCCAAGTTAAATAATAATAATAATAATAAATAATAATAAACTAATTATTATTAATATTATTGAGGGGTTTAGAGACACCCAGAATGATGGCTAGTGATATCAAGAGGACAATATACCCCCACACAAACTCGGACATACCTGGCCAGTCAAAACCTCCTGGGCGAATACTTTCACCAAGATTATGGTCATCCAATTTACCAGACCTCACTCTTCCCGATTTGTATCACTGATTTACTGTCTGTGCAACTCCACCTAATCCTGCTGTATTCTCAAAGGCATCACTCAAGACATATGAAAGACTCGGGTGCATGCAATCCTAACCAGGAAGACAAGACATCACGTACAAGCACCACATGGCATTCTGGCTTCATAAACTTTACACCAAACATTTGACAAATATCTCCACTTCACGCTCTAAATGTACTCAAAACATCAAATTTCGGTGTTAAATACTGGGCGTTTGGTTTATAAGAGTTTAATTTGATTTAACACTTTCTGAAACCACAGCACAACTGCATATCTCAGCTGCAAATTTACTGCGCATTCATTATACATTACACTAACACATTAATACATTAATCTAATACATTACGGTAAGCGTATACATTAACCAATTTTTTTTAGGTTATTCTGCTCAAGCCTTATTGATGGCAATCAATTAACAAGCGCCGTACACATACTTTAATCTAACCTTTGGATTAGGTGAGTAATTTCGGATCGACGCCCCCAAAATAAAACAATGGGGCGTTGAAATAAATAAATAAAATACTATGAAATACAAATACAAATTAAAAACTATGACCTATCCCTTGGAGAGGCTTCACCGACCACATTCAACTGCCGTCCCAGAATCATCGTAGCATGTAATAACTCTGCCCAGAAAGCCTGTGGTCCAAAAAGGGAAACCTTATGCAGTGAACATTTTGTCCATACAGTGATCCATTTTTTAGAAATAAAAAAACTTGGATAAAATCACTACAATTTCAGTTTTACTTTTATTGAAGGATGAATCCTAATACTGAAGCGGTGGGAACAGAAAACGGTGAGTACCGTTACCAAGCGACCCTGGATTACTCTTCTCAAATATTTTAAACCCGGATTGACCCATTCAATACCAGTGACCTTACGGTTACCTTGTGAGGTGGTTCCGGGGCTTAGCGTCCCCGCGGCCCGGTCGTCAACCAGGCCTCCTGGTAACGGGAGGTGGTAACGGTAACCTAGGATGATTCTTGGGATATTTAATAGCCAATATATATTACATTTACGCCAATTTTATGCAACAGGTAAAAAAATGTAACAAAAAATCAGTATGACTCCTCGTTAAACTGTTTTCTCCCGTTTCAACACCAATAAAAGTAATAAGTAATACCAATACCAATAAAAAGTAATAAACTTAAGGCCTCGACGCTGGAATCAATTAGGTTATTGACACCTCTGCTCCTGCCTTTTGCCAGACATTGGCCAAAAATCTATCATTTGCACCTGCAAATATTTAGTAATATTCATACATATCGGCAAAACTGTTAACGCAATTCTGTCTGTTACCCTAGCAGGCTCCCGGACAAGCCTAGCAGGCTCCCAGAGAAGCCCAGCAGGCTCCCAGAGAAGCCTAGCAGGCTCCCAGAGAAGCCTAGCAGACTCCCAGAGAAACCTAGCAGGCTCCCAGAGAAACCTAGCAGACTCCTAGAGAAACCTAGCAGGCTCCCAGAGAAACCTAGCAGGCTCCCAGAGAAGCCTAGCAGGCTCCCAGAGAAACCTAGCAGGCTTCCAAAACGAGGCTCTGAAGTCACCCGCCGAATACTATAGCGTGACGCTAATTCATCTCACCAACCTCCGGTGTGGATACTGATTCATTGTACAGACCTGCATATTATGTTTTTGCTTTCTTTATTAAATAATATACAATATAAAGATCACATTTACATCAATTTACATGGAAAAATACTACATTTATATATATATTTTATATAATTCTCAGTAAACCAATTTTCCATATCAATATTACCTGCATAATATGTCACTGTTTCACCTTACCAACGGACAGACAGCCCCGCTCCTGTGCCAGGTAAGTCCACAACGGGCTCACCATAGCCCGTGCTACTTGCAACTTATTGTTCCAAGTAGCTGAATCTATAACAACAACTTTACCAGCCACCATAATGCAATATCTACCAGCCAAGTGGAGTTTTCCTTTGCTCGCCAAAGTTGTGTGGCATCCAGCCCAAGCTTACAACCAGACCCCAAGCTCCTGGAGGACACAAACTGCCCCCAGACTCGTGTATAACTATACCCGAACTTGTAACGCAGTCCTGCATCAGTCCCATTTCCAAGCTAAATCCCAGACAAAGTACAGACAGTTACAACTAGCAATAAAGAAGCTTGCCATTGTTGCTAGGAGGGCTAGGAGTATTGCATGACAATTCATCAAACTATCATGAGGTATAGCGAACTTATAATTTTCGTATTATTAAGCATATAATGCCACACATTTCATGGCTATTTCAATCGTATCTTTCTACTAAAATAACCATAATATATTATGACATCGCATAATTCTAGCAGCAGGGAAGCCTTACGAAAGTTTAGATGCGAAACACAGTTTAATAAACCACCCCATTCATTTATATCACGCTGACATGTAATATCACAACATTTTACATATATATAAAAAAAGCTCGTTTAATGACAGGATACATAGAAGCAGGAGCACCAGCACTGAGCTGCTCCTGGCAGGTCGCGGTGCCGGCAGCCACAGCGAATCGGGCCAGCCAGCCATGCGAAGGTGTGTGTGTGTCTGGCCGGCCAACAAATCCGGCGGGAGTCGATCACCCGGGCGGAGGTACAAGTCAGGAAGGCAGTAATTTGTAAACATCAGCTATCCTCACGGTTTTCAATGTGGTGACGTGTTTAGATTCGCCAGGGGGCAAATGACAGAAATATGACGAAGTGAATATTTAATCTCTAATGCTGGACTCCTAGCTACTCTTTTTCATGCCAGAGCTGACTGATGCATTCTCGACCAAATTCCGATTTCTAAAGCAGTCGCCATGCCAGCAAACCATGAACACCATAAATAAAAATCAAATGAATAAACAAAACAAATTAATGAATTATACTAATGTATAGAAATAGAGTTGGAGGTATCTGTTGTAAAACTCCATATTTATAATACAATACAATAACACCAGCCTAATGTCCCTGATACATGGTGGTGCCCCTTGCTTGGTCCCCGCGAGTGATCACGTCCCTGGGGTTCTAAACTGTAATGTTGAATGTTCTAACTACTCGTCAGTTAGTTGAACATAAACATGTTTTGAACTAGAGCGTTCATTTGCTCTCCTGCCCGTTTTCTCCATTAAATGGAGAAAACGTAAAATAAATAAACTTTTTTTTCTCCGTAAAAAATGCAACTATTTTGCCTAACCAGAAACGTACAAACCTAACAAGCATCCCACCTAACATTACTATCGAGGCCGATGCAAACAAAAAGTCAATAGTCCTTGCTCTAATTCTTACAATTATGTCGCGTATTTAACGGAGTGGTTAATGTACAACACGGACATAATCCCCCCCAAGGGGCATCAGGGTAAAAGAAACTCTGCCCATTGTTTCTCGCCGGCGCCCGGGATCAAACCCGGGATCATAGGATCACGCGTCCAGTGTTCTGTCCGCTCAGCCACCAGCTCCCTTGACAGAGGCAGAAAGAACACCAGCCATTTCCACACTGAATGTATTAACCCCGATAACACACCATTAACACACATTATGGCATTAACTGCAACAGTAATACTTTTGCCAACATGGAAGAGGGGAGGGGGAGCGTAGGACACACGGGAAGGGCGGAAATAGGGAGAACGGAAGAGGGAAGGGGAGGGCAGAACTGGAAGGAAGGACAGGGAAATGGGAGGGAGGGGAAGAAACGGGGAGAAGGGTCAGAAAAGGGGAGGGTAGGATAGAGAAGGGGAGCGAAGGAAAGGATAGAAAAGAAGACGAGAGGAGGATGGAGAAAAGGAGGAGAGGATAGAGAGAAAGAGGAGAGGGGAGTGGAGGGAAGGTGGTGCATTACAACAATTTTGAATTTAAATTTTTTAAATTTTCAGAAAATATATGACACATCAAACCTCGGATATGAATTGGCTAATTATTAATGCATTCCACGACATAAAAAAAAAGTTCCACCACACCATCTTGGATTTTCCTCAAACTCGGTGAAGTTTGAAGATATACGAGGGTGATAAACTAGTGTAAATTATTAGCAATGTTGATTAATTAGTGCCAGATATGTGGGTCAAATTTCCGGATGACCCCTTGACCTCTATTGGTTAAAAAATTCATTACTGTTAGTTTATAAATTACATAAAAAAAGTAAAAATATATATTGTAGCTAAATAATAGTACCGTTTGATAGTCTTAAGAATATTTTTTGCTAAATTTGACATTTATGATATTATTGACATAAAACTTTTTTTTGGAGGGGGGGGGGAGCAACCCCCTCCCCTAGGTTACATAAATATGAAAATATTTTTGTATTACTTTATTATTTTAAGTATGGTCTACAACTTGTATATTGAGTTTTGGTGTATATTTTGTTACATGTATTTTATTTAATGTTTACAAAATTGACTATTTAAAGCTACTTTTTCTAATGTGTAATCCTATTCCTGTGCATATATAGGAGTGGTACATATGGAGATCGAGCGACCATATAGCCTAAGCTTACACTCAGCCTATGCTGATATGTTTTTTTCTATATTCAGCATACGCCTTTTGTGACGATGTCAACGCCATCTGTTGAGCACACCCGTTCCCATTTTCTGTTCCCTGGTGGAAAGCTGTGATCTTAGACACCTGTGTAGTTTCCTTCTTACTATACAATTTTTACTCCTCAGAAGTTATGTGGAGGGTGGCTTGGTCGGCAAGGGGTTAGTTCACCCAGGGCCGTCCCTAACCCAAGACTTCTTCCAGTGGGAATATGTGGGCAGAGTCGGTGGAGACTGATTTGTCTGTGATAACCAGTGAAGTCTTGGTGATTGGAGTGACGTAACCAGGGATGGCCCAGTTGAGTTACGAGATGGAATTAATGTCTGTCCTCTATGTTAAGGCTTGTTATAGTTGAAGCCTTAAGGGGAAGCCAGCCAGCGTGTTGGTGGAGAGTCGAAGTGGTGGTTTGACACAGTGGTAATACTGTAGAGGACTAGTCCATGATTTACTTGCAAAGGTTGCCTGTCCTTGACAAAATAAATTATTAAATGTATGGAAATACGTACTTAAACAAAAACAAACTTCATCAGAAAATGTAATACAACGCAGTACAACGAGCGGTTATCGTGAAACACTTGTTTCATAAGAGGTCCATTTGATAAACACTTCGACGAGGAAAATTAAGTTTGTCCAAGGATATTCAACTATTCTGAGCCACACGCGAAGCGCGTCGAGGAAAAGAAAATGGGAATGCCTTGGTAAACGTGAAACTGAACGGAACAAACTTATGGTAAAGTATTCCACTCGGAGATGAGGTGGGCAAGGCAGAAAAAGTTTGCTTTAGGCCGAGCTGGTCGGCCGAGCGGACAGCACGCTGGACTGTGATCCTGTGGTCCCGGGTTCGATCCCGGGCGCCGGCGAGAAACAATGGGCAGAGTTTCTTTCACCCTATGCCCCTGTTACCTAGTAGTAAATAGGTACCTGGGTGTTAGTCAGCTGTCACGGCCTGCTTCCTGGGGGGTGGAGGCCTGGTCGAGGACCGGGCCGGCGGGGACACTAAAGCCCCGAAATCATCTCAAGATAACCTCAAGATAGGCTCCATGCTTGTGAATATCGGCAGGTAGCATTTGGAATTCATAACTCCAGACCGTCTTAAATTGATTTAACATGGCAGGATATTTACAGAAATTTAGGAGATACAAAATTTGGCTGAGAGTGCCATGGTTCCTTATCCTCGTGTCGCTGTCAAGTGGTACATGGAAAAAGTCTGCGCATCTCGACAAGGACAACAGATCTCTTGGGCGCTAGCTTACCTGTTACTGTCCACTGAAAGTTTGCTTTAACTTTCAATTATTTGAACAATGATAGTCACCCATGTTAATTTTTTGCACGATTTACACTTGGTTTACCCGTGGCACCGTTTATGTCGCTATACTCTCGCAGCCCGTTGATCCTAGCAAGATTCAGAAGAACAGTTCCAACAGAGGAGAAATGGGGAGAAAGACGCCGGTTCCAACAGAGCCGAAATCGGAAGAATACTGTTGCAACAGAGGCGAAATGGGAGAAAGACGGCTGCAACAGAAACGTTGTAGAAATGAACAGGTCTTAAACGTAAATCATGACCGTAATAGTAACAGAATACATCAGATGACTTACAAGCAGCGAAAACAATCATAGACCATCCATTTATCCAATACCTGTAGTTTACTAAATTGGGTTAACATCAACCATCCATTAATCCAAGTAGTTTACCAAGTTAAACCAACATCAACTATGATGTGCGCCGAGGCTCAAATCGGGAATTTATGTTCGTTGTGTGATAAGGAAGCGGAATACTGGAGCCTCCAGGGAATAATTCAAATATTTTCACTGTGATGTGCGAGTTTGTGAGTTACGATTTAAACCTATCGGTTGTCAGGCTCCGCAATGCTACCATCTACTTTAGGCTTCTATCCTGCATGTACACTTTTATTCCTAATAGATCTCGGGATTAAAATTAGCTCTCAGTATATCTACTCTAACAGATGCATCTCTTTGTGTGACAGTTTACAGTTCGCTTGTTACGGCAGGGTTATTTTACCTTCTTTGGATGGGTTATACGTGGTACATCACAGATTTGTCTCCCATTTATATAGTCTGGTGATCATAAATGACTTTATGGAAGTTGGGGTCCTTGGATACCGTTGGACCAGACAAGGAGCTCGCATAATCTTGCGTGTCATCGTCATCTTAAGGGCAACGTTCGTCGCCATGTTCGCCATAAAATAAGAAGAAATGGCAAAATGATTGCTATCACAGATATATAAGGTGGCCTCCAGCCCCCAATTTTCCACAATACCGTGGATTTTGACCTTTACGCCTTGTACTTAGTGGTAACTTGCTGATTGACTTGAAATTAGTTTTATATTTTAACCAAATCAATTCACGTGAATTGGCGAGATGTGTGAAAATATTTTAGGTGATTGAACGAACAATGAAGTAAATAGTATTCATAATGTTACTACATTTCGCTCTCAAATACACAACTGATTTTTCACTAGCCATCTTTAAAAATCGGCTCCTATCGTATTGTGCCCATTTTAAAAAATTATATCCTTTTAATTAAATTTAGTTATTACAGAACAATTATTAAAAATGTAAATGCTTATTAGAAAAGTTTGGAAAACTATGGTGGTCAAATAGTGATACTTTTACGTACCATTTTTCCAATTGGTTGGAATTGCTGCGAGGCTGTCCTAAGTGACCAGTTAAAACATCACACTGACTTTGCTGTCAACACAGCAAAAGTTTGTTTAATCTCATAAAACGCGCAACTTTGTTTTCATTGAAAGGGTAATGCATCAAGTTAAATTATATATTTAGTGATTTCAAACAATAAACACAATGGGGCTGTAATTAATATATTTAAATTTTATTTGATGTAAAAATGTAAACCCATTTTCTTTAATATTATTACTGAAGGCCATTAAACATCCTATCACTCTTAAGTGCGTATCAGTAGACGGTGGCAATATCTAATGGTCTCCGTAATGGGAAATTTTGTATAGCGTTCCAGCCGAGTCATTTCGCCTCACACCTACACTTCGTCAGACGAATCTCTTGAAAATATATTTCCGGCAGAGCACAATTAGAAACTACAGTACTACTATGTGGCAGATGTGTTAAGATAGTCGCGCATCTGCAAAGGCCAATAGAAATAATTTAGCATCCAAATACATGAGCAGAAGACAAAAGACGAATCGGAAAAAAGAATAAATTTCGCCAGGAATTTTATCGAGGGGGTTTGTGACTGAAAGGAATACGCGTCAACTCCTAGCCTAGTGCCTTGCCCTCCGGTCGGCTCGTCCAATGTCAAAATTATACCAGTTATCCGCGCCGAAATCTTTATTTTGCTCACACACTTGCACAATTTAGCACAGCCAAAAACACAAACCAACCAAACACGGTAACTGCAATGTTTGTTTTCCAGTTAGGTTACCAAAATTGGCCCCACGTACACACCCCCCTCACCATCCTGCTCAACACTGGCCCAGGCATCCCCTCCCCCCTTCCCTATGCCCCGTGCCCTATGCCATCGGTCTTTATACAACAATACAAATATTGAAAAAATCCATTAGGGCTATGAGGGGGATGCGAACCTACGACCCTGGCATCGCCAGATGCATACTCTCCCACTAGACCACCGCGGACTTGTGCAAGTCATATAACCGGATACCTACTGAAATCACAGGTCTGGGGCCAGATTCACGAAAGCACTTACGAACGTGTACATCTTTCCTCAATCTTTGACGGCTTTGGTTGCATTTATTAAACAGTTTACAAGCATGAGAACTTCCATTTAACTGTTGTTATTGTTATAAACAGCCTCCTGGTGCTACGGAGCTCATTAACCTGTTTAATAATTGGAAACAAAGCTGCCAAAGATTGAGAAAAGATGTACAGGTTCGTAAGAGTTTGCGTAAGTGCTTTCGTGAATCAGGCTCCTGGAGCCCCTACTGAAGCCAGACCAAATTTTTACTTATGACCCACAAGCACTCGGCTGGAGGGGGAAACCATTCAATAGCTCGCTTGATAGAGCTTCGGCCTCACATGCGTGGGGTCCACGGTTCGAGTCTCCTAGAGCTCAAGTGAATGGCATGTTTATTTCCACGGAAGTGTGGATGACAATTTATATGACGGGGTTGTAGGTTCGAGTCCACCGCATAGCCCTAGTGGATTTTCTCACTGATATATATCACGGTAATGTGATTTGTGTGTGAATACAAATATTTTATATAAACAAATCGGTTATTTCGTTCTAAATTAATTCCTTGGTTTAAAAAAACATGAACTGTTTTTTGTTTAGGATATCCATTTAATGTTAAACAAATATAGGAGTGGGTAAGTGAACTATTTGGCCGTTTCCAGAACCCTTGTTATATATATATATATTATATAATATTATTCAGCACACGTTACAAGTATTATGCATGACTCTCCTTAATGCAAATAACCATTACATGCACATGATAGCATAATACCTACGGTCGCCGCATGATCTTCACCAATTGTCCCACTTTCCTTTACTGCGTGACACATACCGAGTACAATTATGCTATTACACAGTCCCACTCCCCCACTAATACTGCATGACCTCCTCCACCGGTGATACACACAAGTGCATGGCCTACACACAGACAATCACTTACTACCATGACGGTTATCTCCCTAAGCATGTAAGCTGCCACAGCTTGCACACATTTTTCTGCATTAGAGAGCACCACGGGCACTTTCGTGGCAGTGGACAGCCACGACAATTTCGTGATAATTACCACTAGAAATACTACAGTAAGCTAAATACCACCCTTGTACCCTGACAAAGTGCACTAAGGTAAATATGCCTCACAACACTGTCATGAAAATACTTGAAACTGTTTATTACAAACGATTTTAAACTCTCGTATGACCCAACAAAATTATTTTATGTATAACAACATCAACGGTATAGTGCCACCATTAAAAGAAATTAATGTAACACATTAGAGCACTCACGGCAGAAGGTGGTGAACCTGACCAAGGAACAGTTTGGCGGAAGCCGAGGCGGAGGGGAGGAATAGACTGAGAACACGAAGGTAGACGAAGGACATCACATAAGAGTGTGCCTATCTTTGGATAATTTCCCCTCTTGTTGTAACACTAAATGTTGGATCACATCTACCAACCCCATCCTGACCACACCCATACCAAACATCCACTGCAAGTGTCCCACCAGCTCGCCAAAACACACATCTTCCACCAGCTTACGAGAATACACCCTTCAACCCTCACACGGCGTGCCGGATTAAGGTTTCAGGGGCTACAGCCTAGGGACCTCTACCAGTAGCACAGCTGTAATTTGCATATAATAAGTTGAAGGTGTAAACATATATCTACCCATCATAGACTAAGCTCTTCCTCATCGCATTGAAGCATATAAAATGTTAATTCATTATTTACTTTCCTGGTCGAATTTCCAACAGTGAAGACATTTCAGTAGCAGTAGCTATGTTTCAGAAGATTTATTCCAATGGCAGCGAGCCTGAATTTGTGCCTGAAATTCTTTGCTTCAGGAGCTTTGTTAGGCAATTTCCTAAATTCAGGCACTACGAGCTTCTGGTATCTACACCCTTGTAGTAAACAATGATTAACTTCATTTCCTAATGTTGACATAACACTATGGATTTATTTGTGCTTAATGATAACTAATGTGACTGGGGAGAGGAGCTTCTCCAAAATGAAATATCTAAAGATAGTACACAGATAGACAATGGTAGAAGAATTATACTAAAACAGACTTGCTCTCATGGCAAGTGTAAACGATGTTCTCAATAGCTTACAATTTACTGATGTTTTGCATAAATTTGTTTCCAAGAAATTACGCAACTGTTTGAATTTTAATTAGTGTTAGCCTTGTAAAAATCTATTTAATTTTTCTTGAACTTTGTTTTCCTTAAAAAAAAAATATCAGGTGGAGGCCTCGCAGAACCATGCAGCCAAAGGTCCTACAAAATCTTAATCTTGCCCTGTAAGTCACACCGGGCCCACACCCCACATCTTTTACCAGCTCAAAAAAAAAAAAACTTCAAACCCTCTTTTTTTCCATCAGCTCACGAGGACACAAACTTAGTATCAGTCAGGAAGAGGAGAGGATACATTCTGAAAATCCTCAAGACAAATAAAAGAATACTGGAACACTTGATGATATACTGGACTTGTACCCAAGATTGACAGTAATACATCAATTATGTAATATATGTGATAAATTAGAACTTGAGCTTGCAAAAGCATCTTAATCGCTCTCTGTGGTTAAGTTGTATGTATGTATGAAGTGAAGCATTTAAAAACTGCTATTCACCTTTTGAACCCGCACTTTAATCATATTATTTATAGAAAGAACATACAGTACCTCGAACACTGTTTATGTAGGACAGACGTAAAGGAATGTATTTATGTATTTAGATTAGCATTTTAAAAAGACTCCACTCACATTTAGTTAATTGTTCAAATAAATAACTGAACTAAATGTTTAACACCAGATATATCTACACATCTAGTAGATATATATGGTGTCCTAAACAATTTCCTAGCTGAGATATAGCATACAAGCTAGTATAAAGATTTTTCACCACATTTGTCTAATTCACTTAAATTTGTTTAGTTGTAGGCAAATTTTGCTTAATTATATCTTTTGTCTATTATATATAACTGTCCTAAGACATGACAAAACACAGTTTGCTTACATATTTATATCGTCTTACATATACATTCAAGTTTTATTTACCGTTTCAACTCCACTTGGGTTGACATCGTGCTAGAATATCTAAAGGAAATTGCTCCTAGTAACAAGCGAGTCATTCTTTGTTACAATTTCAAAATATAATTTAGTAAGAACTAGATTTATAAAATAAAACTTTTAAACACTTTCTCCAAAAATATTTGCTGATTATGTGTGTGTGTGTGTGTGTGTGTGTGTGTGTGTGTACTCACTTAGTTACGTTTGCGGGGGTTGAGCTCTGGCTCTTTGGTCCCGCCTTTCAACTGTCAATCAACCGGTGTACAGATTCTTGAGCCTGCTGGGCTCAATTATATTTACATTTGAAACTGTACGGAGTCAGCCTCCACCACATCACTGCTTAATGCATTCCATTTGTTAACTACTTTGACACTGAAAAAATTCATTCTAGTGTCTCTGTGGCTCATTTGGATACTAAGTTTCCACCTGTGTTCCCTTGTTCGTGTTCCACCCGTGCTAAATAGTTTGTCATTGTCCACCCTGTCAAGTCCCCTGCAAGCCATATATCACTAAGAACTCTAAATGACTCGACTAGGATTCGAACCCATGACTCGACCAGGATCACCCATAAAGGTACACAGTACCATGACTGGTGCGATGGTCATCGTACCGTGTACGTTTAGGGGTGATCCTGGACGTCATAGGTTTGAATCCTGGTCGGGTCACTTAGAGTTCTTAGTGGGATAAATATATATAATTCTCACAAAGGTGTGTGTGTATGTATATATATATGTGTGTATTTATATATATTATATATATATAATATATATTCATTTTAGTGAAAGGCTGTGATGGGTGGTGTGTTTCCCCATCAAGTTATGACACCTGACAACACTTTATTTTATCCCCAACGATGGATGAATATTTAATAACATTTCATCAACACCTTGCATCAAGAGACCCCGGGAGGCGTGGCCAACACATGACTCGTAGAAAAATATAACCGACAAGCAGGAAAATATTATGTCACAACCTGGTCATCACCCAGCTACCACCACACAGCGAAGCAGTGTCGTGTGAGGACGGGGGAGGAGGAGGAGAGGCCGCTAGGTGTCGTGTGAGGCGGGTAAGGAGGCCGCGAGGTGTCGTGTGAGGGGGGAAGGAGGCCGCGAGGTGTCGTGTGAGGCGGGTAAGGAGGCCGCGAGGTGTCGTGTGAGGGGGGAGGAGGCCGCGAGGTGTCGTGTGAGGGGGGAAGGAGGCCGCTAGGTGTCGTGTGAGGCGGGTAAGGAGGCCGCGAGGTGTCGTGTGAGAGGGTAAGGAGGCCGCTAGGTGTCGTGTGACGGGGTAAGGAGGCTGTGAGGTGTCGTGTGACGGGGTAAGGAAGCCGCGAGGTGTCGTGTGACGGGGTAAGGAGGCCGCTAGGTGTCGTGTGAGGGGGTAAGGAGGCCGCGAGGTGTCGTGTGAGAGGGTAAGGAGGCCGCGAGGTGTCGTGTGAGAGGGTAAGGAGGCCGCGAGGTGTCGTGTGAGAGGGTAAGGAGGCCGCGAGGTGTCGTGTGACGGGGTAAGGAGGCCGCGAGCTGTGAGGTGGAGGCATAAGGGGAAGAGCTTGAGAACTCGTATAAACTAGCTAACAGAAACTCTAATTCTCCGTCATAAATCCAATACAAGAGCCCCAGTTTGGTCAGCAATAATAGACTTCAACTCAACAAAGTGTGTACGCTATATCTTAAAAAAAGAAAAATACATACAGTATAGAAAATGTTGCTATCGCACATATACTTAGAATAGCTGTGTTTCAATGGGTTATCCATAATGGTCTCTGGATAACAGACAGGATACATCACAAAGTTAGTGCGTGTCCCCCCCCATCTTGCCTATGTTAGAGCGTGTCCTCCCCCATCCCCCCCCATCTCAAGATAACCTCAAGATTGCCAAGGACGCCTCCTTAGGATCCTTTACATGCAGGACGCAAACGTGCGTCATGAATCACTTATATTGCGTCACGAGTGCCCTTGTTGTGGAGGTATAAACTCGCGCCGCGCATGATGACAAACCTGCCAGAAATTTCATTTTAATTTTTATCGCCTTAACAATAACAATACATTTCTCAATATATCAGTATACAAAGAGGTTAACAATTTGGATTGTTACTCTTCATTACCTTGTTTTCTTCAATTATTATATCTCTTCATTATCACCCCCCATTATCATGCCCTCTTTGGGTCAGTAGTGGAAAGGGTTAGAGGCACATAATGGGCTCACGGATTGAACTCATTCATCTACCTATGTTACAGTCTTCATAAGCTAGTTACAAGATGTAATATATATTGTTACAGCGCCAATAATGTAGAGACCAACCATAAGTACAGTCTCTAAGCCAACAAACTGACATATCTGACATATGTGGAAACATATGTTTATCTTCCACACCGCCCCCCCCCCCTCACCCCCATCCTGTGGGCAGTGGAGGAAAGGTTACAATCACTTAGTTACTACCTACAGTTAGCAAACCGGGAATATTTGGCAAAAATTTCTGGTAGTAGATCATTTTTAATATTTACATATTTTTTGGAGACTAAAGTAATAGAGGGTAAAGGGTCCCAGTAGTACAGTCGGGTTCGTTCTCGACTCACAATTAAATATTTTGGGTTCGAATCTCGGGCGGAGCAGAAATAGTTTGGCGCATTTCCTATCAGCTCCTATTCCTACATTTCCTCCTAGTTCACTGTACCAGCAAGTAGGCACCCAGGAGTTAGTCAGCTTCTTAGGGGGTTGCATTCTGGCCGGGGTCAGTAATTCAACCTCGGAGGGGAAAGGGGGGTGGGGCCCTCGATATAAGCCAAACGTGTATAAATACATTCTAGTTGCCTGTCCCCAACACATAGAATTATAATTATTTTAATGTTCTCTCTAAATTCACGTGTCTTTTCTCACTCCCTCACATAGTGACGGAGTGCGCGCGAATAATTTAGCTGACACTGTTTACATTTGGTCAGATCTACATCAGCAGGTAATGAAAATTCCCAGAGATACTTAAAGCCGAGTCTAAGCCGAGCAGTAGTAACTTCTGAGAGTCTGCTGAGTTTATTGGATGATCCTCAGATCTGTAGGTCTTCTTGCATGTCAGTAGGATGATAAACGATTTCCAGTATTTCACTACCAAACCCCCTTTTTTTGTATTAAAAAAAAACAAAGTAAACTTTAATCTTTCTTGGTTTAGTAATCCACAAATTATAATTAATAATAATTAATTGTGTCGGGGGACAGGCAAGCAGGGTGTATATACGTTAGGTTTATATCGAGCCCCCCCCCCCTCCCCCTCCTCACAAGTCGGTTTATTGACCCTCCCCCCCCCCCCCCCCACCACCACTAAGATGCAACCTCTCAACAAGACAAGCTGACTAGCTCCTGACTACCTACTTCTTATTTTTTTGTTGGGTGAGCAGGCGCATTAGGTGACAGGAAATGCATCCAAAAAAAGCAAACCGTTTTTTCTTAAACAGGGGGTTTGGCGGGTGCATGGAATGGATTTTGGCCTTTGTTTGAGGACAGGCTGATTTCTGTCTCGCCCAAGATTCGAACCCGAAATTCTCAACTACAAGTCGAGAACGAACCCTTGTGTGCTTTACATACAACCTTTAACTAGTCCAATATAATGGGTCCTGTAGCAGAGTGGTCTACATGCTCTGCTCGAAATCAAGGGACCCAGGGTTCAATAGCCCAGGAAGTACAGAAATTATTAGGTACATTTCCTTGTGCCTGATGTCTCTGTTCACCTAGCAGAAAGACAGGTATCCAAGAGTCTGACAACTGTTGTAGACGGCATCCTTAGTAATACCTTAGTAATCCAGTAGTGGTCAGTAGTTGGCCTAAGAGGTCCTCAATAAGCATAAGTACAGGCTTCCTGACTCTGACAATGACAATTTTAAGTATATCATACTGTATACTGCATGATCTTGGATGAGGTATGGGCACTCATCTTATCTATAACAAAATTATATGGTTGGTTGACATATTAGGTTTGATGGAAAATAAAGATATGACATTCTAATCTACTGTCACATGACCATAGAGCTGGAAGGTTCTATCGTGAGAGCTCTCCAGACTGAGGCCAAAACATCTTACCCAATGATTTATATATCTAGGAGTACAGTATGTACAGTGTTTTAGGCAAAACTTAAAATAATTTGAAAAAAAAAAAAAAAATTATTTGAAGGTGTGAAGCAGTAAATACTTAATACTAAAAGTCAAGCAAGCTAACAAATATTGAAAAAGTTCAAGAAAAATAACAGATGAATACAATAAAAAAGCTGATACAGTACTTATACTTAATGATGAGGCATAGTCTATTACTGTTACAGAATCAGTATTTCTAGCAACAGTACAGTAGTTTATTTACATTAATAACAGAACAAAAACACTAACGATTTTTATGATGTGACAACTTGAGAGTACAGACGGCTGGTCTAAGAATAGTTGCAAGATGATGGTATTTTATAACATGAAAAATCAAGAATTTCAGCAGAGGAAATTAAAATAAAACTTAAAAGTATGTGTATCATTTGGAGAATAGATTGAGTAAAGAAGGAAAATGTCTGAGAGATATGTGGAGTGCAAAAGTTAATATACCACAAGATTGAGGAGAGCATATCAAGATGATTTGGACAGTAGGAAACAAATAACTAAAGATTTTTTTTAAATATTACCGAATACTGAGAGGTTCTGCCACACAATCACAGTGGGAAAAAGCATGACCAGGACAAGTCAGGTATCATTAGTCTAGGGCTACAATCACCATATTAAGAGTGCCACAAATAAACTAATATACAACTTTAATAAATATTTAAATAAAGAAAACCTTTACATAAATTTCATGGCAACTGATTATTAGTATTTAACCTTATACTAAAGGCAAGAGAATAGTTTATAATACTTAGAAAAATACAATAAGATCTATGGGTATTCTGTTTGCCAAAACAGGCTAGTCTACCATGATTGCATGGTGAAGTAGACTCCATATTTTGGTTAACCAGTAATTTGTCCATTAGCCAATTCTTTCCAGTTCACTGAGGGATCCATTCGACCACTATCAAATCAATTAAGGACTGTAATTAATATATGGTTAAGCAACATTTTTGTTTTACTGTATTAATAAATATCTAAAAGGCTTAACCATGCATTAACCATGTATTTAACTATATTACTCACCTTGTTGTGTTCAAGTTAATGCCTTCCATCCTCATAAAAGTGGTAACTAGTATAATGGTAATTTATGCATGTACCAGACATGATACTGCATTTATAGATACAATGCATAGCAGTCAGCATGAAAGACTATTATTGTACATCAACAAAGTCAACCATGCACAGTATTACAAATAATAAATAAAAAATACATGTTGTCACATAGGTTGTATCCATTTTGGAGGAAGTATTATACAGTGCCATCTCAAGCATAAATGAAGAATCATTTGAACAATTAACCCTTTACCTGACTTAAGGACCTACTGTACTATGCTTTTGAGAAAATAAAAAAATAAGAAAAACACAACTTTCATTGCACAACTTTCAAAATTAGTTGCATTTTCCCATATCTAAGCAGGATTACATTACAGTGCTTAATGGATTACATTACATTCTTGTAAAGCCACTAACATGCATAGCATTTTTGCCAGGTCCTTAATCCTAATTTTCCCTGAAATACGACCCGCCAAATCATTTAACCAGGTACCCATTCACTACTGGGTGAACGGAGGTGTAGTTAAGGATTGGTTCCTAGTCAATGCTTCTTGGCCAGGATAAGAACCCAGGGCCAAATCTCTCACGAAGTACAGCACAAAAGTGTTACTACTGCGCCACGAGGACTGCTAATGTTGGATCTGTTGTATCCAATAAGCACTGTGCTGGACTTGTGTGTGTTACATATCCTATAGTACAGTGGTATATGTTTTTGACACAACTGAGGATCCCGGGTTCGATCCTCAGGCAGGAAAGATATGGTTGAGCATGTTTCCTTTTACACAATGCTTCTGTTCACCTAAAAGTAAATACTGTAGATACCTGAGAGTGAGGCAACTGTTTATTTATTTATTTATATACAAGAAGTACATTGGGTTTGTGTGAGTACATAATATTGGTGTTCTTGTATTCTTGCCAAACCACTAACACGCAGAGCGTTTTGGGCAGAGGGACAATGCATTTTACAAGACCTTTTTCCATTTCCAACTTGCTTCTTCATGGTAATGGCTTTTTCTGATTTTTCTGGATAAATTAGGATAAATTATTCAAGATTAATTTGGGTCAGAATAGCCAAGACTGGGTCTTGTTGACTAACTGGGTCCAGTAGTTGAAAATATGATCTTTTTTGTTTTAAATGACCAACAATGAGTAACAGTGAATATCAATAACCAGCATTAATTTGCCAGTTTTATAGTTCTACACAGCCAAGCATTAGTTACTGTGTATTAGCTTGGTACCATATGGTGTCATCACTCTAATGTTGACATTTTTTTTAGGTAATAGACATACTGTACATGACCTTTACTTCAGCATTGACATTAAGTAAAAAACATAAAACAGCCCTGTGTACATGAGGCCAATGATCATATATGCCACATTTACCAAGTCCTGCCATTAGGCTACATGTAGCTGGAAAATAGCTATATGTCAACTGGAGTAAAAAAAAAAAGATACAGAAACAATTAATGGTAATATATAATTTTTAATTATAAGATTTTATTTTTTTTATTTCACATGAGCCATATTCTAGGTATTAATTAATTTTGTCAAGAGACAGGAAGCCTGTGCATATATATATATTCTTGGGGCTTGTACCAAGGTTCTCCTAAGGTCAAACCACTGACCTTCATCAGGCTACAACCTCACGGCAGTTGCCTAACTCCCAGGTCTCTACTTACTGCTAGGTAAACAGAGCCATTAGGTGAAAAGAAAACTGGCCAACCACTTCTATCTCGCCCGGGAATCAAACCCAGGTTCCCCAAATACAGGTCGGGAACCAAGCCAACTCTACTACAAAACCCACAATAAAGCCTTTCAATAACTATATGGCACACGACCTCAGAGTAATATAGTCTTAAGGCTCCCAACATGGCATTATATGGCAGCTGGCACTCTCCAAATGACATTCTCTATGACAACTGCCTGAAGGGAATAGACAGCAAGACACACATACACACAGACGATATGTTAATAAGACAATCACACTTACCGTGACCAGCCTTGAGGGTCGTTAGCTAAGGTAATGGTAGTAGTAAGATAGTTTGGTGGAGGTGTAGGAGCCCTGGCCTGCCCCTCCACTCTCACCACCCTCATCCACCTTCTTAAAACACTACAGTTTGAGCCAAGTGGTCTAGTCTAATACTGCGTCTCACTCAGTCACACTCGGGGTTATAATGCTAAGTCCATACACGTGGTGGGTTAGATATAGTGACTAAATTAGTAATACTCCAGGTTCAACGATCCACACTGAACTTCCATCAAAACATTGACTACACTCGTTTGGAAAAGAAGGAAACTGTTGACAGCCTTTGTTGAGTTAATTTATTAATACAAAATATACAAATTATTATGAGAAATTGCGACTGTGTTTAGCGCCACTGCAATATTCTTCAACCTGTGGCTCGTTGACCCAGTTTATTGTACAAATTGGGGTGTCGTCTGCCAGCTGGGCTTTAGCAGACGAAACGGTCGGCTGGAGCGGGAGATATGAGGCCCCTCGGCCACCCTCACACTCATGTCTGCCTCGCCTACCCTCATCTTTCCTCATATGTCACTACCACCATCCCCTCATTCTTTCCCTCATCTCTCCTCACATGCCACAGCCACCCCTCACAACCTTGCCTCATTTCTCCTCATATGTCACTGCCACGTCCCCATCCTTCCCTCATCTCTCCTCACATGCCACAGCCCCCCCCCATCCTTCCCTTATATCTCCTCACAGGCCACTGCCCCCCCCCATCCTTCCCTCATCTCTCCTCACATGCCACAGCCACCCCCACCCCATCCTCTCCCAAATGTGTTGCATCCTGTATCATATGGCTAGTGTAGATAGATTGAGGTGAACATTAGCCAGACATCACGGGCAAATAATCTATATACAGCATATGAGAGGGAATGTCTGTCTGCTTGTCTGTCCAAGGTTGATGGCCAGACGACCTAGTCTCGCCCAACTTTGGAAGGAAAATGATCTGTGGTACGAGACGGCCATAAGCTGGTCAGGACCAGCCTTAGTTAAAGACTTAAAGAAATAACAGCATTTATAGAGCCCCCCCTTCCCCATGATATTTTCATGGAGTCAAGTGTTAAATATTTGGGTGTTTTTACTCAGGTTCTTATTATTTCATAATCATATATTTTGAAACCCAGAGTTGGGTCAGTTTCTTAATATATTTTCTAGCAGAAGGGGAGGATAAGGGGGGGAAGGGGACGAGGGAGGGTATGGGGGAGATTGAGTGAAGAGGGGGAAAGGGTGCAGAGGGGTAATGAGACTTTGGTGCAGCTGGGTACCCATTCAATCCATATAAGAATGTCTGTCTGGCCAAGGTTGGAGGCCAGATGCTTCTGGCTATCCTCACCCAACCTTGTAGGGGCGAATAGTTTGGGGTACAGGACTGTCCCCAGAATAGGCTGGTCAGGGTCATCAGAATTCAAGAGGGAACAGTGTGCCAGGGTCACATCCTGACCCCCAGGATGATGATGATATAGCATAAAAAAATCGACTATCCACAGCTTCAAAGGCCTTATAAAGCCCCACCCCTTTCCTTCTCAGGGAAACTGGGAGGACCTTTGACAAGCCACTGACTTCCTTTCCTCGTCAAGGTCACTAGTGTTAGTGGCCCCTCAGGTAAAATTCTGGTAAAAAATTCAAAGGAAACTGGTAACTATTATATGATTTAATTTCACACTGCTGAGTGAAGCCTGTTTGTAGACTTTGAGCTTCCCTTCCCATAGTTCATATTGAGCCTTATCCTACTAGTTTTTCCTGGAACATGACTCGCTAATCAGTTTACAACCAGGTCCCTATTTCCTGCTGAGTGGACAGGGGTGACCAGTTAAGAATTAGCACCCAGTCAATCCTCCCTGGCCAGGGTTTGAACACAGATGAAATCAGTGGCAAGGCATCGAACAAGTGGATTATCACAATGCCACCATGACAATTTGTCAACATGTTTTTGTTGCCTAATCCTTCTTCTAATATTATTGTGCAAACACTATAACTTCATGAACATATTCTCTTACTTAATCCTTCCATACTTAATTCATTAAGGGTTGCAGTGCAAATGATTTTTCTAGCTTAGTTTTAAGTTCATTAAGACTGCCATGACTGCACCATTTAAGCATGTTTAAGCTTAAACAGTGTGGAAACTCTTTGTCAATTGACTATATTCTCACACTATGCTAGGTTAGGCATGGAAGGATATCAACAAAACTTGTGGGTAAAATGACTCAACAGATCTCACACCATTATTCTTTACACTGAGGAAATAATTTGCCAAATACTGTATTTAGGTCACTGCATAGTTAGCTTTAATAATCTTCCTCTAAACTTAAGGAATTAAATACTGTACTGAAAATATATTAAATTGCATGAATGTAAGGATACCGATATTATGTACCTTGTACAGTAAAGTATATAAAAAAAAAGGAAATAAACTAGATACTGTATCTAATTAAAGCCTATTACCTAAGTAATAATATAGTTTTTCTGTTGTGTATGAAAAGTCACCCTTACAAATAGTAAAAGCTTGGATATATAATCTCTCACTGGAGCCTCGATGAAGAACGTGGGATGCGAGTGAACTAACGAGCCTGCTAGTTCAATCACCATTATACAGATATTTACTGGTAGGTAATTAGAGAGAGATGCAGTCTTTAAATGCTTACAGTGGTGATTCACAATCAGTAAGAATAAGCCTACAGTGAGGTGTGCAGTTTCAATAGCCTATAAAAAAGGCTGCAAAAGAGCAGGTCTGGAATAGAACATTACTGAGAAGAGCATTCAAATGCATGTCACCATAAAAAAAAAGTCTTGCTCCAAGCCGACCAAGTTCAACTATCCTCTAAGTAAGCACTACGTCTCGTTAACTGCATGTGAATTTCACCAGCTGTACAAATAAACAGCCTTACTTACCTCATTCATTAAGTACTAGAAGTAGTTACAGAAAGCTAGTCTTTTTTTTTTCCAAAGATGCTGTACTGTTTTCTGCAATATCACAATGAAATAAAGATAGTGTGTATGGATAGCCACACACACTTCCTGGTAGGCGGTAGGTAGGTCGCTTCCAGACAACCTTGTCACTTACTATCATGTTGTGTTGCTCCACCTGTTCAGCTGCCCCAGGTCTGTTCTCCACCCTAGTTGGTAATTGCTTTTCACCATCATGATCTCAGCCAGCTATATATGTCACCAAAGACAATGTGTTGAGTTTGCTGATTGTGGATGTGACTGCATCTGAAACTAAGTACTGTACTCATCTGGTTTGAGCCGAGATTTATGTGATGATTGGATCTTACGTGCGTGGAACCACTAAATCCCCAGTAACAACTTGCTGAGCGCACTGCTATAGTAACCAGTGTGAGCTTCAAAACTGATAGGTTGTATATTGACTCTCCTCGTATGCCAACACCTAAGAACTTCCCTGGTTGTTTTCCAAGAGGAAGTGACAGCATGAGACAAATCATACATCCACATATAGCTATGAAGTATAGTGCATGCTATAGATATTTAATTCTTTCAGAGAGTGTGCTCCATGAATCTACATTTCATTGTTGAGCATGCCATTATCCATGTCCAAGTACCTGTGCTTAATGAATTAACACTTGTTCCTTTCATTTGCTGTAGTCACTATGCAGTTACTTGTAGTGATTTTGAGGATCAACGTCCCCATGGCCTGGTGGTTGGTGATCTGGTCAAGCTGGCTGTTGAATGCGGCTGCTTGCAGCCTGACGTATGAATCACAGCCTGGTTGATCAGGTAGGCAGGTTAACCAAGTACCGTGAGGCAGAATTGTTGCCAATTAATGTTAAGTATATGAACTGTTCAGTCGTGAACCATGTCAGTAAGTCAGTCAAATCTGTGTTATTCAGAGGAACTCTTACCATTTCTTGTAATGTAATGTCATACCAGATTGTCTCATTGTCCAGTTATTTTGATAACCAAATGCTGTTGTTGGGCAACCAAAAATTATGATATCCATCATGGCAAATTAAATTAGGAAGCTGGAATCTAGCTTCCTAATGGAATCTACTGCAGTAATACAATTACCTTTTGGCTGCCACTGTATTGTAAACTAGTAAAAATGAGTGGTTTGGCAAATCGTCATAAACTATTTTAACAAAATTATATATTTATATATTTTCATAGGATATTGAGAATCTAATTATAGCATGATATTCATGTTTTACATTTAAACCAATGAAACAAATTGTGGGATTCGTATGTAAGGTCCCTTAACATTATGCATTATGGGAGTTCTTGAAGTCAGAATTTTATAAGAAAACAAATCGGTACGTCTGAAACAACTCTGATACAAACTGAGGCTGAATTGCACAGCTGATTGTACATTACATACATTCAGCTCAAATTATGAGTATTTTTTCTGAGTTTTGTATCATTTACCATATTATAACATTGGTGTCTGTAGACAATGCAATATTCTTGAAATTGGCACAAATACCAATGCACAGTTCAACTTTAGCATTTTGTAATAAAGAAATCTTAATGAACAATACCAATTAATTCTTAAAAGATATAAATTATGATTCCATGCAGCCAACAACAGACGTATTTACTTTGCTATTATAAAATAATCTTTCACCTCAATTACTTTTGTTTTAAAATATAAAAAAAAAAACATTTACGAAAAATTGACATCTTAGTCACTGTCATCCACGTCTTCATTTTTAAATCTGGCTATGAGCTCAACAGCTGGGTTAAACATTCCTCCCGTATTTTCACTACACACATAACAACGTTTCGTTTTCTTGAAGTGGTCAAGGGCACACTTTTCACAAAAATAATGTTTACACTTGGTAACCACTGGATCTGTGAAAGACTGTCTGCAGATGAAACACTTGAAGGGAAGATGCTCATCGTCACTTGGGATCTCCCAGTTTTCATCCGAGTCACAGTCTCCACCTCTCTGCTTGCTAGTTTCTAGCTCGAGCTGCCAGCCTAATTTGTAATCTGTCCGGTCGTGCAAAAACTTACAGCTATCTGAAAATAAAAAGCAGCATTAAGTCTTTTGGACTACACATAATTTAATCACTAACTTTTCTAATCTTCAGATATCTATGTAGTGGACACAAATTATAGTTTTATTAAATATTCAAATGTACTCAATTTATAAACTTACAGACAGAAGCCAATACTTTGATATACAGTAGTAGAATGAGTATGTAAATTAAATAATGCTTCAGAATCATCATAGACAAGTTGCTTGAGGCATTAAATTAATCAAATAAATTAACAATTGTCTCTATAACTTTAAACAACTGCCAACATAAAAAAAACAGATTCAATATATGGTTTCTCTGCCACAGTGAATGAAAGTGGATATACTGTACTAAGAAAACACACAATAACTAAAAGGAGATTTGAATTGGATAGAATAGGACTTGAAAAATATGCAAGGGATAAATGGTATCCTAGAAATAAATGCCTATGGTCTGGGAACACAACCTCCACTTATAGTATAATGCTTAGGGAAAATTGGTTTCCGATTTACAAGCATTGACCACCTGTAGTGTGCAGAGAATAAGTCACAATAACGTGACTGAAATAAATAACACATCCCTCACATTCGAAAAATATTTAAAGTGATGATGTTTTGGCCTATCCTGGGTTACTTGTAGTAACTTTACCTGTAGTAGAATTATTCATTATGCTCTCATAATCTCGATATGTTTTTGAATGAAATTATAACAAAATGTTTAAATAGTTAACTGTACTTTTTTGCCTGGGAATACTGGGGAACAAAACCTGGTTTTCAGCTCTCCAGACCCATGTTATACAAAAACTAAATATTTTTGCAGCAACCCATAGCAATCTTGTTTTATAACATGACGTCATGAGGTTTTTTGGTTAGTACTGTACCGGGACATTTTATATACAGTATGTTTATTTTTATTTTTTGTTTGGCATGCTCTGGAGATAAATCCCTCTTTCTCAGCTTATCACAGCCAAACTCTAGAACCTAAATTTTGTTGGTTTTCCTAAATTCTTACACTTTCTCTATAATTTCCTAAGAATTAATACTGAATTTCCTCAGAAAAGGTGCACAGGGTAGAAAAATGCCACAATGGAGAGACTAAGAGTGTGCCGTGTATATACAGTACAAATAAATTACAGAACAACAGGTGGTACAACAGGATGAATGTGGCTCAATGAAACACCAATAAACTGAGACAAGAACACACTCATTATCTCTTCTATTAGTGACATGCAGCGAGATGTCGACTGACCAAATCTGAGGAAGCGGTTCGTCTAATTACCACAAGCTACACAAGCTTCACAAAGCTTCACAAAGCTTATGTTAGTAATGAATAATATGATATATTTACTCATTATAATGTTGGTGCTGAATGTACAACACGAGAAACATAATTTTAATCTGAAAAAGTATATTTTTATTAAGAAATTAGACGAAAATAAAGAGCTGGTGACGCCAAATAAAGTCGACGATCCAAGTGTCGGTTAGGTAAGGTTAGGTTTGGTTAGGTTTGGTTTGGTTTGGTTAAGTTAGGTTAGGTTAGGTTAGGTTAGGTTAGTTTAGGTTAGGTCAGCCTAACCTAACATTTCATATTTATTCATTACTAACGTATTGCCAGGAAGCTTTCTGAAGCTTTTTGAAGCTTGTGTAGCTTGTGGTAATTAGACGGACCCTGAGGAAGCAGTCCCTCAACTGGCAGATTAAAGAAGGACAGCAGAAAGTTGCAAGGATTGAAGGGAGAACAAAACAAATACAACATCTGTAAAAAACACACAAGAAGTGCTTGTGAAGTAATGTAATGTACAAGTTTATCATTTAAATTCAAGTTCAAAAACCATATGTGTATATGTTTGTGAATTTATCATTTATAAAATTACAGTACATTATTTAACCAAAGTCATTATAATAGGATAACATGTCATCATAATAATTACTGTATGAACTAGATTTAGAAGCTATATTTTCAGTGATTTATTAAACTGATTACAGCTGTGAGTGAAGTTAAAAAGTGTTGTAGCCGCAACAACAAAAATTAATAATAAGGGACACTTTCCAATCACAAATTTTATACTAAATGCATGATAATACTGTACTATAATACAATATTATTATTATTATTATTATTATTATTAATCACACAGAAGTCACATTACTGTGATATATATCAATGTGAAAATCCACTAGGGCTATGAGGTGGGTGCTAACCTATGACTGGACTGGCTTCAGTAGGAGCTTCCAGACTCCCTGTGATTTCAGTAGAAATTCAGTTGAATGATTTTAACAAGTCAACGGTGGTCTAGTGGTAGCATATGTGTGTGGCTTGGCAATTCCAAAGTCATAGGTTCAGTACACATCTCATTGCCCTAGTGGATTTTCTCAATAATAATAATAATTAATAATAATAATAGTATTATTACTAAGTATAGAAAAGTTGCAGTAGGAACTTGCCAGCTTGAATTTCAGATACTGTATATGGTTTGGGTGTCCTAATTTTCAGCCATGTTATTATCATGACTGCATCACAGATGAAAAGGAAATTCGCAGTTATCCAATGACCAGCCACAGCTCCAGATCCCCCAGATATATTTGTTCAACTTACAGCATACATTTATTAGTGAATTCTGAAAACATACTTTTCTAATTATAACTTCATTCACTCACAAATCTGATAGAAGTAGATGCAATGCATCATGATAAAAACATTTAGGTGATGCCTAACCTCAAATAAAATTTATATACATGTACAGTAGTATATGCCCATTGAAAATACATACAGTATTCGAGTATAACTCAGCAAGTTCAACTGGGTAACATGGAAAATCACTAGAATTCAAACGAAAGTGCAGTACTGTATATATAGTACCTCCAAAACCACAGAATCCAGTCTCCTTGTAGTCCTTGCACAGATCTGGCTGGTAGTCCCATCTTACTGTTGCTCGCAGATGATCAGGGGCTCGAATGGGACCTTTGCGGACCCCTCCACTTGCTGCATTACCCTGAGCTGTATCTTTCTTTTCATAGAATTGACTGTAGTTATTCAAGCCACGATATATTTTGTCATCTGCTTGACCTCTAGTTTCCTGTTGGATACGTAAAGATATTATTATGAAGCAGCCACTAAACTGGAAGACTTTTATGCAGAAACATTACAAACATCAAAGATAAGCAAAATTTCATACATTCATTTCTTATCACGCTCAAGTGCTATTCTCAGAAAAGCTTGAGGTAATCTTAGAAACTATGTACTTGATAGTAGTGGTCAGGTCACCTTAATTCTCATGTACCATATTTGTTTGAGAGGTTCAAAGAGGTTGCAGTGTAATTATTTGCCAGATAAGCAAATGACTATTTTATTTCTTAAACAGCAAATGGTCAGTAAGTAAGGAATTATCATACAAAGGCATAAAATTGTGAAGACTTAGTACAGTGTTGTGGGACATTCAAAAAATACTAAATATCACTCAGGATCCAAATACAAGAGCGAAAAGATACAAGGTGACCTACAGCAAAGGTATCTGATATGGATATTCAGTAGCCCTATCTTCAAGGACTTCACAGGGCCTGATGAGGAACTAATAACTTTTTTGAAGTAATGAGTTTAGTTTCTCGATTCACCTGTGACAATTCAGTAATACAAAATCTCCAGTCATAACTACATGTAAAATGATCCACTGGACTGGACCCCACAGCATACCGTAAAGCAGCAGTTTTTACAACCTTTTTCCCTATATGTATCCTTTGAGCATTATTAGTGTCATCAATGTACTGTACCCAGGATAATAAGAACCTAAGAAATGTGCAGATTAACATTTAGTTTTGTATATTTGTAAATAGTATCAATAAATGGGTAGCTGCATAACCATTTAATGTGTTATTATAAATAAAACAGTGATTGAAAAGAAAATTGCAGAACAATTTCACCTTCACCTGTGGGTGTGCAGTATTAATTTCAAGGCTAATATACTGTGTTTTAAATGTGCAAAAACTACACAATTAACCATCGTTTGAAGATTCTTCACGCCAAGTAACAGTTTTGGTTAAGGCACATTGAGGTTGGCTGCCACATTCAGCCGAGATCTCATTTTAGATTCCGCGAGAAGTAAGCCAGTAAGTTAGTCATTTATTATGCACCTCATACCCATCCTGTGGGCAGTGATGGAAAGGGATTACAGAGGCACATAATGGGTTTAGGAATCGAACCCCACACTTCATTTAGTTAAGCAAATAACAATTTGCCCGAAACGCTATGCATATTAGTGACTTTAGGTATTGTATGTACTAGCTCTATCTATAAATCCAACCTTATGTTTGTAAATCAACTATGAATGTACTTTTCCTCAATAAAAATTTATTTATTTATTTTGCAAAACTAAGTTACATAATTTCCCTTTTCTTTTATACAAATACTGTACATACAGTATACAATATCAATAGTATATTTATATCGAGTGATTCAAGAAGTGGCCTACAACAGTCTCCATACAGGCAGTTTGCATTCGCAGTCACTTACAGTTACTAATGCTACTCCTCACACATCCAAGTGGATGCCAGCTTTAGTAATGAGGATGAATTGCCACAATGCTGGAACATTTATACAAACAAATATGTTGTTGGGAAAGGTAAAAAGAGAGCAAACAGCTTCCACTGCAGGACATGAGTAATGACTTGAATATCTTATACCAAAACTTAATAACAGATTCTTTCTCAAAGAGATCATGAGCGCTTATCATTCACAAGGTCAATAAATTCTACCTGAATATCTTTAACATAAGCAATATTTGTATAAAAATAATCTCTAATTAGCTTTAAAGCCACAACCTGTGGATTTAATTGAATTTTAATTGCATAACCTGTGCAATTCTGTAATGGGACATGGTGAATACGCACAGTAGAGCTCGAGAACATTTATGGCATTTAAAGGGAATTTTGATTTGCCTTGATTTGACCGAATCAAGCACAAACAATCCTTCACCCAGTACAACAGACTCCGGAAACAGAATAAGGAACAGTACCACCAAAGGTGGCTGGCTGCCTCCAATCCTTGTCCAAGCTGGTCCCTGGTGCCAGAACTAATCAGACATCAGTTACCAAAACTGGCAAATCACAGTAAGGCTGTCATAGCAGTTGAGAATAGTGGAAATGCTTGGAAGCTGTAGGAGAGTGAGTACATGACCTCACACCCAGCTGGATGACCTGATGTTGTAGCCTTGGGCAATTTCCCTGGGCAATACGCAGCATCTTACTGCCTCTGACTACCACTCTGCTCCTCCTGGCTACAGCCCTGAATACCATGCATACTCAGACGACTTTTCTTTTCTTCCTTCTGGCATTCTTGATAACAGGGATATGATGGCCTTCGTAGTACCCAAAAAGTGTCCATCTTGTCCTCTATCTATGGATAGTAAGTATGACTGTCCTAAATGCATAACAAACAACTTAAAGACAGTGCAATTGTGCACTGCATCGAGATCCACATGACCGCTTCCAACGTGCACATGCACTATAAGGCAGCATGATATTCCTATACTCTCTCACTGAAACAAGAACAGTGTTCCCTCTATAAATACAGAAAACAAATTGCAAAAAATCTCGAGTGCTCCACTGTCCCAAGTACGACAAAGAAGGCTATGTAGAGAAATAGAAACGAATGAGCTAAGTTGAAAGAATCACATAAAATCCAGGAGAGGCAGATAGCAAAAGGCCATAAGTGAAATAAAGGAATCTAAAATACTTTTTCTTCTATGCAAAATTTATAACAAAAACTATATCTTACATTGGGCCCTTGCAAAAGGGTGATGGAACTTTTACAGATAACAACAAAGAACTGAGTGAAATACAGAGGTTACAGTACAATTCTGTTTTCAATGAAACTCTGAACACACTAAAGATCAAAGATCCAAACGGATTGTTTATGAATGTGATACCACCATCAAACCTTTCATCATAAGTCATCCTAACTCTGATAACTGATTACAAGATTCTTCATTTTATACTTACTTTATTAACCTGAAGTGTTCTTTCATAAATCGCCTGAGCATCCCTATCTTTTTCTGTCTCAAACTGAACTGTGGATGTAGCACCCATGTCTTTTGGTCCTTCTCTTTCTCTCGTGCGTTGAGACTTGTACGCTGCACTGTAATTAAAATTAATTATAGTTTATTATAATTATCATCATCATTATAATTATTATCATCAGCAGTTCATAAGATTAATCAATAAATACTTGTCTTTAATAAATATTTTTAATTATTATAAAAAACAATTAAATGTAATGAAACACTTCTTTCTGATAGAGCTCTAGTGGCTCCTTTTATGTCAGTAGGAAGCAGGGGTGAGGGGCACCCAAGAACTCTCAACAGATTCCCTGGAAGCACCAGAAGCCTGCCATGAAGGATCCTGGGCAGAGCCATTGTCCTCACCCAACACCTGAGAATGAAAGGCATTCTACCAAGGAGGTCTGGAGAGGGGTCATGAAGACAAAACTTCAAGACACCAGTGAGGACCAGATGGCTCAACAACATCTGCCATGAAAGAGGATGGGACCACCCTCAGAGAAGACCGAGCTACATCACCAAGCTAAACCCTGCTGCAAGTCTGAAACCCTCAGACACTTCGGAGTCAGAAACGAGAGTGGAAAGACCAAAATCCGAACAAACCACACCCACAGGAGGAAGGATTGTAGGTGTCACCAACCCAACAAGTAGTATGGCAGAGGCAGAGAGAATGATCATCACCCAGTAGTAGAAACAATGGGCACCCATCAGACTCTCAAATACTAGTAGCGAGTGCAGACTCAATGGGTCAACCCTCAACAAACCATGCCAAAGACCTGTGTGGAAATTGCCAGGGCATGAAGGTCATTAGCCAGACAGGACACCCAGGCACTGGAGACACTCACTGAAAGAACAGACACCAAATGCAGCCAGAACTCCTAAGCTATGAAAGGCAATCAATTCATGTCAAATAAACAAGCACATGAACCTCCAGCTGCATCTGAAACACAACCAATTAGAACACCCCCTAACCAAAAGCTCAAATATTTGAAGTCAAAAAGGTCATGTACAGACCAAGGTGAGGCACTCCACTCCAGTAGTCTTCAGTTCAGTTAAAGTAGGTTCAAGTACCTACATTAACTGACCCAGAGTTTACAGACCTAGTGGCAGTCTCAGAATTAAGAGGAAGAGCAGGAATAAGATAGGAGGTGAAATGACCGAAGTAAGCCTGGAAGCGGTAAAGAGTTCATTTAAAAATTCTACATATTATGGAGTCCAAAAATGAATATAGTGTTCCACACATGTTAAGCCAGTACAAGATGCACACCAATTTTAAGAACATTAGAAAGAGAAATCCTGAAAAAACTTTTAATAGTTGAAGAAATTGCAAAGAAACAATTCCTTTCTTCAATTGCTTCCCCTGGCTCATTAAATGATCCTTCTACTTCAGCACAACCTGTAATTTAACCAACAATTACATCTGTCTCATCTACATAATTTCCATTGTTGGGGACAAAGTCTGTACCGAGTTTCCTCTTGGCTGAACTATTGACCTTCCCCAGGATGCAACTCACAATAGTTGCCTAACTCCTCAACCTGTCCTCCCACAAAAAATGTCGCTTTTTGCTAGTATGCGATACATAAGGAAAAAACTGTCTTACTAGAAAATGAAAGTGGCTCGCAAAAGTGACGTACTATCCCATTTTCAGTTTTGGGTTCTCTGGTAGGTTAGGTGGACAGTTTAAATTGACCATTTTCTTGACGTTGGGAAACCTTAGGAGGATGGACTGAACTCCCGGGTACCCATTTACCACTAGGTGAACAGAGACATTAGGTGGAAGGAAACTTGCCCAACCATTTCTGACCAAAATACTTTTTGTCAGTTCCAGAAATCAATGTCTCTGCAGCCCAGTTTCTGACCCAACCTCCTGGATGGTGGTCTGGTAAACTAGGCCGTTAGATGCCGTTGCTCACAGTTTGACGTATGAATCACAGCCTGATTGATCAGGGTGCGATTCTTGAATCAATCGTGATATAAAAAGACTACTGATATACATTTTGAGGTTCAATTCCTGAGCCCACTTTGTGCCTCTGAAACTCTTTCCACTACAGTCCATAGGATGGGTATGGGGTGCACAATAAATTAACAAAAATCAGTGGAAATTAAACCTTCCAGAAGTTGCCAAGAAGTGAGATGAGAAATGATATACGTAAATAATAAATACTTTATACTAAACAGTGTACCTTATATCATCATCACTGTCATCACTTGAGGAATTATCTTCATGTATCCTGCCTCTATTCTTGCTTCGCTGAACCATAGGGTTTCTTAGATCAACTTTCTTCTCTTTCTTGATTACTTTTGTGTCATCTTCACTGCTACCTAGAAGAATGCAATAAGCCTTTTTAAATTAGAAAATTAAATTCCAGTTACAATACTCATCTTGTGGATCTTGGAATAACTTCAGAACTACAATGCTTATAAATTATTGTTAAGCACAGATTATTCTGGTGAAGAATCACAAGTACAAGTTACACTGAAGACTTGTGCCTACTTTGATGTTACACAAGAAATGATCCGCCTGTGACTAGTGGATGGTTCGCAATCGGCACGTGGCTAATTTGGTCTTAGCTTGTCAAATTACCAGAAGCAAGATAAATTGCTTTGCTAGTTCCTCCAACTATTAGTCATTATATATAACACAATGCAGACAGCATGGTAAACACTTAAATTTTAAAATAGGCTAGACTCTTCACCATCATAGGGAACCTTGTGATTTCTTTTAGGAATATGGTCACAAAGACCCCTTTTAAGTCAATAAATTGCAGTATCTCTGAAGTTGCTACAAATAAAGTAGTAGTAGTAGGCATCAATCGGTCTCCGGAGACTATGGAGTTGCACTCTGATTATCGGTCTGGAGTAGCCTCTTCAAGGCGCAAAGCAAGGGTAGGTTGATATGGGGTAGAAGCTGCCACCCATGCAGCAGGTCCCCCTCTCCACGGTGCCACAAGTCTTCAATGGAAAGGCAAACTCCAATACAACTATTATCTGAATTGATAATAGTTGATCATGAAACTATTATCAGAAATTATAAGTTTCAGTGCCATTGCAGGAACTGTCAGAATGAGGTTGAAGGCAACAACAAACTGCCCTAGGGACTCCAGCTTCAAAGTTTACCTCGAAGTTGGTAAAAGAAGGCACAGGGACTCTAAACCCGGAGACTGCCATAGTCGGGGCCGGAGAAGAACGACCCCGAAGCAGAGCTTGGGCTGCACAAGCCCCAAGCGGTGGACGTCCAAGCCCCGCTCCTACGGGTTCCAGACAGAGAGCATCACAGCCTCCTTTTACCTGAGGTTAGCTTCCTTCATGACCCAGCAGAAGGAAGAGTAATACTTATTAATTACAACAATTATTATTACAATACTATAATTAATTAATAATTATTAATTAGTACCACATGATTAAAATGCTATATCTTAAAGATATATTTTCTTTTGTTAGCCAGTATTCTGGGAGAAATACATGTCATTCCAATGAAAATAAATATTTTGCATTGATAATAAATGATCATGTAAGCCAATAGAATATAATCACCCCATAGCAATGTAATTACATGTATAAATGTAAGGATTAACTTCTGTAAGGCATTCTGGTTGTGTGTTTAGGCTCATCAACAATGTTGCATTAATACATTGCTTAATACTACATTGGTAATGAGCAATTGATGGCCCTGGACCAACCAGCAAAAACAAACACAAAAGTAGGCATTAAGTGTGTTGTATGTGAAAAGTACCTTTGAGTAAATTCAATTGCTTGGCCTCTAAATTTATTTTCTGCTAACAACAAGGGTGAAAATCCTGCACTCAGGGAGGGCAACATTCTAAGTACATACGCTGTACTGGCACTATTTGGAACTTTTCATTTATTTTCCCAGTTATAATAGTAGCTTACCTGACATTTACCTGGTGTCAGTTCTGCGAGTTCTTCTATTTCCCCAAGCTCGGCCTGAGGCCAGACTTGTCTTGTGATAACAGCACTGTACTAGAGGGCATTGGAGATCATCCAACTGAAGCAAGATGGAGAAAAATTTGTATGTACTGCACAGTCAAAGCCTTTACAAGCCCACTTTGACAAACTCCCCCCACCAAATTGTCAAGGAGCACCCGAACAAGCTGCTGGGAAGTTCGTTTAGTTGCCTACACCTGCCATCTGGTGGCAGTACGTGAAGTACAACACTGAGCACTTAAAAAACAATAAGCCAGACAACTACAATATATCCATTATTTTTAAAAGAAATAACACTGTAATTTGGGAAGGCCAGGTAAGAAGAGTAGGATCAGAAGCAACTGAAAATCTACTTATAAATAGTGAAATCTTAAAAAATCATACCTCCATTTAATTTTCTACTTTATTGACCACTGAAAACTTAGATCTAGACATGGATATTTTATTTTCCCTGTTGAACTCTGGATTGCCACATTTAGTAATTTCCAACAGATCTTATTAGTTTTTTGCTGTCTTTGGCTTTTAATATTGTAAATATTATTAAAATTGTATTTCATTTTTGTATATGCTTATGCTTTTAAATTTAAATTTTGCCCCATGGGGCAAGTTTATTGGGCAGCGCCGCTCATCCTGTGAGTGGACATACCGCCATAGCAGCATGTACAACACTCTCCAATAGGAAGAAAACCCGCTGGGTTGTTCATCCTGTCACTTGTACCCCAGATGCAGCTGGGATTTGCTGAACTGTCTCAAGTGAACAGCTCCTCAAACAAGAAGATTAACATATGTCAACCCTTAATATCTTATGTTATCTTGCAGGTGCAAAATGGGGGAATCTTTTAAGAAGTGTCAATATTTGACAAATAGTGTTTTCCTAACTCAAACAATATGGGGTTTATTATTCTACACATATTTCTAATGTCTCTCAGGTGTTCACATTCTTTCAGGTAGTGGTCAAGGCAGTGTCCGTCACTTTCATCACAGATTCTGCAACTCTGCTGCTCAGCTGTTGTTTCCATTCCGAAATGCCATGGATATTTGTATCCAAGACGGATTCTCGCTATTACCGATTCTCTCCCGCATTCTCCTCTTCTTTGTCCATAATGATTGGGATTGCCTGCTGCAACCATGTTGTACCATCGGACAGATTCACTGGTTTGTGCTTCTATCCCCTTTTCCTCAGTTACCTTGTCACGGTGATGTTGCCTGACAATACCTCTAATCTGTAGCAGAGTCTTGGGTATTAAGTATTCAATATGGTCTCCTTCAGCGCCTTCAGCAGCCAGCACATCTGCTCGTTCATGCCCACATATTCCAACATGGGAGGGTAATCTAGCCTTGTTGAAAAGCAGAGGTGCAATAGATATGCCAAGACAATTCTAAAATAAATAAATAAATAAATATAAATAAATAAATAAATAAATGTTTATTCAGGTAAGGTACATACATACATACAAGAGATTTTACAAAATTTGATCGATTTATAGATAGAGCTAGTACATACAATGCCTAAAGCCACTATTACGCAAAGCATTTCGGGCAGGAAAAACATTAATGACTAAAACCTAATACTAATTGAGTACAAAGAATAAAATGTGTTGAGAACAAATAAAAATAAAAATAAAAAAAGGGGGAACATGGCTGAAAAAGCAGCACAAATACAATTATCTACATTCAGGCCCAAGACTTTTCTAGAGCTCATTTGTCAATGTTTGTGTAGACATAATGCAATCAAGGTTAAAGATATACACTATCAATACACAAAGTTTATTAATAATAGACTAACTGCACAACAGTTTCCCTTGGCGGTCCCAATACTTACTATTACCACTCCCAGCTTTTCTCTTGCGAATGGCGCCTCCTGGCCTACTGGATCGTTTCTTGAAGATGAACTTGGTAGAAGATTCAGCCATAATTAAACCAATTAGAGATTAATATAAAAACGTTGAAGACAGCCCCAGCTCCGTCGCCTCCAGTGATCACCTTGTCAACACTGGGGAGCATCATTGCCAAGTGTTTTTATTGCACGTAAATAATACTTCTATAAGTCATTATGCTCATATAGTATTAATTTAACCTAACTTAGTAGATAGATATATTTTTTAACGGATGCTAAAATTAATTATCAAAAGCTTTGTTAAAATATCTTTGACAAATAAGTGCCATGGAACATTTGGCACATGAGGATAGCATCAAAACAAATGTTGTGAGAAGGTATACAAGTCACTTCGTACACAAGACGCTTCGTAAACGGATTTTTGAAACTTACTTAACCTAGCTCAACCCAATCAAACCTAACTTAACCCAAACAAACTTAACCTAACCAAACGAAGGCAAATACACCCTAACCTAAGCTAATACAGCCTAGCATAATAAAATATACGAGTTTAACAAACAGGTTAACTTGTTAACAAATACGCTGTGCGTATTATAGTGGCTTTAGTAATAGTATGCACTAGCTCTATCTAGAAATCCAACATTCTGTTTGTAACTCCTTTTGAATGTATGTATTTTTACCTGACTTACTTTTATTATTATATATAAAACCAGCTTCGACGAATCGTCTCGTGTTCGAAACGACCATACCCCGTGCAAGGGGTGTTGCGCGCCAATTTCGAGTGTAATTACCTAAGTGTTGTATGTCTATTCAGAGTTAATATGTATTTAGTGTGTTTAGGGTGCTGTTTACCTGTTTCCGATGGGGGATATAAATAGCCTAAGCTACTCTATCCCTTTGAGATGTATTTCTTCTTGTCTCAATAAACATACTTGAACTTGAACTTGTATCTGTTTCCAGTGGGCGTTGTTCACTTTGTTTGGGTTCTTGGTGTTATATATCATTTACTGGTAGGATGTTGTTGATGACACTACATCTTTTCAAACCCCATTCCATGCACTCTGAATGAATGAGTGAGAATGTAAAGATACCATTCTTATTTTATTGTTTTTATTTTATTCAAAGGGAAGGGAGTGCCACCTCTGGCTGGAAGAAGGGGGGACCCTTAGCCTCGGAGGAAACCACACATAACGCATTAGAGGGAATGTTTGGGTCCCCTCCAATACAGTTTCTGTCCTCCTACCACCCACTTCCTTTTATTTTTTTTATTTTTTTTTATTTTTTTATTTAAATATACAAGTTCCCAGTAAAGCCTCCCCGGAAGCCAGTGTAGGGGCGGCGTGGTTTCCGGAGGTCCATGAAGGCCCAGGTGTAGGGGGGCGTGTGGTTTCCGAAGGTTTCCGGATCCAATTAATCGATCCAAATATTTACCAATGACGGTTATGGTATGTGGGTGTAATCTTATCAGGCTATCGTCCAGCTCTACTACACTATCTCCAGCGAACCCGCTTTCACTGGAGCTCCGTTAGCTGGAAATAATTCCTCACAAAAATATTGCCCAACCATCTTTATAGATAATTAAATTTATTAACTAACTACTTATGTATCTATGCTTGTTATAATTCATTGTATCGAGGGGACAGGCATAAGAACATAAGAACATAAGAACAAAGGTAACTGCAGAAGGCCTATTGGCCCATACGAGGCAGCTCCTATTCTATAACCACCCAATCCCACTCATATACTTGTCCAACCCGTGCTTGAAACAATCGAGGGACCCCACCTCCACAACGTCACGCGGCAACTGGTTCCACAAATCAACAACCCTGTTACTGAACCAGTATTTACCCAAGTCTTTCCTAAATCTAAACTTATCCAATTTATATCCATTGTTTCGTGTTCTGTCCTGTGTTGATACTTTTAATACCCTATTAATATCCCCCCGGTTATGTCCATTCATCCACTTGTAAACCTCTATCATGTCACCCCTAACTCTTCGCCTTTCCAGTGAATGCAACTTAAGCTTTGTTAATCTTTCTTCATATGAAAGATTTCTAATTTGGGGAATTAACTTAGTCATCCTACGCTGGACACGTTCAAGTGAATTTATATCCATTCTATAATATGGCGACCAAAACTGAACTGCATAATCTAAATGGGGCCTAACTAGAGCAAGATATAGCTTGAGAACCACACCAGGTGTCTTGTTACAAACGCTGCGATTAATAAATCCAAGTGTCCGATTTGCCTTATTACGAACATTTATGCATTGATCCTTTTGTTTTAAATTCTTACTAATCATAACTCCCAGATCCCTTTCGCAATCCGACTTCGCAATCACAACACCATCTAGCTCGTATCTTGTAACTCTATCATCATTACCTAACCTCAGAACTTTACATTTATCAGCATTAAACTGCATCTGCCAATCCTTTGACCATTTCAAAACCCTATCTAGATCAACTTGAAGTGATAGTGAGTCCTCCTCCGAATTAATTTCCCTACCGATTTTCGTACCATCGGCAAATTTGCAAATGTTGCTACTCAAACCTGAATCTAAATCATTTATATATATTATAAACAACAGAGGTCCCAGGACAGAGCCTTGAGGCACTCCACTTACAACATTTTCCCACTCTGACTTGATTCCATTTATACTAACTCTCTGTTTCCTTTGGTATAGCCATGCCCTAATCCAGCTTAATATAGCACCCCCAATACCATGAGACTCTATTTTTTTAATCAGTCTTTCATGTGGCACTGTATCAAAAGCTTTGCTAAAGTCAAGGTATACAACATCGCAATCCTTACCACTATCAACTGCCTCAACAATGCTAGAATAAAAAGATAACAAATTTGTTAAACATGAACGGCCATTTATAAAACCATGTTGCGACTCAATTATTAATTTATGTTTTTCAAGATGAAGACGAATTTTATTTGCTATTATAGATTCGAGTAACTTTCCCACAATAGACGTTAGGCTAATTGGTCGATAGTTAGACGCAAGTGATCTATCTCCTTTCTTAAAAACTGGTATCACATTAGCAACTTTCCAAAACTCTGGCACTCTGCCTGACTCTATTGATTTATTAAATATGGTTGACAGTGGATCACAAAGCTCCTCTTTGCATTCTTTAAGCACCCTGGCAAACACTTCATCCGGCCCTGGGGATTTGTTTGGTTTGAGTTTTACTATTTGTTTAAGAACATCCTCCCTGGTAACTGCTAAACTCGTCAACCTGTCCTCGTCCCCACCCACATAGACTTGTTCGGCTGAAGGCATATTGTTAAGTTCCTCTTTAATAAATACAGATACAAAATATTTATTAAAAATACTACTCATCTCTTCATCACTATCTGTTATTTGACCTGTCTCAGTTTTTAATGGACCTATCCTTTCCCTAGTCTTAGTACGATATAACTGAAAAAACCCTTTAGGATTTGTCTTTGCTTGCCCTGCTATGCGAACTTCATAGTTTCTTTTTGCTTTCCTTATCTCTTTTTTAACATTTCTAACCAGCTGTACGAATTCCTGTTCTAAAGTGACCTCCCCATTTTTAATCCTTTTGTACCAAGCTCTCTTTTTACCTATAAGGTTCTTCAAATTCTTTGTTATCCACTTTGGGTCATTAGTATACGATCTATTCAATTTGTATGGTATACTACGTTCCTGTGCTTTGTTTAGAATATTCTTAAATAAGTTATATATTGAATCCACATCGAAATCCCCATTTAAGTCACCTATCGCTGGGTTCATGTCTCGCTCCAAGACCGGCCCACACCCCATACCCAAGCCTTTCCAATCAATTTGACCCAAAAAATTTCTTAGGCTATTAAAATCAGCTTTTCGAAAATCTGGCACTTTAACAGAATTTTCTCCTACTGGTCTATTCCATTCTATGCTAAATCTGATTTCTTTGTGATCACTGCTCCCTAGCTCACTCCCTATTTCGATGTCATTAATTTGCGTTTCCCTGTTAGTTAACACTAAATCTAAAATATTATTTTCCCGTGTTGGTTCCTTAATGTGTTGCGTAAGAAAGCAATCGTCAATTAATTCTAGAAAATCTTCTGCTTCACTATTCCCTGTTTTGTTCAACCAGTTTATTCCGCTAAAATTAAAGTCACCCATGACATAAATACTGTTAGATCTAGATGCTCTAGATATTTCATCCCATAGATGCTTTGCTTCCATTCTGTCTAAATTTGGTGGCCTATATATTACTCCTATTATAATATTATTTGCTTTTTCGTTTAATTCAATCCAAATAGTTTCTGTGTGTGGCTCTGTTTTGATTCCCTCTTTGAGACTACATTTCAAATTGTCCCTAACATATATGGCTACTCCACCTCCTGAGTGTATTCATGGCAGCCTGAGTGTATTCATACACGTTAGTTATATCGAGGGGTCCCCCATTACTGACCCCGCCCAGGATGCAACCCCACAAGCTGACTAACTCTTGAGTACCTACTTATTGCTAGGTGAACAGATACATTAGGTGAAAGGATCACCCCACAAGATGGGTTATGGGGTCCTTTACTACTCCCACAAGATGGGGTAACGGGTCCTCAACCACCCACAAGATTGCTATGAAATCTACCACCACAGGATGGGTATTGGGGGGGTGGGGGAGATCCACAACTGCCTGCACGTATGTGAACGACAAAGAAACACCTGTATTTATGTGAACGACACAAAGAAACACCTGCATATATGTGAACGATAAAGAAACACCTGCATATATGTGAACGGCACAAAGAAACACCTGTACATATGTGAACGACACAAAGAAACACCTGCATATATGTGAACGGCACAAAGAAACACCTGTACATATGTGAACGACACAAAGAAACACCTGCATATATGTGAACAGCACAAAGAAACACCTGCATATATGTGAACGGCACAAATCCGTGAACGTTATCAACTTGTGATTACGAATGACGACATTTTCTTGATACACACATTTTCTTTTACCTGTGACTGTTTTCAATCTACTTCTTTTGCAGCCAGGTTTGAAGCCGCGATTCCTTGGTTAATCAAACTATTACTGTTCGCAGGTCCGCTTACTGAAGAACGTATCTATTTTGGATTCAACAAACTGTGATCAATGGGGTTCCTTAGTGCGCGTGTTAGATCACGGATGTGGGTTCAGGCTGTGGTGCCGGTGATAACATAGATATGGTAGGTTGGCCGTCGCTGATAAGATACTAGGGAGCCAGTTGTGGCGACTTGCCGAGCGAGTGTTGGTGAGAGTGCTCTCACAGTCACTAGTGCAAAGTGTTTTAAGTGGTAAGTGTTTTGGCGAGTCTAAGTGTGTGTATGTGCATGAGGCTACTATGCTGCTGCTCGCTCTACGTCTTATAATTCCTGTTGTCGGGGACAGGAAGACAGTACTTAGGCTTATCGAGCTCAACTTAGGCCTACTATTGACCTTCCCCCCATGATGCAACCCACAATAGTTGCCTGACTCCCGGATACGTGTTTTACTACTAAGCGAACAGAGGCATCAGATGAAAGAAAACGTACCCATCCATTTTGGGCGCAGATTGAACTTGGGTCCCTTGGTTGAGAGGCAAGGACGCAGACCACTGTGCTACAGCCCCCAGTTTACGCTGTGACGCACAATGTAATGGATCGCGCTGGCATCAACTCGCTGCTGACCATTATAGTCTGCTTTACCACTACTCTTACCGAGAAATTTGCTTACATGTGTACTGTAAAGGGAGTTTGGGTCTGAAAAATAATACAAAGCCAAACACGTTTACCAACAGAAATAAACAAATAAAATAAATAAAATAAAACTTTTTCATTCAGCAAAATAACAGGTTGAGATCGTGAATAAGATTAGATTTTTTTTAATATATGCGAAAATAAGTCTAGAAGTGTCATATTCTACCGCACGTGGACGGTGTCGCAGGTGTCCTGATCGACCTGCAGCTCATCAGTCGTATTAATACATGGTCTAGGCATTAGGCTTTATAATACAAAACTAAAAAAGTCGTCTTATGAAACAGTATTAGCTTTAAGCAATATTCTGTACATATACACACAGAAATCACAATTGCGTGATGCATCAAATGAATGCTCTCTCTGCTCTGGAGGCTCTTGGACGCAGGTTCGAATCCTCGTCACGGACCTTGTGGATTTGTTCATTTTCTGTACATATAACTTATTTTTTCACCCTTGGTGAGTGCACTGATGACATGTATCAGGCGACTTGGGTCGCGGGAGCTGCCACACCCACACGGCTGGTGCTTCATCCCTTAACTGTCATCTTTATGAAGTTTTTGGTTGATGAGTCTATTTGGGAAGGAGTAAGGGAGGGAAAAGGGATGGCGTGCACATAGTGGGAATATTGAGTTGGGATTTAAAGGACGAGTCAGTTTAGTTCATTTACACCATTTGGTCACCATTTGGTCCGGGAGACATCTCCCGTCACGCAGGGTGCAGTTGCGCCTCCACAGATCTCCAGTATCAGCTCTTGATACTGGTAATGGCTCAAGAGGGCCACCACTTACGGGCTATTCATGCCCGTGCCACCTCTTGGGTGGCTTAATCTTCATCAATCATTAGTTCATTTATTATGCACCCAATACACCATCACGCGATTGGTAGTGGAAAACATTAGAGGCATATAATGTGCTCAAGAACCGAAGCCCCGTGAATATTGATGAGAAGGAACGTTAAGTTTAGTAGTCATTTCATTCTGGTGTTGGAGTTGTTAAGAGTGAGGTGTGTGGTGATTAGTTGGCTATTGTGCGTCCCAAATAGCGCAGGTTTGTGTTAGTTTAAATGGTTACTGGCTTTCTCTCACGGATGTCAACGTTGGGGGCCTCAGGCTACTGGCTTGCTTCAGTTTTGTTTTCATATAGGTGCTGGTTGGGTGTGAGGTACCATTATTCAAGGAGGTCCCTTTGGATTTGTTCTAATAGATTTACGACAATACAATATTACACGACTAAGTTATCGTCACTATAAATATCCACGATTAAATTATTTATTTTGTAAAATAACTGTAATACAATATTGTACAGCGGCTTCCAATTAGCTGGAACAGACCTGTTAGATTAATTGGGGTCCCCCTAGCCAAGGGCAAGACCGTCAGCGCGGCCACCCATCCAATACTGGCCAGACCCAACGGTCTTGTATATATAGTATACGAATGCTGGATTTATATTGTCTTAAATTATACCAAAAGATAAACAAGGTAAACTGACATTGTCAATATTTCACATCTAGATTTTGTAACAACCACTTTGGCCCTCCAGCAGTTCCCCTCGCATCAAGCTCACTAGACAATCAATAAAACAACATTAAACGCTATATACAAAATTAAATGCGATCTGCTACATGCCTTTTATTTATGTTTCAGATTCGAGTAGCAAAATGGGGTACGACATGGATGATGAGCGGGTAAGTAGCAGCTCCTTGTCTAACCACTTGGGCTGGACGGTAGAGCGACGGTCTGGCTTCATGCAGGTCGGCGCTTCAATCACCGACCGTCCAAGTGGTTTGGCACCATTCCTTTCCCCTGTCCCATCCCAAATCCTTATCCTGACCCTTTCCCAGTGCTATATAGTCGTAATGGCTTGACACTTTCCCCCTGATAGTTCCATTCCATTCCATTCCTTGTTCCAGCCGCTCAACTCTGACCACCATTATCTTTATGCTTACTTGAGTAACTCTTTGCGGTGACCGTCTGCGGTTCTCGTTCTCTTTAGTCAGGGAACACCACTCTACTGGTGCTGTCCCGCCCGGGATTCGAACCCGGAATTTTTTACTGTGCGTCAAGAACGAACCCGACTGTACTATCGGGACCCTTTCATCATCATCATATAAATAATGATGATGTACCGCCCCACTCCACTCATAGTTCACACAGGGAACTCACAGCTCGCGCCTCACGCAAAATGCCCTCTCCCCCCCCATCCCTGAACAGATCCTGGGAGTTAGGCAACTGTTGTGTGTTGCATCTTGGGAAATGTCAGTCACTGGGGAGATACCTGGGTAAGCATAACAGGTTTAAAGAATATTTAAAGACGAAATTAACAAGGCAAAATAAAATAAATATGCTTGTATTTGTGTGTTACCTTACCTAGATTTGTCAGACCCAGCTCTTGCACCTCGCCTGTCAACAGCTGTCAGGTACCTGGTGACATTGGCTATATGCGCATTTAACGCTATCACAAAATATTCATGCATAAATTTCAATTGAAAATCATTAGTTAAATTTTGCTTGTAGCTTACCAGTATCACAACCTTGCCATCAGTCAGCGCGTGCAGTCCTTCAGCTACGTCAGTAATTGCTTTTTATTTAGACTAAAACGCGACTGACAGTTATCCGCCACATTGCTAAATAAAGTCTCCTAAATGGAAAGTGGAAGCTTGGCCTGTACACTTCACCAGCAGCCACAGGCGAAAATAAGGACACAGCACTTAACACTGAAGTTCTACTACACTCCGTCCTCCTCCAGCTCTTGTGGCGTACTGCTGGGTCCTGACTGGCTCCCGGCATCCTCGTCGAGTTCTTTTGAAATTGTAGTCTGCTATTGGCTACTGAAATGACGTCATCATTACCACTCTTCTCCCTCATCTTACAGGACAACCACACACTCTTCTCCTTCCCTCAGGACCACCACACTTTCTCATCACCTTACAGACCCCCACTCTCTCTCCTCTCTCACGTTGCTTGACTCAAACCACTCTTTTTTTGCCAGGTGTGTGTGTGTGTGGCAATGTGCATCCATGTGACCAGGTGTATACCGGGCCAGGTATACACGTGTGAACGGTGTGCGTGTGTAGCCAGGTGTATGTAACCCGTCCCCATCATTAAAAGTTTGTGTTTGTCCTACAGCCGACGGTGGGGCAGGTGCCGCTGCTCATCTTCACCTACCTGGGCTTCTCCTTCTTCGTGTCCGGCTTCATCATGACGGTCCTGGCCTACGCCCCTACGGACTCCTACCTCATGGTTATGATTCAGGACATGGCGGTCATGAGTTTCCTCGGTCCCATCATTCTCGTCATTGGAAGTTAGTACCTCACAATCCTGTTTTCACTTTCAAGTTCTCATACATACTGTTTTGACCTGTAGTTTTTATGAGGAATTTTGTGGGAGAAGTGAGTAATCAATGATAGTCAGAGACTATCATTATTCTTAAAACCATAGACTATCACTGTTTTTACAATCATAATCAGACTATTTCCGTCCCTACTGTCATAGTCATAGGCTATTCCTGTCCTTACAGTCATAGTCATAGCCTATCACTGTTCCTACGGTCCACTTTACAATATGATCGTACAAAATATAGATTAAGGCACTCAAAAAAAAAGGCCGACGTTTAATACAAATGGCATGTCAAAATGCAATAAGTTAATCATACCTCGCTTAGGCCCAATATAAGCATTCCTACACCTGATATATATACTGTCGTAGGCTTATTATATTACATGTATGTTCTATACTAGACCGAGGAGAGATTTGATTAGGGTTTTTGCTTGATTTTCTTCCTTTTATTGATATATGGAGCATTAAATATATTAAAAATTTTAAATTGGGAAAAAATATTAATACATAACATGTCAGCTATATTCGTAAGACCACAACATGAAACAATACGGGGTAAAGACTACCGTAAAATGTTAATTATATGAAGTGAGTTAATGCAGTAATTTTGGTTTTCCAGCTATCATGCTGCTAGTGTCCATATTCTACTGCCTCTTCAACAAGGAAGATGATTACTAGACTACGATCATGCAACACACACACAAGCCTATATAAAACAGAGCAAAATCAATGACAGGCACCATCATTGGCGGGCCTGTGTGCGTGACCGGTCGCCCTCACAAGCCATCATGACCACGTCAACAACTAAACAAAAGAACGGCCAGCATTCAAACAACAAATGGGCGCATCCGATCCCACGATCGTCGTCGCCCCTAAATCAACACAACATTCAAACAACGAAAAGGATTTGTTGCTTAAACGACGAAAGACAAGAACAAATGACTAACGACTATTATTTCTGAATAAACGACAGTCTGAACCTCCTAGTTGCTTCATGTTTTCAAGTAGTTAAGTTGGTGAGTGTGACAATACCAAATGAAAATTGTTTAATATAGCCTAATGTTTTAATTACGAAAATTAAATTTGCATCTAAGACACATGACACAATGAATTACATGTCATTGCTCTACACTGCAATTATTCTTGCCGGATCATAACAAATTATATTGCTTTCAAGATCTTACCCGAACTTGCGTGCCATTCTTCTAAAATGTGTGATCAATCTCGTCTGGCTAAAATATAATTGTCTGGGTTTGCTTTGTGTCTACCGCACCTAAATATGTCTATCCTTTGGGGGGTATTTACTCGAAGATAGAAACCAGGTTGGTAATTAATTAGAACAGGCGATCTGACGTCTCGGGAATGGACGGTAAGAACGTCTTGTAAGACAGTAAATCCCGATTACAGTCTTTAGTGACGCTAACTGGTAGTTCAAAACACATATACAGGTTCTGTTTCATGTTGTTCTGTTTCATATACACACACCCTGTTATTTGTATATGTTAGCTAAATATAAAGTACGTTTTATGCTATAAAATGTATGCTTTTTTGTACTTATTTTGTATTGTAAGCCTATACAAGCATAGTTTTAAGAAAGCTTTTCATCTCCCGGCCCTAGTGACACAAGGCATTACTACTCCACGAGACGGGTAAGGGGAGCATGAGGCTACCGTGAGAATATACCTTGATTTTGATCATTAACTGAACCGAGAATGTGATATCAACATTTCCTTTACCACAATACCAGGTGTAAAAACGCGTTTTCAGTCCATTTACTGAATGCACATTTTTTCGACATTACATAAGAGAAGTTCCAATAAAACAAACCATTAGAATCCTATAACTTATAATATATTCCCATTGGAGTCATATTATATAATACTTCTATTAGATTCCTGTTACAGAGAAGAGCTCAACAGTTCTCATATGCTCTATTATTTCCTAATTTACTTTGGTAACAATTTTCTTATGGAGTGTTTTGTCTGGTGTCTGTATGGATAGTATGTTGGCGCGTCTCCCACCTAGGGGGCAGCAGGGAGGTGTCCTCCCCACCTGCACCTCCCACTGGCAGCTGGAGAAAACCGTCTTCCCCTGCTTGATGGGGTTCTGGGAGTTCTTCTACTCCCCAAGCCCGGCCCGAGGCCTGGCTTGTCTTGTGAGAGTTTGGTTCACCAGGCTGTTGCTTGGAGCGGCCCGCGGGCCCACATACCCTCCTGCACCATCAGGAGACGCCCCACCAACGTCTAACAAATGGACGCAATATCCAACGCCAGTTCAACGTCGAATCAACGCTGCATTAACGTTGATAAGGTTGATTTCAACGCCGCTCAGGGATATTGTGCTCGCTGGGTACATATATCGCCTCTTTTGTAAAGACTTCATTAACTTACGTCCCATTATTTGTTGCTAGTACATTGCCGTATCATTACACATAACTGAATAAACATCTGTTTTAATATGACCTTTTTTTTCTCCACAAGAGATACATTTTGCATTAAATGTACATCAATTTCTATAGACTTTAGATGCTTTCAATCCCTATGACAAAGTTAAACACACCTAGCTTTTTAGGGGAATTATTGGAAAAGTATTTCCTGTAAATGCTAAATATCTTATCTGGATATGTAAAGTCTGTGAAATAGAGTACTATTATCATTAGTTTTACTGAAAAATGGGCTTAAGCATGGAACTTAATTTTTTCTTTATTTGTTGTCTATATTGACCCCTTGTCACAAAGGCAGTAATAAGATTAATTAATGTTTTCAACTATGCTGATGTAGTTCTGTGACCACCTTCCAAAACTGCTATGGACAAATTTATTTAGATATGTGAGATTTGCGTCACTTTAAATTCTAACAAGTGTCCTGTAGTGATTTTTAAAACACACGACTCATTGTAGAATCCTTGAAATAAACCTATTTAGGCATAGAAACTTATGTCAAGTAGTCTGAAAAACATTTTTCATATTATATCCTCAAACGCCTCATGTATCTTTACGAACGTGCTACGCTGAACTGAGCTGCCATGAACACTCTTGAAGGGAGTTGCCATAGAACACTGCTTGAAGGGAGCTTGCCATAGACACTGCTGAATGGCCCTGCCATGTACACTGCTGAAGGGAGCTGCCATGAACACTGCTGAATGGCCCTGCCATGGACACTTGACTGGACTGGCGTGGCGAGGGATGGCGTAGTGGACATCTGGGTAGGGAGTCTCAATGGTTGCCGATGGGAATTCTGAGGCACTTGCTGACGTCTGAAGGCCCACTCAACAGCCAGAAGGTGGGCAAGGAGCCCTTACCCTGCACCGCAGAAACACGCATCAAGTAATCTTAACTTTTGTCAAATATATTATATAACAATACATATTTAATAATGCAAAATAAGGCAGCGAGTTCCCGAATGTCTTCACTGAACGATAATCTTAAAAGGATCAAATCTTTTTAAACCGAGCTAAAATGTTCATTAAAATTGTGTAATTTCAAACCAAGTACAAAGAATTTTGTGAATATATTAAACTTGTTATTGAGAAGTGTGATAGAGAAATATGATGGATGAGAGAGATAGATGAGACTTATAAAAAAGACCGGCTCAGTATATGATTGCAAAGGTAGGCAAGGTGAGAGGCAGGCGAGGGTAGAAGGTAGTGCAGTGTGAGGATCCCTGACCCAAATATCACAGTAACAAGGTTATCGCGAACATGAGCTCAACTACGGGCTCACCATAGTCCCGTGCTACATGAACATTTCGTTCTGAGAAGCAAAATCTAAAACAGAAAAGCACTGTGAGGACCGACCTTGACCTCCTGGTAGCCTCGGAACTCACAGGTGTAGCCGCCCACCTTCTCCAAGAGTTCCTTGGTGCTCAGGGAGATGTGGACCTTCATAGCTGTCACACACACACGTCTTACAGTTACTGGGGAAATCTACATTATTGCTCACACATTATGAGATTCACTTGAGATATATTTACAATTAAATCTATATCCATAGGGATACATCAAGTAAAATATATATATCATAGGGATTCATCAAGTAAAATATATATTCATAGAGATTCATCAAGTAAAATATATATTCATAGGGATTCATTACATATCCACTTACGAAACCTGTACATCTTTTCTCGAGTACAATGGCTTAGTCTGCATTCACTACGAAATTTATGAGCTCCGAAGCGCTACGAGGATATCTATAATAATAATAACCTTGAGTTGCTTAATGTATCTGTAAACGGTTTAATAAGTACAAACTAAGCCGTCATTATCTCGGGAAAGATGTACAGGTTTCGTGAGTTCCTGTTGAATCCTGGCTCAGGATCAAGACTTGTACATGGTCAATACAGAATACTGAGTGACCTCCTGAGCGTGTAAAGAGGAGCCACTACTGACCTTCCCCGGTGCTCTCCATCCTGCTGGCGACGTTGACGGTGTCGCCGAAGAGGCAGTAGCGAGGCATCTTGGTGCCCACCACGCCTGCCACCATCACCACCACACGACAGGAAACATATTACAACTCACGTTATCGAAACGACTCGACAACTTATTACTTAAGATCCTTAATTCACATTAACAATATCATCAACATTTAATATTTCAACCAACATTGCTAGAATAATTCACTAACAGCTTGTTTACAGAAGGCAAGGGACTGGTGACAAGAGAGGCAGGGGACTGGTGACACGAGAGGCAGGGGACTGGTGACACGAGAGGCAGGGGACTGGTGACATGAGAGGCAGGGGACTGGTGACACGAGAGGCAGGGGACTGGTGACACGAGAGGCAAGGGACTGGTGACACAAGAGGCAGGAGACTGGTGACACGAGAGGCAGGGGACTGGTGACACGAGAGGCAGGTGACTGGTGACACGAGAGGCAAGTGACTGGTGACACGAGAGGCAGGTGACTGGTGACACGAGAGGCAGGGGACTGGTGACATGAGAGGCAGGTGACTGGTGACACGAGAGGCAGGTGACTGGTGACACGAGAGGCAGGTGACTGGTGACACGAGAGGCAGGTGACTGGTGACATGAGAGGCAGGGGACTGGTGACACGAGAGGCAGGTGACTGGTGACACGAGAGGCAGGGGACTGGTGACATGAGAGGCAGGTGACTGGTGACACGAGAGGCAGGGGACTGGTGACATGAGAGGCAGGTGACTGGTGACACGAGAGGCAGGGGACTGGTGACACGAGAGGCAGGTGACTGGTGACACGAGAGGCAGGTGACTGGTGACATGAGAGGCAGGGGACTGGTGACATGAGAGGCAGGGGACTGGTGACACGAGAGGCAGGGGACTGGTGACATGAGAGGCAGGGGACTGGTGACACGAGAGGCAGGGGACTGGTGACACGAGAGGCAGGGGACTGGTGACACGAGAGGCAAGGGACTGGTGACACAAGAGGCAGGAGACTGCTGACATGAGAGGCAGGGGACTGGTGACACGAGAGGCAGGGGACTGGTGACACGAGAGGCAGGGGACAGGTGACACAAGACAGCAGGTAAAACTAGGGACTGACAGCAAGGCAGCCTATGGGGCGGCAGCAGTGGAAGGACAGGCAAGGCAGGGGATGAAATACCGGCGACGCAGGGGCCGGAGTTTATGCCAGCGCGGATCAGGAGGGATTTATCAGGGCGGTGCGGTATTTCGAAGGTCTTGGCTCCCTCAACCAAGTCCAGCGCCATGTTGCTCAGCTCAGACGCGTGACGCAGTCCTAAGGAGGAAGGTTCCGCAAATAAATACTTGACACGACGAAAATAAATATTTCCACATATTAATTACGATATCAAGTCATTATGGCTATAATTCATTGGTCATCGTGGTGTAAAACTAAGCTCTATTGGGTACACAATTCGTCAAGTATTCAATACAAACACGGTACTAACATTTATGAACAAAACATTTGAATTTGAATTTCAAATCTTGCACAAAGAAATCACAAGAAAGTAACGACTGGGATCCAGGGATGCCGGTTCAGTCCCATTTATGGCCTCAATATCAAGTTCAAGTATGTTTATTGAGACAAGAAAGAAATACATCTCAAAGGGATAGAGTAGTAGCTTAGGCTATTTCTACCCCCTAGCCTCAATATCTTCTCATCGTTATTGAGTACAAGTGCATTGGCTTTGCGAGACATTATTGTTGGGAATGACTGTTGGGATGACGAACGACTGCTGAAGCGGGTGATGGAACCCAAATGGTAGATATATTTAGCTACAAGGACCATTAATACCACCTAGTGAACGAGGATAGTGACAGATGGATATAATGACCGTTGGTCTGGATTCTGGGTGTTCGTTTGTATAGTGGCAATGTTGATTTGAATATTGTTAGTTTGTATACTAACTGTTGATAATGGATGATGAGGGAGGTTATCGAGCGTTGGGGCCAGTACTGACCGTTGAGGCTGGTACTGACCGTTGAGACCGTTACTGACCGTTGAGACCGTTACTGACCGTTGAGACTGGAACTTTCCTGTTGAGGCTGTTACTAACCGTTGAGGATGGTAATGACCATTGAGGCCTTTACTGACGGTTGAAGACGTTACTGACCGTTGAGGCTGTTACTGACCGTTGAGGCTGGTAATGACCGTTGAGACCGTTACTGACCGTTCGGGTTGGGGAGGCCGGACACGACCATGTAGGCGTCGCCGATGGTTTCCACTTTATAAACATCGAAGTTTTCGATGCGGGAGTCGAACATGTTGTACAGCTTGTTTAGAAGCGTCACGACCTGTAACAATAAGTCAGGAAAATCTCATTACTTGACGATACTTTAACACTATTATCTGTTGATGAAGTTAGTTGAATGGTTTGTCATTTTATTTTACCGCTCAAGTGTTCGTTGTTGTTCAAGTTTACAACATTTTGTTGTTGTTTTAGATTCAGTTACTTGGAACAATAAGTTCCAAGTTTCGGGCTATGGTGAGCCCGTAGTGGACTTAGCTTGCGACATGGTGGAAACCATTACACTAGTTCTTGAATATATTATTTTTATTACCTTAATAAGTAATGACTTGTTCCATCGGCAAATGGGTGATCAATCTACCAGTTGTCATTATCCAGGAGCTGACGGAAGGTTTGAAAACTCTGGAATAAATGGCATCTTTCATATATAACAAGAGTCGAATGGCATTGTAAACAATACTAGTTACGCGACTGTACAATGTACAACCACGACGCAACTCGTACATAAAGTCAAGTTTCCTCTACTATATAACCCTTCAGTTACATCCTTCACCCCCCTCCCCTCTGGTCGGTCATTGCAGTAATAACCGGTCTGTAACTTGTAATGAACACGTATTTTGTGAAATTAATTAATAATATAATTGTAAAATATTTTAGCTACTAAAAAAAAAGCCGTTAATTGTTATAAGATGAAGCCAGGTGTGGGGGCCTTACCTGCATGGGCTCCGAGTCGGAACAGAGTTTTGTGAAGCCAACAATGTCACTGAAGTAGACAGATACCTCTTTGAAGCTCTCGGCAGGCACCTGCGCGCGCGCACACACACACAGATGGCATTAACAATTGGATTATAAAGCTGAAGTCAAATTTGTATAAATATACAGATTACCTGTTGACTCAAGTGAACTATATAGAAATTTTAGTAATAACAGAACTTACTGTTTAAATAACTCACAAGCATAGAACACGACCCCTAGGCATATAATACTATAGGCATATGGCTGCAACATCATTAATGGTTTTATTTAATATTTCACATACAATGAGAGTCAGTCACAGAGGATATTGGTGACGTCAGGGTGTCGGTGTTAGAATTTCAAAAGTCACACTTTTTCAAGTGTTAATTGTTCACAGGTTGAGTAAAAGTCAGGTCGCATCAGGTGGCCTCGCTCTCTTCTAAGCTGATAATTGCAGGCCAGTGGGTGTGTTGTTTCCAACAAACAAGCCGCTGTCTATGTGTGGTAGGAAGATGGCCAGAGGCTATCTTCTGGTAAGCGGAGTTTAGCTCCCGGTTCCCCCATAAATACCCGTGGAACTGTACATTTGAGATTCAGAACAGAGATACAGATAGACAGGGAAGGAGAGAGACGAGCATCGCTAGGTCTACACAGGAATCTGTACATCAGTTGATTGACGGTTGAGAGGTGGGACCAAAGAGACAAAGCTCAACTCCCGCAAGCACAAATAGGCGAGCCTGTCTGAGACCGGTGAGGAACTCTTGTTAGCTGCACCCCCCTCCCTCCCCCATCCTCTCTATCATCTTATATTCGAAACTAAAGTGAGTGAACTTGTAAGGTTGATGTATTTGGTGTTTTCCAATTTATGTATTGTGTGATTTTCAGGGGCAGTCAGCCGTAGTTGCTCTCAATTTCTTGTGTGGCGATTAACTTACTTTTTAAATTGTCTTTATTTCTGATTCCTAGATCTTGGATAGTGAAAGCTAGAGTGGAGAGCACTCTGAAGTTTACTGGCTTAAGATTATGTCTTAAAAGATTCTTGACTATATGATTTACATGCTTACAGTGGTTACTTGATAACATCAGATAATACTGTGGTACAGACAAGTTCCAATCCTTGTCTTATAAATAACTATTGAATGGATGGTGGCAGCCCTTTCTACCTCTTTCCTCCTTTTTTTTCCTTTATCACTTTTCTTCCCCTCCCATTTTCTCTCCTAAAATTCCCTTTCTCCTGACCACTCTTCCTCCTCTCTACCTCCCTCACTCTATGAGTTATCTTCATTTCTTTCTGCAATTCCCGATACGTTACAATGGTGGTGTTTCATGGCAACCCGTCCTCAGCGACAAAGCATCCCGTCCTTAGGCTATTTTGAAATTGAAATTGAAATAAGTTTATTGAGGTAAAATACACACAAAGGGATGAGGTAGCTCAAGCTATTCTCACCCCGTTCAGTACATCGTGTTAATACATACATAGACACACATCACAAACAATAAACATATTACCAAACATTCTGAGAGATAAACATCTACAATTCCTTTCTTAGGCTATGGTCATTCCATCCAGCTACTCCAAGGACACATTCATAAGTTTTAACATGCTACTCATTCAAAATAGGAATTTTTCTCAAATATTAATTAATCATATTGTGCATATTTAGACATTAGTTAGATTAGGTGTTTAAGATCTGTTGGCAATTATTGATATTTGTAGTACATGGGTGAAGCATTTACTAAGTTGTGATTAGAATAGGGGTCGTCAGCGAAACACTGTTCGATAAATGTTCGTACGCCATCAGTTGTGAGTCGTGTGTAAAATTGCATTCAATTATAAACGGGATTTGACGGAATCACTTTTGGGCATTGTTTACGAGGACGGGCTGAAACAAAGGCTAAAAGTCATATGCAAATAATAAAGCGTTACCGGGGCAGGACGAAACAAATTTTCTGACTTTAGAGAGACTGAGTACTGATTTAGAAACTTTTTTTTTTAATATTGAGTATATTGCAGCTGAAATTCAGCTTACTATCAGTATGAACACCAAGGAACTTCTCATATACTCTGTTCATAATACTGACCTTACCCAGGATGCAACCCACAACAATTACTTAACTTCCGGGAACCTATTTGATTGCTAGGTGAACAGAGACATCATGTGAAAGAAAACATACACAAACGTTATTATACTGGCCGGGGTTCATCAGTTGTGAGCCGAGGACACAGACCACTGTGCTGCAGAACATGAGGAGCTAACAATGATATACAAATTAAATGTGAAATTGGAAATGCTACGAGCAATATAGTACTCGAGGAGTGACCCCCACCAGTCTCTTGGAGGAGAAACTCAAAAGTCTCTTGGAGGAGAAACACTCACCAGTTTCTTCTTCTTGAGCTGCATAGCGAACGGCCTGAGGCAGCATCTGGTATATAAGGCGGTCACAGCGGCGTTTCTCCCGACGCAGCTCGATTCCTTTCGTCGTCAGCGTCGCCGCGAATATCTGTTCAGGGCAAGACAACGGTCAGTCACACCTGCGACACAAGGCAGGAGCAGGAACATCAAGGTTGTTTTACAAGGAATATTCCCGATCCTTTACCTGTCAGACACTTGCTCACCTGGATGGGGTAGGTGGCGTGACGGACGAGGAAGATGATGACGGGAGAGATGATGAACACCACCACCAGGACTATGATAGAGATGGTCACCTGCGTGTCCGCGCTGCGAGTCTTCGTGCCCATGTACATCCTGTGGTCACACCTTCATCTTAACACCACCACTCCACTATCAGACCACAAGCATCAGACTGTTTATATCAAATGGTATCTTTATCCTAATGCATCTGGGTCCAGTTTACATGCGTTGCATTAAGCCTATGGTTTCAGACAATGGAATTATCATGCAGACGTTCCTGTAGACAAACATTATTGAATATAGCCGAAAGGGTTTGCTCAATCTGGCACGAATCACTTGTATTTCTTAGGTTATCCTTCACATTGGGAGGAAGTTGAACAATTAACAATGCATGCAAACAAACACAAATCTACTCGCCTTCCTCAGAACCGATTACTGGGTAAACCAATTTTTTTAATGTGTTCTGCAATTAAATGAGTTTAATTTTGTTTATCATTAAATCAGTAAAGCAACTAATCCTCTTCATCTCTAATCGCATCGGCCGTGAAATGCCTATTTATAAAAGGTTAGACCAGGTTAACGGTATATCAGTCCAATCCCAGTAAAGTAAAGCGGATTAACGAACGCTGTAAGGCAAGCTTGACTAACATAACCGAGAATCTTGCAGAATATATAACCCAATTAACAACCTTAATGTCATAACCTATTGTCATGGAATACTAGATCGCGAGGCTGTAATACTCAACACTGTTGTTGTTCACTGTGATACTCAACACTAATGCTAGTATTAGTTTGATAAAGTTATAATTACGACTTGAAAAGCGCGAAGGTCGAACTGAAACGTGTTCACTTTCAATGAATTTTAAATTTGTGGGTTCAGCAATTTGTTTATTTGTCAGCTACAGTATTTAATTCAGGCTACCACACTAATTTTTATACTACGATAATGATTATTTTGAATGATCTTGCTATATATCCACAGGATGGTCTGTGACTATAATGCACTCCATGTTCAGTCGACCAAATTTATAGTGTGCATTAGCGCATAAATATATTTTTATGGAACTAAAAAGAAGACTTGGTTGCATTAGGCTGTGCTGAAACCATTAACTCAGCGAATGGCTGTTGGTATATAATGAGAGGAGCAGGGACTCCTGACTAACACACTCGGGTAAATGGTTGAAAATTTGGTACGTGATGCGAAACAGAATAAATGCTTTTGTATGTTGTGTTTCAACAATGTGTGCAACATAATTCATATTTCAGGCTAAATTTGAATGTTCAAATTTAAATTTTAATTCAAGAATTTAAAATCATTCGCTTAGTTCAGCCAACAAATTTATATTTAGATATTTTGTGTTATTCCATTAATGAAGACTTTTTTTAACTAAGCTTAAATATACACAAATGCTAAACTGCACTTAAACAGCTGAAAAGGAAATGATTTTATATTCTGAACCCTATCTTCATGTGCTTATATATGCGCAATTCTTTTAGTTGAGTACTCAGGTGAGAAGGCTGGCCTGGGTGCTCACTTGATCATGTCGAGGAGGAGCCACTGGAGGTTCCGGAGCTCGTCGGTGAAGCGCACCATCACGTAGAAGTAGTCGTCGGCGACGCTGAGGTCCACCTCCTGCACCGTGTTCCCCAGCACCTTCTGGCGCCTGCACCCGCCCGCCGCCACCCACACACCATCACACATTTATAACTTTATACATGGCTAACACATGAACAATTTATATAATAATTAATTGTGTCGGGGGAGACTGGCAGCTAGTGTATATTTATCTGTTAGGTTTATATCGAGGTTTCCCGCATCGTCGAATTACTGAACCTCTACGGGATGCAACCCCACAAGCTGACTAACTCCTCTATTTACTGTTAGGTGAACAGGTGCATTAGAAGGCGATAGAAACGAGCCCAACCATTTCTGTCCAGCCCAAGGATTTGAAACCGGAACTCCCGATTGAGTCGAGAGTACACTCTACATACTACCCAGACTACCATCGGGACAATGGCGAAACAGTTTGAAGCCAAACCTGACAGTAGTTATTTACTGTAATTTATAACTTTCCGTGCACGATACGTGATAAACCAGTCCGTCCCTTAATGCATTCTAATTAGGGTTATAAGTCCTAGTAACAAAGTATCACCATTACCTCTCATGTTTGTGGGGGGAGGACCCAAGCCTCAGAGAAGAAATTAATCAGCATTCTGGTAAAAACCTTGCCCTATTGTCCCTGACTTTGTATTGTTATTGGCTTCTCCTACTCTACCCCTTTCTGACACCATTATATTTTTTATTGTACAAAGTTAAATTATATAAATAAACTGAGTGCTCACCATTCTGTGATATTGTTGAACTCTTCATACTGGATGTTGAAGCCTTCCACCTTCTCTCTGATGACCTGCACGAAGTCCTTCGTCTGGTTGAGAGACTTCCAGGCCAAGATGTCGTAGGTGACGTAGTTCACGAACCTCTCCTGGGTAAGACTCCCGCTCCCGAAGTAGTTCAGACCCTCGATCATCACGATACCAAAGTACTCCACTGATCGGATCAGGTCCTTATATGCCACAAGTAATCTGTTTATGTTGACATATTATTAAGTCCTTCATTAAACAGCATATTATATTTATTTATCCTAATAAATCTCATGTGGTATAATATCTATACTGTATCTACATAATACAATGTCTTTTTCTTTGATTGTCGGCTTGTCTGCCGACAAGCCTAGCCTAAGAACAGGTCGAGTTTCAGCACACAAGCACCAGCTAGCTACAAGAGGATGTTGAGCCTGGGAAGCCGCCCCAACACACATACTCTCTGGTTTAATAGCTGCCCACCATCAATATTAATCTTCTTAAATCTTCCTGGTAATTAATTACAAGAGCAGGATGGGCGTGCCGCTAAATCCCTCGACCCCCTTGTTTAGTCCTCAGTGATCCTTACTTAAGGACCCATCGATCGGAAAATAATCCTTGAAATCACAATCGATCCCGGTCAGAGAGTGATTGCTATGGAGGGAAGGATATTTTCCATCAGCCACACCATCAATACTCAAGTTGCTTTTGGAATCCGTCTGAGCAAATTATTTATTTAGATTATTTACTAGTAAAGGAAACAACGGCACAAAGGCACACCAAACAACAACAGATAACACAAGATAACACATGACGACACAAGATAACACATGACAACGCATGATAACAACAGATAACACATGGGCAAAAGTTTCTTTCGCCCTAAGTGCCCCTGTTACCTAGCAGGTAAATAGGTACCTGGGAGTTAGTCAGCTGTCACGGGCTGCTTCCTAGGGGTGTGTGTGTGTGTGTGTGGTGTGGGGAAAAAAAAATAGTAGTTAGTAAACAGTTGATTGACAGTCGAGAGGCGGGCCGAAAGAGCAAAGCTCAACCCCCGCAAAACACAACTAGTAAACACATGACAACGCATGATAACACCAGATAACATTAGAGCACCAGATTGTAACGAAAAAAGTAGTTACTTGACTGGTATAAACAACGTTATAACACCAGACTTGATGTTTTATATTCTTGCAAAGTCACTAACACTCACAGCGTTTCAAGCAGGTCCTTAATCTAATAGATAACTTTAAGTACGTAATTTGCAGCAAAATTTGAAGAATATTAGAAGGTACATTATAAGAAAATGTAAAGACAATTAACATGTATGCAGGCGATGAGTCACAATAACGTGGCTAAAGTATAATGACCAGACATGTACATTGTGCAATTAACAGGTACATTGTAGCATAATATTGAGGACAATTAATAATTACATTGTAGTGCATTTTGCGTTCGACATAAAAACAACAAAAACTGTAACAACTCACAAAACAACTGGTTCACTAGATGACAAAACAACTAGTTCACTTAGTGACACACACACAAAACAATGGTTTACTCAACGAGGGGCATGACAGCTGAGTGGACAGTGCACGAGATTCGTAGGCCTGAGGTTCCGGGTTCGATCCCCGGTGGAGGCGGAAACAAATGGGCAGAGTTTCTTTCACTCTGATGCTCCCTGTTCACCTAGCAGTAAATAGGTACCCGGGAGTTAGACAGCTGCTACGGGCTGCTTCCTGGGGGTGTGTAACAAGAAGGAGGCCTGGTCGAGGACCGGGCCGCGGGGACGTTAAGCCCCGAAATCATCTCAAGATAAGATCTCAAGATAACCTCAATGACACGCACAAAACAACTGATGACCATCACTGGCGTCCATATCTGCTAGTCATCATATATACTTTAACCTTAGTCCAAATGTGGCCTAAAATTAAAACTATTTTGCTTATCAACCATTGTTGTTATGTTGAAGTACAGGGGAAACCCTTCCCTGGTACGTTGCTTGAGTACCAGGTACGTTACCTGGTACTCAACCGTACGTACTTACCGTATGTACTTACCATACTTCGTACTTACCGTACCTTACCCTGGTACGTACGTTGAGTACCTGGTACGTTACTTGAGTTACGTGAGTATGCAAGTACTTTCCTGTACAGGAAGCCTAGCAGTGAATGTACATGATCTTGCTAGTGCCAAAATTCATGTTAATTTCAATATTAAAATTCCCCTGTAGTAAAATACGACTAGAAAATAAGTATGATTGAACAACTTTTGAAATTAAATAAAAATTGTACATTAAAGGTTGGATGAGCGTCGACAGCCTCCCCCCCACCCCTTCCAATCGGGCGTATGGATTGGGGGACGAGGGGGAGTCGAGAGAAAAGGTGTTGTTGTTGGTGGTGGTATTGGTAAGTGTTGGCGGTAGTGGTGGTATTGGCAAGTGTTGGTGGTGGTATTGATAAGTGTTGGCGGTAGTGGTGGTATTGGCAAGTGTTGGTGGTGGTATTGATAAGTGTTGGCGGTAGTGGTGGTATTGGCAAGTGTTGGTGACACTTGCGGCGGATACTGGTGGTATAATGATTGCATTAGTTCGGGTGGTGTTAGTGGTAATCCTACCTTGGATGCTGTAAAGGACACGGGTTGGCCACTCACTTCCAGACACCGGAGATGCTGGCGTCCTTAATGTTAGAGATGATGGCCTCCATGATGTAGGAAGTGATGAGGCTGTACCACTCCATCTTCTGGGCCACAGTGTCTCCCTGCACGTTGACTCTCTGCCTGCCACACACACAACATATCAGATAACTCGCCCGAGATTTTGGACAATTAGTTTCATTCAAAAGTTCGATGATATGAGGCACAATACCCATCTCACTCCAACCTCCTCCTCCTCTACAAGTACACTAATTCCCGTTCTCTGAGGCAGGAAATGGGTACCGCTCACAGGATGGGTATGGGGTACACAATAAACTAGCCGCCTCCGGCGGCAACAATAAAAAATCAATCATCAATTAATGTAGATGTGGTAGAGTAACTATTATTGTCTTAGGACATTATAAGTGAGTAAAGTACTGTTAACTTATAGTAGTGTGTCGTTACGCCAGTGTAGATTAGGCTAATCATTCATTAAAACAGGTTTATTATTATTATTTATGGGAGTAAATTTCCAGGGGGGCCGGGCCTTGTCTATAACTCCCACTGGGGCTTTCCAGTGTTAATCACTTTATAGTGAATTATGCCCCAGTGTAACAGCAATCATTTGCAGGCGATGAGTCACAATAACGTGGCTGAAGTATGTTGACCAGACCACACACTAAAAGGTGAAGGGACGACGACGTTTCAGTCCGTCCTGGACCATTCTCAAGTCGATCAGAGCACTCATTCTCCACATTTATAACCTGTAGGCACTTTTTCTTAATTTACCCGACTTGCTTTCTGTTGTTTTAGATTCAGCTAGTGGGAACAAAAGGTTCCAAGCAGCACGAGTTATGGCGAGCCCGCTGTACTCACCTGGCACAGATGTCCGGATATAAATGCGTGCTTTTTGTCTTGTGCTTTACCTTACCTTGTGTCTACCTTCTGGAGGTTCTGGGGATCAATGGCCCCGAGGTCCGGTCTCCCACCAGGCCTCCCAGTTGGTCGCCTGGTCACAACCAGGCTGTTGAACGCGGCTGCTCGCAGCCTGACGTATGAATCACAGCCTGCTTGATCAGGTATTTTTTTAAGAGATGTTTGTCGAGTTCTTACATCCTCCACCTAACACAAATCTTCTACCTAACACGAGTCCTCCAGATTAAACACAAATTATAGTCCATATAATCCATCGACATCAAAGCTTACCTCAAACCCTCCAGTTGTAGCTGGAACCGGAGTTTTGAGCCGAGGAGAGTGTTGGCGGCGGTGTCTGAGAAGTTGGGCCAGGTGATGACCTCCTCGAGGACCCGGTCTGTCCTCCTGAAGGTGGCGGGAAGGTCGGTCCTGGCGGGAAGCACGGCCCGGGTTAGTGAACAGCTCTGCCCCGACCACCACTTTAAGCTGAACACTATTGCAATGATCAACGACAACGAGATGGTATTTGAAATATGGAGGAAAGTGATGTCTGTGTGTGTGTACTCACCAAGTTGTGCTTGCGGGGGTTGAGCTCTGGCTCTTTGGTCCCGCCTCTCAACAGTCAATCAACTGGTGTACAGGTTCCAGAGCCTACTGGGCTCTATCATATCTACATTTGAAACTGTGTATGAAGTCTGCCTCCCCCATTTCACTGCCTAATGTATTCCTTGTGTATGCGTGTGCGTTTACTTACCTAGATATGATTGTAGGCTCGACCGTGTGTTGTCATAACTCTCACACATTACAGATAATATCAAAACAAACAACAAAAAGTCGCAGAAGGATGTATGTATTACTAAAAGAAAGATTGAATATGACGAGATTCGTATATTAATTACATCAGCACTTCTTGAAGTGGATAACATGATTCAATCGTGATTTAGCAAGACTAAGATAACATAAGAAACACATGAGGCAGAATAATAGTCATTACACGAGCTTCATGTCCCTGCCACAAGCCCTAGATGTACACATATATTATTAATGCAGGTAAATAAGTCATGCCAACGGGAACACCGCGCGTGCACACACTGGGTGGAGACGGGAAGAGGGCGAAGCATACACCACCTGCCAGATGAACATTACAGAAGCACTAGAGAGGGACAGAATGTCCAGCGATACAATAAAAGGAGCAGACCATTAAATTATTTTCACTAATATTCACACTAAAGATGTGTTCGAAATTTAAACACTTATAATTAGTTTTAAAAAGTGAAACAAAGAAGATTAATCAGTAAAAGACAATTAGCCTTACCTGTCACTTTAAAGTAAACCACAATAGAAAACTGAATTGAGCATAAATCATGCATAATTTAGAAGTGAAGTAAACAAATCCACAAGGGCCGTGACGAGGATTAGAACCTGCGTCCGGGAGCATCCCAGACACTGCCTTAATCGACTGAGCTACGACAGGGTTAAAGAAAAAAAAAAGTCGAAACCGAAGTTCTACTGAACTTATTGGATCCCGTAGCCTCTCCGAGGCACAAACCATTTGTTCATTTGATGCATCACGTTAGTGTGATCTCTGTGTGTTAGAAGTAAAGTAATTAGATTATTATAGTATAGGAGACGACCTGCCATTAGCCTTTGAGGTAGACTAGAAGACCAGGAGATATCGATTATCCTTTTATTTAGCGGGTACGAGGTGCACGGGTCCCTCAAACTGTGACTGGAGGTGGTGACCACCCTCAAAACATTGTCCAAATGCTCGATAATCCAGCAGGTTCGAACAAAATTCGTCCTTGAAGCAATTGTTCCGGAAGTGTTCGAATGAAATCAGTTGAGTCGTGTGTAAACCATTTTTTCATTCATAAACAGGGGGTTTGGCGGGTGCGCGGAATCACTTTTGGGTCTTTGGAGGACGGGCTGCATTATAAGTGGCCATGAAGGAGCCTGGTGACCCACCTTGGTCAGGTCACGCTACAGCTCGCCCTACTGCCGTCCACAACGTTCCCAGCAACGTACCCTCTAACCCTCGTGTGTGAACTTAGCCAGAAAACTGAGGAAGGGAGGAGCCCACCTGGGGACCCCGCCGCTGCTGCTGATGGCGTGTGCAACGACATGTGGGACAGGGTGGGACAGGGGTAAGGGGAAAATTGCCCTGCAAAAAAGTCCTTTCTTCAAAATACTTTTGCGAATTATTAATGAAGATATATAAATTTAAACACATGATAAAAAACGGAAACCTTGATAACAAAGGAGGATTGTGATAGGCTTGTGTGCTGTGACTGTGAAGCTATCAATCTAGATAATACAAAACTACGATACAGGATTTAAACAATTCACAGCCAGATATCAAATAGTTGCCGACATGGAAGCGCCAAGAAAATGCTTATTACGTTGATAAAGTAACATTAAGTCAATAAAAAATACCCACTGCATGATTAAAACCCTCCATTATATCGTTAAAAGCGGCAATTACGTCATTGAAAACATCCATTACGTATATAAAAGCAAATTCGTCGATAAAAACACCCATTAAAAAGCACCATTCCCTCACCATAAAAGCACCATTACATCAATAATAGCAACAATTACATCGATAAAAAAACACCCATTATACCGATAAAAGCAACAATTACGTAAATAAAAACATCCATTACGTCTATAAAAACAGCCTTCACGTCGATAAAAAGCACCGTGAACAAAGGAGCCACAGCAGACCGCCCTTCACCAGCACACCGCAAATAAGCCAAATATTGACTATAAGCAATAAGTCATATATGTACTGTCTTGTGCGAAAGCGGGTTGCACACCCAACATCTGCCAAGTACACCTCAGTTCTGGCGTTCATATTGCAGCGCCAAACGTAAGTACACAAGGACTAGGATTAATTAAACATTTACACAACCACTTACGAAAGCTGTACATCTTTTCTCAATCATAGCGGCGTTGTTTACATTTATTAAACTTCGAAACTTCACAACAGCTTCGAGGCTGTTGTAAACTTCGAAGCTCAACAGCGTTGAGCTTCGAAACTTCACAACACAAGGTTATTATTTAGTATAAACAACCTTGTAGTGCTTCGGAGCTCAAACTGTTAAATGTATGTAAACAAAGTCGGCATGAATGAGGAAAGATGTACATATTTCGTAAATGCTTGACGAATCCTAGTTCTGGTGTGCTTACACAGCTTTTGGGGAACTAGAGTTAGCAAGATTAGAACACCAAGCAAATCTGGGGTAGGGGTCTAAGTAGAGTTCCATGCTAGCAGAAGAGCCCCAAAGTTTTCATGTTAATTGAAAAGCCCCCATGGTAGCAGAAGAACGCCGTGCTAGTTAAAAGCCCCCATGGTAGCAGAAGAGCCCATCTTAATTGAAAAGCCCCATGGTAGCAGAAGAACGCCGTGGTAATAGAGGAGATCCATGCCAGCAGAAGGGGCTCCATGCTAGCTGAAGAGCTCCATGCCAGCAGAAGACATGTCTGACCTGGAGTTAGATGATGATCGTGAAGAAATGTTGGCGCTGCTCTCAGACGGAAGCCTGGACGTCTTCTTCCCCGGCAACTGACCCTCCTCCACGGCTCCTTTCATTCTTAAAAGTTAGGACATCTCCCTGTAACCCCTATTAATGTGGAACACAAATCGCACGCGCGTGTATGTGTGTGTAATTACCTAAGTGTAGTTACGGGATGCGATTACGCTCGTGGTGTCCCGGGTTCCCATTACTCTTTGTCGCATAAAGCTTTGAAATTTCTGACGGTTTTGGCCTCCACCCTCTCACCTAATTTAATCCAAACGTCTACCACTCTGCAAAAGAAAACTTTCTAATATTTTTTTTCGGCACCTTTGTTTCATTAGCTTGAATGTGTCCGCTTGTTCGGTAAGTTACTGGTTTCAGGGATTCCTCTTTGTCAATTTGGTCGATTCCTGTTAGTATTGTATAAGTGGTGAAGCCAGTGGAGACATTAAGACAAGGTTATTATTAGGAGGAATAAGCCAGTACGACTATGTAGCACTTGGAAGGAATATGAACAGGAGGAGCTGGGATATGAGGACAGGGAGCTGGGCTATGAGGACAAGGAGCTGGGCTATGAGGACAAGGAGCTGGGATATGAGGACAAGGAGCTGGGCTATGAGGACAAGGAGCTGGGATATGAGGACAAGGAGCTGGGATATGAGGACAAGGAGCTGGGCTAGGAGGACAAGGAGCTGGGATATGAGGACAAGGAGCTGGGATAGGGCGGAGACAACGAGTGGAGCCCAACCACTTGCATCGTTGGAGATCGAACGCTGACCTGCAATTTGCGAGACATCGCTGTGCCAACCAGTTCAAGAAACATGTTCCTTCTCAAAAAAAGAACAGATTTTTCTGAGTGGTTCTTTCATACGTAACAAAGTTAACAGTTTTTACAGAGGTTGCAATAATTAACTGGAGATCAGTATAGAGACGGATTTCACACCGTTGTATACATTATGTATGCAACGATCATACATTAATATGTATATGATGGTAATTCATTAACATGCATATAACGAGTTCTGTTGAATGTTGCTGTCCGCTAACAGGCAGCACTCTTACACGAGTCTTCACACAACACAATGTTGACCAGACTACACACTAGAAAGTGAAGGGACGACGACGTTTCGGTCCGTCCTGGACCATTCTCAAGTCGACTATGAATGTGTGAATTCACAATCGACTTGAGATTGGTCCAGGACGGACCGAAACGTCGTCGTCCCTTCACTTTCTAGTGTGTGGTTTGGTCAACATATTTCAGCCACGTTATTGTGACTCCTCGCCTGCAAGACAACAATGTTTCATATTTAGTATCTTATCAACAAAATGTATAAAGTTGTATAAGTTTGTATCATTGGTTAATGTCAGACCGGGAAACAACACTCAAGTTGGCAAACTGTGCTGTATCAAGGAGAGAAAAATATTTCACCAACTCACAGCTTTCTTTGCATGTGTGTAGTCAGAGTCTTGGGGCTGGATATTGCGGCCACGTTAGTGTGATTGGATTAATTTAAGTTTATCCGCAAGAGTTCACAACACAACCACGACTTACGACGTCAGATCGTAACACTTAATGGTGGTTAGATCGTCAGCTGACCAAGGTAATGGTGGTTCACACATTGGTGGTCTCAATAAAGGAGAACCGCAGTGTTAAATAATTGTTTGCTCAAAACCTAATGGGTTCAAAGAGTATTTTATCGGAAAATGTCATGGAAATCAATTCTCCGAACTGGAGGTATCAAAAGGGTTCACCGTTTTTTATTAGACCAGCGAGTTTCTCTCACTGAAGAGAGCAATCATGTGACAAGTGAAACGTTATTACAAGCAGAGCGGCTGGAGGGCTCTACAGAGCCCCCCTCCACACACGCTGCTCCACAAACAAAAACTTTAAAATGTGTCACGTGTCAAATGTTTAAATAAAAGTATTAATTATAATGTATCCAATATTAACACATATACATGCATTACGTAACCTCTTGAATGTGTGTAAATGCATTACTTAACGTCACGAACTCAAACATTACTTGTAGCAGTGTAAATATATTGCTACTAATATATATATATATATATATATATATATATATATATATATATATATATATATATATATATATATATATATATATATATATACCTCACTTGCACCAGTTGCATTTGATCGTTGCGAACGATCAACCACTTGTGAATTATTACAATATGAAAGTGAATATAAGAATTAAACTATACCAAAGACTACCAGTGGCAGCAAAGAACAGCTTTAACCTGAGTTTGGTGCCGTTGGAGAAGATGAAGTAGGCCACTTCCCCTCGCTCTAGCTGTAAGGCCGTCAGTAGAATTCCCAGCTCCACCGTCCCTTGGACCTGTTGACGATTTAGATTTCTTTCTTTATTATGCATCCCATACCCATCCCGTAAACGGTGGTGGAAATGGTTACAGAAGCACATAATCGGTCCCCGTACTTTATTTAGCTAAGCAAGTATTTACCTATGTTCCTGGTATGAGAATTGAGCTTTCTCCAAAGCAGATATGTCCTTCTGAAGATGAGGTCTCTATGCTTGGATGCAGTAGTCCAGATTGGTGTGCACCAAAGATCTGTACGGTTGAATAACTACCTTCTTTTCCTTGAAGTCTAGTTAGTATAGTTCGTTTATAGTCAAATAGTTAGTTTGACTATTTCTGGGGTTTGGTTGGCTTTTTTTTTTTTACTGCAGGTCCCACTGTTATGCAACTTTCGATAACTGGTGGATTCTGACTCCTAGATCCATTTCTTCTTTAATCTGTTGCAATGTGATGATGTTGATTTGGTAGTTGTGATATACAACAGGTACTCTGAGAGAGAACTATCAACATCAGAGGCCTGAGACTGTTCAACACGCTTCCACTACACATAAGGGGCATAACTGGCCGACCCCTCACAGTGTTCAAGAGAGACCTGGATAAGCACCTTCAAAGGATACCTATTCAACCAGGCTGTGATTCGTACGTCAGGCTGCGAGCAGCCGCGTCCAACAACCTGGTTGATCAGTCCAGCAACCAGGAGGCTTGGTCGACGACCGGGCCGCGGGGACGCTAAGCCTCGGAAGCACCTCAAGGTCACCTCAAGGTCAAGGTACATTGTTATGCCCCACATTTGTAGTCCATTAAGTGAGAGGACAAGCAGAGGCAAGTACATCAGCATAGTTTGCAGTGAAAAAAATATATATAACCAGTGACTGATGTCCACTAACAGCTCGAACCAGGGTAAAAAGACACTCACGCACACAAACCTATCTGAAACCAACTCAGAAAACTTACCTGAGAAGCGAGAACTTGCATCTCCCTCTGGTGGTCGGCTACGGTAGACATGAACCAACAATTCTGGACAATAAGAGCGGCGATAGGGATGAAGGGCAGGAGGATCATCTGCACCTGGTGCCACTTTTTGCCCGACTTACTGACAGGATTGAAGTTACAGCAGCCCGCTCGTACTGTCACAAGTGACGAGGCTTCAGTCACTGACGCCGACATGTCGCTCTGCTCACTCCTAGAGTCTTCCTCATCCTGGCAGCCAATGAAATAGGAAAGTAAATCTTGGGAAGGGCCGGCCTTAGGAGCTGCAGGGTCTAACTGGGAACTTTTTTGGCGGGCCCCCAGGTTCACAGCTAAGGTCTGTTTTAGTGAAACGATTTTTTTTTTTTAATATTTAAACATTCAAATTATAAATGAAGATCATTGTTGGAAAGAAGTTAATCTTTCTTTATAATACAAATAAATTTCTAGAAATAAAGTTTTTATTTTATAAATTTTATGTATTTATATATTTTTATATATATAAATAATTACCTTCTTGAATTCGAAGGTACGCTTGACTATTCTAGACTTAGTTTTATATTGCAGCTTCCACTTGTGCAGCTTTGAGATTGGTAGGTTTTGACTCCAGGTCCTTTTATTCATCAGTCTACTGCAAGGTAATGTTGTTGATTTGGTAGTTATGATGTGCATTGTCATGCCCAACATGCCAGGAAAGTGCCCACCTAACCTGAGCAAGGGTTACACTCTACCCTTCCGCCTCGTCCAGCCACAGTGACAATGAAGAAGGATATTAATGAGCCCGTCCTCAGACCAAATTCATTGCCATGAGAACCCCCTACTCTTCAAACCCCCTGGATAGTCATCTAGATATTTATGATGGTCTGAAAGTATATTACGGTTCCACTAATAGTCTACATGTAAAATGACAAACAAATCTTTGTGCTAAACAGAGACTATTTTCAAGTTATATATTTAATGTATTACAAGTCGTTGATTTAAAATATAAAAAGTGTATGCTGAAAACTTTCTTTGAAGAATTTTTTTTGTAAGCGGAATTATCTGGTACACTTAAATATTTTAAAACTCCACATTTCGCATTATCAGTAATACAGAGTACAAACAAATAAAATGTGACACTAGCTCTCTACATATGTCAGTTGCTTAATTTAGAAACTGTCTTGTGGTCGGTCTCGAACCCATTATTGATGTGACGATGTGCATTGAATTTTGTAACTAGCTCATCAAGATTGTTGCTTAGCTAAATTAATTGTGGGGTTCAGTCCCTGAGCCCATTATGTGCCTCTGTAACCCTTTCCTCTACCACTGACAGGATGGGTATGAGGTGCACAATAAATGAACTAAGCTAACATTATTAATGTAACTAAATGTAATGAAACCTAACATAACCATGGAGAGAGTAGATAATAGCACTAATTATGTAGTCATTCGCAATCCATTCCCTTGAACGGATCTCCTCCCTGAGGACATGTTGATATTAATAGTTATTCGATGTTATATAACTTATATTCCAACACTTGATATACTAAGCCTGTTAAGAGTGGGTTATATAGGACCACTTACCAGGTAGTCGTGATGCACTCCCCTGGTTGCAGCATGAAGAAGAATGACAAATTATTAACCACTGTAGGTAACTATTACTTAATAAGCTCTTACTTTAAGCTACAAAATACGAACGTTACTTTAAATTATAGTGTTCCCAATCGATATTCCAACTTAGTTCCACAAAACAGGAAATCATTCGCCACTTGATCAATAAGTGCAAATACATGCAACACTCGGTAATGGGAGTACATAGCTAAAAATGTTGCATTAATTAACATTTTATTAGGTTCCCAGCTAGCACGACCACATGATAATCGCACCTACAGAACAAACTATAACTTACATTTCGTTGATGTCCATGCTTAACGTGTGAACAGGTGTTGGAGATTAGGAACAACTGCAGCCAAAGTCAATATGTACTCGTCGTTTCCACGTCGGGAAAAACTAAGTCCAGTGGCTACACGTCGCCTGTTGGCGGAAACTACTGTGCCTTCCTGTTAATAAATACACTATTTGGCCAACTCGTCCTCCTAAAAGGATATAATACTGTAACTATTTGGTATTACGCACAAAAACTGACTGTTTGCAACCAACAGTATTTATGTTATGTACTGTGTAAATCTTAATTCCCCTGTGACTTCAAGCATTAAATACATCGGAGCCGCTAAAAAGAAATGCCCAACTGCAGTATGACACTTGAGCAGTGGGCAAAAATCGCGTTCCGTTGTCAGACTGTTCCTAGACGGAGCGGATGACAAGGTTGAACCACGAGTCTATATAATAATAATTCGTTTTGTTGGGGGATGGGCAGCCTTTGCCTGAATATACGTTAGGCTGGTATCGAGGCTCCCCACCCCCCCTCCAAGGCCAAACTACTGACCTTGCCCAGGATGGAACTACACAACAGTTGACCAACAACCGGCCCTAATAACGGATAGGTGGTCTAGTAGCCCGTGTGCATCTAACCTGTGCATAAACAATGACTGATGAAGATTAAGCCACCCAAGTGGTGGCATGGGCATGAATAGCCCGTGACAAACAATGGCCAAGTACTCGTTAATGTAGTCACCGAACCCTCCGCATTTTAATTAAAAACACAATGCACGTGCAACCTGTTCTCGCATACAAAGAGCCAAGCTCTTTAATCCAGCCGCCAAACCCCCTGTTTATGAATGAAAAGCAGTTTACACACAACTGATGACGTCCGAACACTTCCAGAACAAGTGCTTCGCTCACGTCCTCTGTTCAAACCACAATTCTAAAAATGTTTTACCCACGAACTTATAAATATAAATAATTACCAACAGAACCTAAACACTTAACCTAACCTACGCCAAACCATACATACAATTTTTATGTATAAGAATATTCATTTATATATGAGAACAAAGCAATTTTTAATACACAGTATGTTAAAATTGATGAATGCGTCTGGGGAGGACGGCCACTGCTTTAAACAGCTTGGTGTGAGAACGGGTTGGCACGTGACTCCAATCGTGCTTCAAATACGATTCTAGTCATGCGCATTGCGTTTTTTAATTGAAAATAAACCAAAACTAACCTACCCTAAGCCTAACTATGCATATAATTATGATATACATTGAGATTAATTTATATTCGAGAATACATATATTTTTTGGTTGTAAAATTAATTGAGAATGTGTTTGCGATCGACTGCAGTTTGCACGAGCATAGCCAGAGGACGGCTTAAATGAGTAAATGCTGGTTAATCGTGATAGGCTGGAGTGAATGATCCCCGGGCCACGCAGATGTTATGCCGGGTTAGTGGTGTGAGGCAGCGTACGTGCACGTCACCGGCGGTGTCTCGCGCAAAACTGAGAGACCAGTCGGCTGCAGCCGACCTCACATATCCCCTACCAGAGCTCCTCTCACTGCTCTCCCTTTCACCGCCTCCCTGCCATTGCTCCTCTCTCACCACTCCCCAGTGATACTTTCTCGCCACTTCCTTCCCCCAGTGGTACTTTCTCGCCATGGACTCTCTTCCCAGTGGTACCCTCTCAACATGCATACCTTTCCCAGTGGTACTCTCTCATCACCCTTCCCAGTGGTGCTTTCTTACCGTCCCCTCCCAGTGGTGCTCTCACCTCCCTTAATCCCTCGCCTGTTTAATATGCAACCTGTGCTCAGGGAGAAGATCCGCTAAAAGGAATTAATTGGGAACGACTACATTATTAGTGTTATTATCCACTCTCTATCCATGGTTAGGTTAGGTTAAGGTTACTTTAGGTTTGGGTTCATTATGTCTGGCTACGTTAATAGGTGCATTATTGATGATGATAATGCCCACTCGAGGGAACAGCATTCTGGATCCTGTGTTAACATCAGAAGAGGGTATGATCGATCAAATTTAGGTAGGGGAAAAGCCCACCCCGTCATCACAATGCATCACAATATTCTAAGATGGAGTACAATTACAGAAACTCACGTAAAGGTCCAAGATGACGACTTTCTAGATTACCATCGAGTCGACTATCGACTTCTCTTGTAGTTAGAGAATAAAATTGTATTCAGTATAAAATGTATTTTTAAGTTAATATTTTTGGGGGTGTGGAAGGTATTAATTCAATTCCTTTTATTTCTTATGGGAAAAATTGCTTCGACTTACAATACGTCTTTGGGAACGGAATACCATCGTAAATCGCGGCCCCACTCTGTGTATGTGTGTGCGCGTATGTATATCTTATTTTAAGTTGTATTAATAACAATTAAGTTCACATTTCGGAAAAAGTAGGAGTGGCCAGTAATAAGAGCGTGCCTGGAAAAAATAATCTAGTTTACAGGATGGGCAATTTCTTCAGACGTAGTCATATTAATTTGTGAATTATTTCATAAAGTATGGGCATGGACATCAGGCCAGGTAGGTGACTCCAATGAGTGCAAGGATGAACACCCAAGATACATCTAGATTTCAATGTAGTTGAATTCAATTCAATTTCAATTTCCTCCATTCACAATCATGTTACCAAGGTCAGCATTTTGTAGGTCTCATAGTTCATATCCATTCAAGCTTAGACATTAATTATTAAATATATTTAATTTTGACCAAGTATAAAGACAACCAAATTCACTAAGGATGGCATTTGCTCTGACCTTCAGGTATCTAATAGCATCAGAAAAAATGGGCCTTTTGAAGATACATGCCCCAAATATTTTTTGAAATACTCTACTGGAATCATTCTACCTAGTAATTTTAGACTGGGATCTTGATAAAATGATTCCCGAGAGTTAAAAGCAAAAGCACATTTGGCAGGATTGAATGTTAGGGTTGTATTTTGCACTACAGTATTTAATTTACATACTTCTATAAAGTTTCCATTGCTTCTTTGGATGATACTAGTAGAACTAGACCACCAGCACAGCAGGAAAGATGGACCTTAGTACAGTACTACGTGTTTGGTCAGCTATAATGGCTCTCAACTCTTTTTAACAATGGATGTAGATAAATAGCAAACAATATTGAACTAAGAACAGCATCTTGCTTGACCCCATTTTTTAAGGAGAAATTTTCAGAGGACATTACTCCATTTCACAGCTAATTTGCATACCTGATAAATGTTTAAATATCTAGTGAGACAGGGCATACTTTTATGCTTATCAATTCTCCAAAATGCTTGGTCTCTTCAATTTTGTTATAAGTTTGAAACCATTCAGAAACAGAACAGATCTAACTTGAGAGTTGTAGTACTGAATAGTTTCTGCCACCATTAAACTATGAAGCACTGTTGAGTAACCAAGTTTGAATGCAAATTCAGTCATAGGTGTCTAGTTCATTAGCTAGGTCAATGAGTATATAATCAAATATTTTGTTTAACAGTGTGTTTAAGGCAATAGCTCTATAGTTTTCAGAAGACATAGCTCAGTAGTACTTTGGAATAGGTATAAGTGCAGAGGTGTTTATAGATGGTGTGATGTCTTACAAAGACTAAGACACACATACATACAGTTTTGGGGTTCCATGTTTAAGGTTGTCAGAGGATATGTTAAGAGACTATCATAATTTTTTTTGTATCTTTCTCAATTGGCAAGTTTCCCATCAGGCCAAATGATGACTAACTTCCCAGAAGCAAACTGTGCCCAACACAACCTCAATATATCGCGGTTCAGGTGAACCGCGATATATATATATATTGTGACGGTAACGCGTTGGTGTTCGGCTGTTTAAGGCTAGGGGTATGGCCTCGTCACATAGTTATAAAAAAATAGAAAAACTGGAACTTCGTCTGTGGTAAGGTAAGGAGAAGACACACAAAACACAAGTAAACTTTAACAATGAAATTTTAATTACGTTAAATAAATCAAAACATGAAAATAATGCACAAACAAATTCTTATAATAAAATCAATGAATCAAAAGAATAAGAATACTTAAATGACAAAATGAAAAGTTACGTTAAGGCAAAATAACAAGAAGTGCAATACAACAGTAAGTGGGAGGTGCTGGAATATTGGCTTAAAGCCACCACCTCTCTCAGTACACTCTAGAGTCTAGCTGGGAGGTGTGCTGGCTACAAAAGCACGGAACATTCTGAAGACTGATGTTGGGGCGACCCCAGACATCAGGTAGTATTGGGGGGCGAGTGCAGGTGCAGCCAGACCGGCGACCAATCAGCGGAGCCGTAGCGATCAACGGGTAGTTTGGTGATTTGGGTCCGAACAGGTGGCGGGCTGCATACGTTTCTGCTCACCCTTGCAAGCCTTGCTGGTGTTTGTTGTTGTCGTTGTTGGACATTTCTTCCATAGTCTTTTTATATAATTGTGAAGACGTAATTTTGGAGGGAAGAGCAGGCTCAATCTCTTGAAGGAGATTATCGTCACAACTCTCCCCCGAAGCCTGCGGTTCTGGAAGAAGTACGTCGTTATGTGGTGGAGTAATGGATGGAGTTGCTTCTACTTCATAAACTCTGGAGAGATCATGGGCTAAGATGTTGTCAGACTCTTGGTATAGCGTGTCTCCAGGTTGAATTTCTGCAGGTAGCAAGCCCATAGTAGAAGACGTTGAGATGAGAAGTGGGCGTGCTGCAGGAGGTGTAGGGTGGTGTGGTCCGTATTGATGGTGGACCGAGCACTTTTCAGGTGTGGAGTGAAGTGCTGAAGCTTTAGGATGAGGAAGAGTAGCTCCTTGCCAATTGTTCCGTAGATCCTTGTAGCAGTAGTCGCTGACAGGTGTATTCTTCTCGCCTCGTTGCTGCATCACGACACCACCATCGTCGGTACCATTGGCGTCGACATGGAGGATGTAGGGCTTATCTGACGAGGTGAGAGTGGAATTAGAAGAGGGCATAGGAGCACGAGTATTATCCTGAAAGCATTTGGGAAGATCATTAAGGATTTTGGAATTAGAAAGCGCCGACTCCTTGTCAGTGCTTTCGGGAGAAGAAGCCGGGATGGTCTCACTGTGGATGTAGGGTTCTGTGAAGGTAGAACAATTAGTCAAGACAGTGGGAGGAGTACCATTATATTGCTTCAGGAGGTTGACGTGGCACAGCTGGGTCTTCCGCCGCCTATCTGGAGTCTCTATGACGTATGCGTTGTTGTTTCTGCACTCTTTGACGCAGTAGGGTCCTGAAAATTTGTTTTGTAAAGGTGAACCTGGGATAGGGAAATAGGCAAGGACGAAGTCTCCCGGCTTGAATTTTCTTACTTTGCTGGTCTGGTCGTAATGAGTCTTCATTCTCACCTGGGCTTTCAATAGATTATCATGGGCAAAGCGGTGGACTCTCTCTAGAATGTGCTGAAGGTTTTGAAGAAACTGGGGCACATTCTGATGCTCACTGAAGGTGGCATCTCTGAGAGAGTCTTTGAAAGCCTTAAGGGGAGTACGGCACTTACGGCCGTAGAGCATCTCATAAGGAGATACTCCTAGGGACTCATTGGGGAGACTTCTGAAAATACACATTATTAGGTCAATCTGCTTATCCCAATCCTTTGAGGTTTCACTACAAAACTTTTTCAAGAGTGCTTTGATGGTCTGATGACTACGTTCAAGAGAACCCTGTGAAGCAGGATGATAGGGGCTGGACAATACCTGTTTGATGTTGAACTCCTCCAGTGTCCTTTTGAAGAGATCACTGGTGAAGTTGGTGCCACAGTCACTTTGAATCTCCCTGGGAAATCCGTATTGAGTGAAGATCTTCAATAGATGTTTGATAACCGTAGCAGCCGTGATGTTCTTCACTGGAACTGCTATGGGAAATCTGGTGGTAGGACACAGGATGGTTAGGATGTAGGCGTTACCTGAACTGGTCCGAGGTAAAGGACCAACACAGTCTATTATGAGTCTGTGGAAAGGTTCCGCAGGCACCTGTATGGGAATCAGTGGTGCTCTGGGAATGGAGACGTTCGGTTTGCCTGCCATCTGACATGTATGACACTGTTTTACGTACTGTTTGACGTTGTTTACCATACCTGGCCAGTAGTAGTCTTGACGAATCCCATGGTAAGTCTTGTTGAAGCCGTAGTGGGAGAATGCTCCATGGGCCAGGTGTAGAATAGTGGGCCGCAGGCTGGTGGGAATCACAAGTTGTTCGGTGTTGGCCCAATCGTCCTCCTCCTTCAGTTTACTGGGTCTATATCGGCGGTAGAGCAAGTCGTTCTCTAGGAAGAACCCAGGAATACTGTCGGGTTGAGTCTCAGCCTGGAAAAACAATGGTGTTAAAGTAAGATCTTCCCTCTGCAACTTACGGAACTCCAACTTGGTCAGATGCGGGGGTAGTTTCTGAGGGTCTTGAGGGACAGCGGTAGCAGTAGAGTCAGCTGGCTGTGGACGTGCGGCTTGTGCACGGGTGGTCACGAGAACCGGAGGAGAAACATCATCACTCTCTTGAACCTCTGCTGGAACATACTCAAGAATAGGGTTACTTGGCACAGAGTTACACACCTGGGGTTTGTCCATGACGATCAGGTTGGTTGGTTGCAGGTCTTCTGCCAAGTCGTTGCCTAGGAGAAGTTGCACTCCAGGCATGGGAAAGGGCTTTTCCCTGACGGCGACTTGGACTTCCCCGTTCACGTAGGGACAATCCAGGTGGACTCTGGCGAGAGGGTATGGAGTAGTAGCAGTGAGGTCAGTGATGAAGACCGTTTCCCCGGTGTAGACTATGTTGGGCACAGCCGACTTCAAGATGATCGATTGTAGAGCCGCTGTGTCCCTCAAGATCTTCAATTTGAAACGTCCCTCCGGATTTGAACCGTTGGCAGAGACAGTTCCAGTATACAGGTGGTTACTGAAAAGAGAAAGATCATTAACATCAACACCAACATTCATCACAGGCTTACCGGACTTAGGAGGAGTTGGTTTGGGTCGTTGTTGGTCAGTGGTTCCCTTGTATTGAGACTTACCACACTTGTCTATGGTATGTCCATAGAGTCTACAATACTTGCAGTACAGTTGTGAACCAGCTTGATCGGGGCTCACCTTCTCGTAACTGTACCACGACTTCTTACTGGAGGATGGTTCAGGTGTCAGCCGGTGGATGAGGCTGTAAGTGTCAGCCGACTTAGCACACTTCAGGTAGTCGGTTTCTTCTTTATCTGCTAAGTAGAGGCGGACAGGAGGCGGCACACGTCTCAAGAATTCTTCAACAAGCATCAGGTTGACGAGTTCTGTAAAAGTAGAGACATGTGCTGCTTCCAGCCATTTCATGAAATACCTCCGTTTCGTGTTAGCAAACTCGAGGAAGGTAGTGGTACTTGCCTTCAGGTGGTCACGGAATTTCCTTCTATAACTTTCGGTGGAAAGTAGGTAGGCGTCTAACACTGCTTGTTTCAGAGTGTAGTAGTCATTCTCAGACGCCAAAGTACTGAGTGTGACTGCAGCTCTACCTGTAAGATGGACTCTGAGAAGTGTTGCCCATTGGTCGACAGGCCAACTGAGTTGATTAGCAAGGGTTTCAAAGGTGGTAAAGAACACATCAACTTCTGCTTCTACAAAGGATGGCATTAACTTACTTGCATGTGATATATTAAAACTGACGGGAAGATTGGCAGTAGCTTGTTGGCGTTGAGTGAAGTGTGAAGTTTCCAAGGAGATTTCGCGTTGACGACACTCTAGAGCCAGAGTCGCTTGTTGCTTGTCATGTTCGCGTTGCATCTCCAACTCGCGTCGTTTGGTTTCAAGCTGTACTCGTTCCCGCTCCTGGAGTAGTGCAACCTCACGTTCTTGTTCGTCTCTCCTCAAGGCAGCTTCACGTTCTCTGAGGGTGATTTCTCGTTCTTGTTCTTCCCTCCTCAAAGCAGCTTCGCGTTCTTGTTCTTCTCTTCGTATGGCAGCTGCTTCTCTTTGCTGCTCACGTTCAATCTTGGCCAGCTCTAGTTTAAGTTTCATCGTTGCCAAGTCAGTTTTCTCTGCAATATAGTAAGTTTCATGAGTTTCAGAGTCTATCTTACCTTGCTCTAAATAGTAATCCAGCAACAGGTTGTGTAGGTCATTTTTGTTGGCTTGGTAGGGAACTTCTAGTTGATACTCATGTGCAAGAGTTTGTAGTTCAGTCCTCTTGGCACGACTTAAAGTCCCTATTTCACCTGCTGGATTTGCACGGAAAGTTTGGAGACGAAACATGGTGAAATTAGCAAATAAAGGTACACGAATATTCAATAATGAAATGTCAGAAACAGGACAACGTGGCAACTGGTACCTATCCTGTGTGATCTTTAACAATTAACGTTAAGTGAAAGATATTAAATGATTAAATTAAATCAAGGGCGCAGGAAATCTTGTACCCGGTACTCATGTAAGAGAATAAGGGCAAGAAAATCCTACTAACAAATGAAACAAAGTTTCGAAAACAAATGAAACAGTTAAATGCTTCAAAAGTAAAATTGGTAGTCCAAGGATGTAGGCATACCTTGCCAAGTCTCTATAGGACATAAAGCAAGTTTTTCCCACTGAATTTAATATGATACTTACAGAATTAGCGAACTTTTGTGCTCTGAAAAAATAAGCTAATTCCCTACCGTTGTATGTATCATCATCTCTGACTGACGTGTAGGGGTGCGAGGTGTCAACTGGTGACGAGAACTGCTGCTGAGGTCCCAATTCAGCAACTAAAGTTCGAGCTAGAGGAACTATGGCCCTCTTTGTCCTCCTACAGTCAGATTGCAGAAGATTGGGTACTCTTGACCCGGGGCAGACCACAGTACCAGGGTACCAATATGATGATCTGTCAGAATGAGAAATATTCAAGGGACATAGATGGTAAATACGAGTAATAACATGGAGGGAGAGATGACCAATTAAGAGTATGACTGAGGCCTACAGTCACCACGTAATCCAAAGTTGTCTCACCTTCACTATATGTTACTCTCGTAATGCACAATACACCGCACCTTATAAAAAATGAAATTGAATGAAAAATAGTAAAGCTACGTTAACAGAGTTAAATACGCTTACCATAAATTACCACTTGGCACCAGTACCTGAGTGAGGCTCCTAGGACAGGCCCCCATATAACTTGTGACGGTAACGCGTTGGTGTTCGGCTGTTTAAGGCTAGGGGTATGGCCTCGTCACATAGTTATAAAAAAATAGAAAAACTGGAACTTCGTCTGTGGTAAGGTAAGGAGAAGACACACAAAACACAAGTAAACTTTAACAATGAAATTTTAATTACGTTAAATAAATCAAAACATGAAAATAATGCACAAACAAATTCTTATAATAAAATCAATGAATCAAAAGAATAAGAATACTTAAATGACAAAATGAAAAGTTACGTTAAGGCAAAATAACAAGAAGTGCAATACAACAGTAAGTGGGAGGTGCTGGAATATTGGCTTAAAGCCACCACCTCTCTCAGTACACTCTAGAGTCTAGCTGGGAGGTGTGCTGGCTACAAAAGCACGGAACATTCTGAAGACTGATGTTGGGGCGACCCCAGACATCAGGTAGTATTGGGGGGCGAGTGCAGGTGCAGCCAGACCGGCGACCAATCAGCGGAGCCGTAGCGATCAACGGGTAGTTTGGTGATTTGGGTCCGAACAGGTGGCGGGCTGCATACGTTTCTGCTCACCCTTGCAAGCCTTGCTGGTGTTTGTTGTTGTCGTTGTTGGACATTTCTTCCATAGTCTTTTTATATAATTGTGAAGACGTAATTTTGGAGGGAAGAGCAGGCTCAATCTCTTGAAGGAGATTATCGTCACAATATGCTGTCAAGAAAGTAGCATCGTCAATCTAACTCCAATAATGGTTCAGTGACTCAGGATATACCGCAGATATTCTCCAGTGCCATCAACAGTCATCAGCAAACTATGTAGCACCAAGTCTAGTTCCAACTCTCGGACAAGACGATATAGCCTCGCTACTGAGCAAATAGCCAATTCTGGCCTTATTCAAGCTACCTGCTCTCCCACCATACTAAAGCTCTCTGGTCCCTCATTTGAACTCTACACACTCCCACCTTCAAGCTCTCTGTCTCCAGCCACTGACAACATTATGTCCTACCTGAGTGCAAGCAAGCACATAACAAGCATCCTCATCTCAACCTATCAGGACACGTCATTTAATTTCAAATGTCTGACTGCTGTAACTGAGACTATATTAAATAAACATAAAAAAACCACACCACCCTTTGAATGTTGTCATCCAAAATTATATATATTACAACCCTAAGTCACTCATTGCTAATGTAAATCTGTACAGGCGATGGTCTGTCTTTCCATGTTTTGCTTGCATTAACCCTTTGGTCACCACCACTATTTTTGGAGGGTCTATTCCTAGTAGGACTGAAACAGCCAAAAATATACATAAAAGCTATTTTATTGCATCTTCAGAAAAACTGCTGACATTTCTGCTGTCAATTGCAGGACAAGAAAACTGGATGCCATAAGTTAAAAATCTGAAGCCAATTTTCAAAGTACTGTAATTATACGATCAATAATGATTTGTTTTGCCTTCCATAATATGAAACTGATATAATGGGAAAGAAAGAAAAGTATGTTAAATGGTCAATTTATAACTTTTTATAATCTGTAAATTCACATTACCTTCAGAGAAATACTTTCATTACAGACAATTTTTTTCTATAATTCTCAATAAATTTTTAATACACCTTAAGTTGGCAATTAAATTAGATGGTCACAACAAAGAATATGGCAGGTCTTAAAAGGTTAATGCAGTATTGTACTGAAGAATTTAATACCCGAGAACGTTAGTTTAACATCATAACTAAGGATTAACTATAACATGCAGTTATAAATGAGTTACATAAGCATGCAAACATCTATACAACAGTACTGGAACACATAAATAATATGAATTACTTTAAATTGTCTATATTGCATATACAGCACAGATTTAATTATACTAAATGGCATTTTTGTTTTCATATCCCCTTTCTTAACAGAAAGTTAATTTTCCCTACTGTTTGTAGTCACTCACCATCCTTGCTCGTGGTACTTAGAGAACGATTTGTGTGCACATCTCTCGTTCTAGAAGCAGGCAAGCACACATTCTGTACAATTGTCAAAAATCATGTAATAGCTGCAGACGACGAGTAACAACAACGTGGCTGAAGATATGATGACCAAACCATACATCAAAAGAAGAAGAAACGATGACGTTTTGGCCGGTCCTGGATTCGTACAACCTGATAATGGTCCAGGATGGACCGAAACATCAGTTCTCCATCTTCTGGTGTGTGGTTTGGTCTTCATGTACTAGCTCATTCCAAGAAAAATCATGCATGTAGCTCATTCTATCTTCTGTAGGAACTGGAAACTAACAATTGAATTAATCACTTAGAAGGGAGATTTGATCTTGATAGTCTCCTTTATTGAGCATTGCAAACAAATGTTTCCCTAAAACTACACCTCAGAAAAACTAAGAAATGACATTTTGGTTCATCCTGGATGATTATCAAATCGTGATAGAAGAGAGGAAAGTGGAGGGGTAATAATAATGGGAAAAGAATAAAATGTGGTACTAAAAAGAGAAATTGGCAAACCTTAAGTCAGATCATGTTTGTTAAGAAGGCTGGAGTATTTAAGTACTGTATGTACTGTGAAGGGAAAGGGTCAACAGCAACAAAGCCAGGACTAAGGTTCATGTTGGGCATGTTGTGTATCAGAGCAGTCTTGATGAATCGGCTCTGATACACAGCATGCCCAACATGAACCTTAGTCCTGGCTTTGTTGCTGTTGACTCTTCCCTTTCACAGTACATTCTTAGATACTCCAGCCTTCTTAACAAACCTGATCTGACTTGAGTTTTGCCCCTTTCTCTTACCTTTAATCTAACTATATTCTTATCTTCCTCTCATTCTATTCTTACCTTCTCCTCACCTCTCATCTCACACTCTTACCTTATTTATTTATCTGTCATTTCCTCTCTTCTATCACACGACTTGATAATAGTCCATGACGGACCGAAACGTTATTGTTTCTTCGTTTCCTGATGTGTGGTTTGGTCACCATCCTGGAATGTCTTTAGCACACATCATTTCAGCTTATTTTTGCCTTACCACCTCCATCTGTCATGATCTCATTTCAATCTCTATACCATACAGTACTTACCACATACTGTACATTTACACTTGGAAAATAGTAGAGAGGCTGGTCCCAAACCTGCACACACAAAAAAACACCACATGAGACCAGAAAGCATGGCACGATGTGCAGAATACCCACCCTTTGAAAAATAAAGATGCAATAGGTACCCAGAGAGATCTTTATCAACATCAGAGGCTAGAGACTGTTCAACACGCTTCCACTAGACATAAGGGGTATAACTGACCAACCCCTTGCAGTGTTCAAAAGAGAACTCTCTAAACACCTCCAAAGGATACCTGATCACCCAGACTGATTAATACGTCAGGCTGCGAGCAAACGCGTCCAACAGCCTGGTTGACCAGTCCAGCAACGAGGAGGTCTGGGTGAAGACCGGACCACGGGGATGCAAAGCCCCGAAACCATCACAAGATAACCACAGGGTAAGGTACCTCAACATGTCCTCCTCGAATGTCTCTGCCCTCATATAATACTGTACTACAATTTCATGTTATTCTTACTTCAGCTTTTCCAGCACAATTCATTATGTACTTCAATGCTTTATAGCTGATAACCCGTTCTTATTTCATCATAAAATGTTATAAGAGTACAATACTGAAAGAACCTGTGCCATCCTTAACTGAAACATGCCTTACTAAGACATTCTGTAGTATAAAGGTGCTATATTTTCCACTGTTGGTTCATAATATAATTGTAATAAACTTAATGCCATACAATTATACATCCTAGCCTTACAATGTTATGGGCTCGTTCTGTTAAATCTATTTACACGTTTTTCCTTTACAGAATTAGCAAAGTATTTTGCAGGTCCCTAAAGTGAATTCACTTACAGTATTTAATATTTCTGAAGCATAATTTGCAGAGCCTCACTGCAAATTACGAATCTTCTGAACAGTTTCTCTTAAGTTTTTCATTTGAAACTTTGTTTTGAATACCTTTGAAAAAGTTTGCTTTTTAAGGTTGAATTTCTCAAAGTCGCATGCTTTCTGACTACCCCGGCGTATAACTTCTTCAGGTAGGTCAGCCAAACGTGCAGCATTGAACCCATAGGATTTTGGGCATGCACCTTTAGCAAATTTGTAAAGGAAAGTAATTGTTTCTTGTGATGGATCATCTTCGTTTTCCCCTTCCACCATACATGCCTGAAATTATTTAAATGCAGTACATGAAAAGAGGAAATTAATGTATACTATACATATAATTAGAGAATTTAATTTTTAAATGTAAACTGTCTTCACAACAATATATATAACAAAAAATCTGAGCATCAGTTTTGAAGCTCACAATTTTCTCAATTGGCAAATTTTTAGCCCAGCTGATGACTCTTTCAAAAAATTAAACCAAAGTTTTGATGTTTTGCAGTGATTAACTTTTTGTTACCTGTATTACAGGACGAGAGAACAATGCAAACAGTAAGCTACAATAATGTGGCTGAACATTAGAGCCAACCCACATATATCAAGAGAGGAAAGTGGTGATGTTTCCTATATTTTTTTATGTGTGTGTCAAAAAGAAAAAAGGCCAGAAATAAGTACCTCAAGAGTGAGGAGAGAAGCAGAGACAATATGAAAATGACATTGTGAGTAAAGCCAAGACCCAACCAAAACTGCTCCACAGGAGGAAAAGCTGCAGTGAAGGAACAAGTGATGAAACAGAAAAGGGGAGAACAGATACACAGAGAATGACAAGGTGGTGTGTGAAGAACTCGACAAGACATTCCAGGAGGTCTTCACAATAGAACAAGAAGTCCCTTGCACTAAATGAGGAGGCAAACCAAGCAACCTTGGAGGAATCTGATCTAACCAGTGATGAGATCAAAAGGAATCAGTTGGAGCTGATTGTGCCAAAAGCTGTTGAGCCTGACAGAATCAATCAAATCATGGAAATCACACTATTGAAAGATTAAGTAATGTAGAAGATTTAGGAGTAATCATGTCAGAAGACCTTACTTTTAAAGAACACAACAAAGTTGCTGTCACAACTGCAAAAAAAATGACAGGTTGGATAACAAGAACCTTCCAAACAAGAGATGCCATACAAATGATGATACTTTTTAAGAAATTAGGGCTCTCTAGGATGGAATATGGTTGCACATTAACAACCTCATTCAAAGCTGGAGAAATTGCTGACTTACTGCTACAAACTACTCAATAAAACGTCTAAATTATTGGAACAGCCTAAAAATTTTAAATCGCTATTTCTTAGAGTGCAGGCGGGAAGATACATGATAATTTACACTTGGAAAATATTAGGACTAGTTCCAAATCTGCACACAGAAATAAGACCATGTGAGACCTGAAGGCATGGCAGGATGTGCAAAATAGCTCCACCGAAGAGCAGAGGCGCAATAGGCACACAGAAAAAATCGACATCAAAGGGCCAAGACTTTTCAACACTTCCCCTACACATATGAAGCATAACTGGCTGACCTCTTACACTGTTCAAAAGAGAACTCAACAAGCACCTTCAAAGGATACCTGATCAACCAGGCTTAAATGTCAGGCTGCAAGCAGCCACATCAAACTGACTGGTGGATGAGACCAGCAACCTGAAGGCCAGACCAGGCACCAGGCTGTGGGGACATTGATCTCCTGATTCTTTAACAGACAGGTAGAAACCCCTTTGCATAGTAAAAAATTTCATTCTGGAGTCTGCTGGGAAGCTAAAGTTTAACATGTATAGCTAATTTGTTACTTTTTCTAAGCCAAATACAAACTTACCCTACAATTTAAGACCCATAGGCTGTGTGATAATAGAATTAGTTTGCCTACCAACTTTTATCTACAACCAACAAAAATATTCTGGAAAAGCCCAAGTGTTCTCACCAACAATCACAAAGTATATAATGGGTAATTAAGAGGCAGAAAATTAAATAAATAACTTACCATATGACCAAGAGAAACATGTTTTACATTGGCAAAGTCATCAACTAAGGAGTGATAATGAGTTGAAAAGAGTGTTCGACATTTACGCTCAACCAGTGCATCCACTACCGCAGATGCTATTGCAGTACCATCATAGGTTGCTGTACCACGCCCTGAGAGAAAAAAATGATCACACTTGAGATGAAAACTGAATAACGCTGTATTAAAAAAATGTTGTTTTCAAGATATAAAATTAAAAGTGCTAAGATAGACTGGATTTTGTTTTATATATAAATTGTATTACAATACCAATTCCATAAACTGTGAAAATAAAATAACTACTAAAATATTAAAATAACTACTAGCATTTATGAAAACCTAAGCATTTAACCAACAAGTTCCGAGTATGTGAGGAATATACCAATATGATGTACATAGTTGTGACTATGCACAATGACCCTGCTAGTGTTTATGGTTAATTAATATTGTTAATTATATCTCTCAATTTTGTGTGGACAAATTTTCATGTTCTGAAACAATTACAGAGTAATGTGTTTTACCTCTGTTAATATATGAACCATAACCAAATGTACTGCCAAAGACCTTTCAGTTTACATATATGCCTGGCTCAGAACATCTTGAATCTCCTCATTTGTTAGAATATCTAATTTAACAGGGAACCTGAACGCAGATGGCGAGTCACAATAACGTGGCTGAAGATATGATGACCAAACCACACACTAGAAGATGACGAGATGACGACGTTTCGGTTCGTCCTGGACCACAATCGACTTGATAATGGTCCAGGACAGACCGAAATGTCATCTCATCTTCTGGTGTGTGGTTTAGTCATCAGGTACCTAAATGCATATATCATGACTATTTAATGATGATTTGTAAATGATTTATCTCTAAACAGCACTAGATGCTTAGATGTGCTAGGATGACACTATATATACAGCCTAATGTGGACGGAAGTAGCCTTCAATCAATTTTAGCTTGCTAACCTAAGGAAAACAAAAGCTTTATATATTTTTATCTTTTACACAGAGAAATACTGAAAAGTGATGGCAATAATGTGTTGTGTTCTGACACACATATGAAAGGTGATAGTTCATGTTAGAACCACATATCTGATCTCTTCATTATCACTTATTCTTTACTATAAATACAATGCATAATTCATATTTAAACATAACTGCATTAATGTCACACACTATTTTATTATTATTACTATTATAATAATTATTGTGAACAAATCAAATTACACTATTATATCTCTTAAACACCTGACACACACAACCTGTCAAATATATTCAATTACTAGAGACAAGAAATGAATGAAACTGAGAAGACATCTCAATACTGACCTAGTTCATCTACTAAAACAAGTGAATGTTGGGTAGCATGTTGGATAATGGAAGAAGTCTCTGCCAGCTCAACAAAGAATGTTGATTCCCCCATCATAATCCGATCAGATGCACCAAGTCTGGTAAACACTCGATCTATTGGTGTCAGTCGGCATGAGCTTGCAGGGACAAATGATCCCTAAGGAAAATTAAAATTAAGCAACCCAAAACATAACTTTAGATTAAATTAATTTTGCTAAACATGTCAAAAATGAAAACAACTTCTGACAATAAAAAGAATCAAGCACAGAACTGTAATGGAATGCCCTTTTCTGGTGGACCCCTAGTAGCTCTTCAAGCTTATACACTGGTATTACCACCAAGCCTTACCTCCACACACCAGGCCTTTGAGAACCTATCCGTTGCCTACCATAGGGTATGACGGAATCTGGCTCGCAATGTGATGGGAGCTTACGAATCCAAAATCAACCCCAAACCGAGATGAGACACTACTTGAAAGCACAGACAGAATCAAGTAAGCTTATCCCACTGGGACTTCTAGCATCTTTTTGGTTGTCTAAAGTTCACCTGTATGGTCTTTTTGTTGGACCAAATTTGGCTTAAGGCTTTATATTGCCTTCAAAGTGGGCTGGCACTTTGCTGCCACCAAGACCACATAGTGCAGCTTACTTCCCCAAGTCCTCAGTTTCTAGCCTTCTCACCCCATGGGTTAGTCTCATTATCTTTGTTCCTATATTAATGTAGTTCTTTCAATCTAAAAACAGTTTCCTCTCCAAGGCACCACTGGTAGTGTACACCATGAAATTACTTGGGGATCTCGATAGTTCTCCATACCTTCCCTCCTTTCCTGTAGAGAGCAGGTGCATCTTGGGAGTAGTACGTGACTGAGGGGGGAGGGTCAAGCCACCTGGTGGTGCACTTAGGTGATTTGTCAACATTGGACACACTACCATTTCCCATATTTCCATCTTTTCTCTCATCAAAATACAGTATGTTCTTTGCTTTGCTACACCAGTATGTTCTGGGCTGTTTAACTCTGTTTTGGGTCGATCTCAGATCATCATGCTCTCCTTGCGTATATGAACACACTAGGCTCTGGCCCTGGTCACTGGAGTTAATACAGGACCCAGGAGCAGCCACTGAGGGTACTATAGGACCCAGGAGCAGCCACTGGGGGTACTATAGGACCCAGGAGCAGCCACTGGGGGTACTATAGGACCCAGGAGCAGCCACTGGGGGTACTATAGGACCCAGGAGCAGCCACTGGGGGTACTATAGGACCCAGGAGCAGCCACTGGGGGTACTATAGGACCCAGGAGCAGCCACTGGGGGTACTACAGGACCCACAAGCAGCCACCATGATATTAAAATACCCAGCAGCACCCACCACAGTACTACAGTGCTTAACAACATCAGAACACCTCAAGTGCCTTAAAACAGCAAGGTGTACAACTCCATACCAGTACATAGCTATTGTAAGGCCAAGTGTTTTGTTTTTAAATTCATATAGAAAAATATGATTAGATTACTATATAATTCCACACAGAGCAATAAAAAAGCCTGAAAATTACTTACCAACTGGGCCATAAGACATATAAGAGCAGTCTGTCTCATAAGTGTTGATTTGCCACCCATGTTTGGTCCTGTGACCAGCACCATGGGACAATGAGCATCTTTGCTGTCACCACTCACCACCAAATCGTTAGGAATAAATTCATCCCCGCTAAATGTTGCCGTCACGCATGGATGAAGGCCATCTCTGATCTCTAAGAAAGGCTGGAATGTTTTTTTTATTATTATTATTATTATTTACAAAGAAAATAAACATTTATATACTTTTTGGTAAAATCATCACAATGCCTATGGTCAAGATCCCCCTTTTATGACATTAAACTACTGTATTTGCCACTATCATGGAATGTGAAGGCACTTGCACCGAGATAATAGAAAAGTGTTGCGTAAAGAGAAGGTTAAATGATACCTTCCACTCTTAGTAGCATATCATGAGACGACCCATCCCTTCACCTAATACATCATATTTTATTTTACTAAATTGTACTAGCAAACATTAAAGCACCATAATGTTGACATTTTTCAATGCATCAGCATGAACAGGTTAGGTGGGTTGCTTATGTTCATACATTTCTGGTTAATCTAAACGGCTATATTTTTATAGCGGCAAAATGAGAGAACATGCTGAATAAGAAACTAGTACAGTACAAATATTTATTAGAAAACTATCGACAGTAGTAAAGAGTCATCTCGATTATCTAGAACAAATTGGTACCTTTGGGTATTCAGATAAATAAAATTCAGAATAATGAAGTAAAAAATTGTGCATAATGAGAAGTCACTTTTTGGAAAATTTTATATTTTAACAGATCCATGTGCTAGAAATATGTGTAATTCTATTTTTGTATGAACGCACAAATATATTGGCAAGAAACCACATACAAGCTAAAGACGAACAAGTATATATATCAATGTAACATGCAATATTCTTGAACCCAAAATGCCAGGGAAAAATCCCTTGGTTTTGTCATTATAAGCTCAAAAGAACATAAATATACTCTGTAGAGCATACCTGAACACTATCTTCTGGCATGATGATTTCTGGTTTAACAGTATTAGCAGCCTCAGAATAACGTAATAGAGAGATCAGGACATCTAGTACTGATACACACTGCACAACTGCTTCCCATTTCTTATGACTGAAAATAAATTTATATTTAAAAATTACCTCTATATCTATTCATGTAAAATCCAGTTTCATACAAGGCATGGTCTCAGGTATAATCTTAAAACTGACTGAAATGTTTGGATTCAGTATTAGAAACATCTAAAGAAGGTCTCTGAATTGCTGAAGTATTCCAGCCACATAGCAACTGGTGCATTTGCAGATATTTTAATTTTTTTTAGGTTTGATATTTTTTGTATTTTTTTGTCGTGGATGGAGGTGGGTTCTATAACTTCTTTCGGTGCATTCCACTTGTTGACCACCCATATAGAGTACAAGTATTTCATCAAATCTGTCTAGTCTTCAATGTTCCCAGTTTCCATCAATGTCCTTTTGTTCTATTTTTTCTTAATTTAATGAGACTGTTCTTGTCCACACACTGTATTACCCCCCAATATTTTGTATGTAGTGATCATCTTTCCACTTTCCTATAGGACTTTTAATTTGAATTTCCTTAATCTGTCCTTTCAATTGTATTGCTATAAATGTAGGCGATTGTAATGGGTGGTGACAGTGAGCAGATTTAATGGTGATGAAATTGACAGTTGTAGTGATGGTAGTGTTAATGCTGTATGTGTAGTGGTGGTGATAGCAAGTAGTTTTAATGGCAACAATAGGTGAGATACTGAACTTAAAACTAGAAATGATATTGTGTTAATCGCTGAAGTATTTAAGCTGTTGTAAATCTGTCACATGGGACCTGAATGACCCAATAACAACAGTCATTGTCCATGCACCACCAGTTTCATTAATCCAACCAGTTTCAAGTTTATAAGTGAAAGCATTGTCCAAATATAGCAACAGACACCCAAAATGAAAAAAAAAATTAAGTGAAAACTATAAGGTATCCCTTCAGTACATATCTATTTAAATAAAAGCATTACAATGAACCTTTCTGTGGGGAGCCCCTCAAGCTCTGGGGAGCCTCCACGACTCACCCAGAATGGGTTTCATTATGTAATGGGTTTCATTATGTAATGGGTTTCATTACATTCAACGCTGTTTTTTTTTAAAGTAGAAATACAAATTAAAATATTACCTACTTACTGTTCGTCAAATTGATGGAATATCCTACGTGCAATATCATTAAGTGCTGCATCACGGTGTTCCTCTGCAGTAATCATGTCTGCCAAGAATTCTTTAGTGGTTGGTGTACCGAATCGCTTATAACCTTTCTTTTGGCTCAGTAACTCATAGTCGTTACCAGCTTTTCTACATACATGCTCTGGCACTTCCAGTTGATATCTCTTCTTATCATTACCCCAGTACATTACCTAATTGCAGATAGTAAATAATAAAAATCAGTGTTACATTAATAAAAATATGAATAGGTTGAAGTGAGATATACTGTAGTAAGAATCAACTGGATGTTTCAATCAAATCAATATTCTTAATTATTATTTTTTATTAAATTTTACTCTTTGCACTTTATTCAACCAACCAAAATACTAGCATACTGCATTGGGGTAATCTAGGCAGGTCACTCTGGAATCCATGTCTAAGTAGTGCTAAGACACTGTAAAGTTGTGAATGTTTAATAGATACACAGTACATGACTCATATCAATGTACTGTAAATACTGTGACTGGCTAGTTCAGGGATGTGGATTGAATCCCTTTATTTGGTTTCAATATTCTCAATAATATACCACATTGTTTTGATTTCACTAAACATGACTGGCAACATTGTGATGATTACAGAAAACTTTTTTTGCTTTTGAAAAATGTTAATATTCAGATATTAATAAGATAGTTATAAAATATTTCCTAATATTTTTTTCAACTTTTCTGACATCTGTTGAACTATTCAGATTCATTCACTCGGTATATAATCTGTTACTGTGCTTGTAAGAAATCCTTTCTAAGATTTTTAATGTGAAACTAGAAACTCAAATATATCTTCTTCCCTTACCTTGGTACCAAAATATCTGCATTGATCCTTGAGATAATCTGAAAGTTTATCTTTCGTTATCTTGATTTGCTCGCAGGCTCCATCATATTCAGTATCAACACCGCTGCTAGGGATTATCTTACCTTCCTTCTGTGCCTCTTCGTGATCAAAAGCGTTCTGAAAATTATTAACATTAATATTGGTATACTAGTAAATAATACAAATTACCATATAAAAATATTTATGCATGGAGTAACATACAAAATATAGTACTAATAAAAGTAATACTTACCTGGATTGTACTAAGAGGATTCTAAGAGTTATTCTGCCCAGCCTGAGGCTAGGCTTGACTTGTGAGAGCTTGGACCACCAGTGTTGCTTGGACTGGTCTACTTTTGCTCCGGTAATGTTTCTTATACTTGCTGGGTGATATTAAACAACTGTGACCCACTGATGTTCATGCAGTACTCTCTGATTGTGCCTATGACACCTCTAATCTTCATTAACTATATTCCACATCTCCTACCATATCATTCACTCCAGTATGTTGTTATACTGTGCAAATTTCAGACCTGGCATTTCAGCATTTTCCATGTACATATTAAGCAACATATCTCATCTTTCTAGTACATTTTGAAAAATGGTCCCAATAATTTAGGTGTTTTTTCATGTCTGTGTGCCATATATGTTTTCTGTATTTCCTCTATTTCAGCACTCTCCTGTGTTGAAGGGACAAGTGAGTATCGAGCAGTATTCAAAGTGGGCCAGCACAAATAATATCACAGCCTACATATTTTTCTAGGCTGGCCTCTCAGTAGCTTCCTGGTTTACAGCTTGTGTGATGGTTTACAGGCACCATTACAAAGCTAATTGCAGATATTTGCTAGTATTATTTGAAATTATAAATAAAGGCAAGAATAATATATAAACCTGCACGCGATATTCTTTTTCACGAGTTCTCTAGATTGTTTACCTATACAAGTAATTCTGTCTTATAAGTTAAATTATGTTAACTTAAAAATGGTTCAATTATATAGTACTATATATATATATATTTTTTTTTTGTTTAAGTGAATTTAACAGTTTATATGATCAAATCAAACGTTTTAACTTGTCTTTCCAAACTTCCATAAAATATTTGGTGCTTACCTAGGCACTCTTCATAACATTCTCACTAGGTGAGTACATGTTCCTGTTTCTCACTGCTAACTACTGTCAACTGCTTTATTTATTAAAGTCAAATAGTTGTAAACATTTAAAATGTCTGAAGATTGTACTTCAGGCTAGCTCCCCCTTTACATCACCCTCAAGAAAGATCATCATTCAATGTAGCATTAAAATCCTTCTCCCTGCAGTGATTTAAAAAATAAAGAATTGTGAAAACAGACTTACATCAAAGAACTGTAGAGCATCACTTAAACTTGGAAAATTCCCGCCATCTTTCGTTTTCGTCACACATTTGCGCAGCAAACTCGACTGGAGAGTAGAGCTAATGCCTGTTTGAGAGGGGAAAAAAAATTCAGGATCATTTGAACATTATAAGCCAGAGTTGCACTACTTGGCTTAGCAGACAAGTCTGTCTTATCAAACAGCTAAATAATTTTGGTTAATTTTCTAATATCTCTGCCCCAAAAAAGTCAGATTTTAGTAAAATTAACATATATCAATAAATTAAATACTTGTGCCATGACATTTCCTATACAATTAGCACATGCCAAAATTCTTTAAAGAAAAATCATGTTGCCCCACTAAAGAAAAAATATGTAAATGTCTTTCCATCATGTCCCCATCCCAAAGCAATCAAGTTCCAAATCTGGAAGGAAAATGTACAACCCTCCCTTCAATCCAAGGTAAAACATACAGGTGAATTAAAGATTCATAAGGAATTCAAGACATACCTTTAAAAGCTTTCAGAATTTGAAGAGTAGTTTTAAATCCATTTAGTCCAGCAAGAAAGTCAACAACTTTCTTTTTATTATATTTGACATCTTCAAAAAATATAGCTCTACTATCTGGGTGCTTTGAGCTAAGGTTCAAGCCCTGAGAGTGGATTCTGGGAAAAAACAAACATTTCTTAGATACAAACAAAACAAAGTCTTACAAGAAAACAAGAATATCATAAAAAGTACTTATGTAGACATTGCATGACCCCTAGGCACATGTTCATCAAATTTTATGATGCAAAAATACTGATTAATAAATACCCTAATACAAATTGTTTATACAATTAGCTTAAAATACTCATTAAATTGCTACATCTGTAAAGCATCTGGCATTACTTTATGTCAAGGTAAGATAAGGCAATTATGAGAAGAAAGCACTAAGCCAGTATGACTATATAGCACTTGAAAGGGACAATTACTCTATGTCAAATGTATACCAATTCAGAGCATTTTCTCAGCTTTATGCAACTTTCAGGCCTGTAAGAAAAGACAGACAGACCTGTACCACACAGTGGTAGTGATAACGATGATGATAATAACAATGCTTTCTCAAGACTTCTAGCTTACCTGGCAAGAACCCTCTCTAGATCAGGCAAACTCTTGAGGAGGGCTGTTACCTCCTCCACTACATCAGGATTTTTTTGCAGATCTTCTATAGCATCTAAACGGCTACTGATGCTTTTTGGATTACAGAGAGGAGCACAAATCCACTTACGAAGCAATCTGAAATATAGGTTGAGATATACTTACATAAGAAGAGGATAAAGCATTGTATTAGTGTGATTAATGAGACATCCAGTGTCATGCTTATATACAAGAAAAAAGATTTACATGTTGTCACCTGAATTCCTTGCCATCACAAAGCTTACCTCTTCCCAAATGGAGTTGAGCAGCAGTCCAACTTGTCAAAGAGAGTTCCCTCAGTACCACCTGAAGTATTCTCAAATACCTCTAAGTTGCCAAGTGTCATCCCATCAAGCACCTGAAATTTTTACAGATTAAAATGCATGCCATTCAAATGTAATTTTACCTAGTTTTTCTTATTATTGGACTTCCTGTATGACAACAAAAGCTTAAATATACAATCAAATCATAATAATGTGATATATCTGAGAAAATCTTTGGAGGAGGATGGCAGAATAGAACCAGCATCCTGGGGTCACCCTAAACCCGCATGTTAACAAATGGACTACGATATGCTAAAAGTTACACAACATGGAATCCTCCTGAGCCCATGAGAAATTTAAAAGTGCCGAGCTGGTACCAAATTAAATATTTTCACAATAGCTTAAGCTTGGAAAGTACAAACCTAACTGATCAAACTATGTATTTTATAAATCCTGAGTGTAACTTTCACATGGAAAAATATTTAAAAGTAAACTGGCATAGGTAAACGTTTTTATTACATTGTGATACCAAATTGTGGGACTCTTATTGTAAGATAGTGAAGTATTTCAATGTACCTAAGAATGGCATTTCATTAATGGATGCAGATATAGCAAGAATGCTAAACTCATCAGATAACAGCTAACCATATGATGCCTTCCACTGATGAATGCAGGAATAGATGGGCTTTTCTTGTCTCCCGTTGGAGTCATTGCATCAAGAGGGTTGTATTCTTCAAACTTGCGAATTGTGAGTAGCTGTTCCTCCAGACAGCAGTCCATAAGATAATACGTGAGTGCACCAAGAGCAGACACCGCAAGCTCATACTCAGGGCAAGCTGTAGTGCCCAACGAGTTACCTGCGAATTACAAAATTCTTGTGAAAGGGGTATCAGCTTTGAAAACTATTTAGAAAACACTATAGCATTTTTATGCACACTAGCACAAACTATTGAAGATTACTTATATAGCAACTTGTCCTCCAGTTTAGATAGTACTTACAGTAATGCCGTGGTCAATCATACATATATTGATGTAATGGGTAATTAGAAAGTAGAATTTGGTACTACTGAATTTGGACAAACTGTAAAAGGTTTTGTATTTAAGTTGCTAATAAAACTTAACATAACTTAACCATCCTAAGCTAATAAATGCTATCTGAGACCTAACATAGTACATGTGCTATACTAGACATAAGAATATTTAAGTTGGGTTTTAGCTTTACTTTTCTGGACTCTTATAAAAGTGAATACAGTACAGTAGTACCAAACTATACTATCTAATTGTCTATTACATCTGTGTATACAATGGTCTACATAGTAACAAAAAGTACTATATAAACAGGAGAATGTGTTGTTATATAGGAAACATTACAAGCAAACTGGGTTTTGTCTTCAATTTCCAGGCAGGGGGAAGATGTTTGGTCATGCTTCTTTACACTCTGCCCATATGCAAGATTAATTTAAGAATATGAATAAATATTAATATATATTAATATATATATTAATATGTTGCTTACTGTCATCCATCATTTTTTTCAGAGTTCGAGGCCACCTTATTTTGGAATCGCCTTCCTTATCTTTGAAGTAATTTCCTTCTGCAAGGAAGCTAAGGGTCTTGCTGGCTGTCCAGAACTCCTTCTCTGGAGCTAGATTCTCTCGTAAACTTGAAGGCACGGCTGAATTTACTAATTTTTGTGTTTTTTGTGAAAGTCGCCCTCGTTCGAAGAGAATCTGCAAATTTATAGTTTATTAAAGAACAATTAAATATCAACTATAGGACTCTTTGAGACCTGGATTACTACTCTCCTGAATAAGAAATGTATGCCTTCCATTTACAGAAATGCAGGGTCCCAGGGACACTGTACCAATGTACTCTCCCCTCGTCACTTTGAGGGAATCACTTTCTGGTCCTGATTATCAGTTTTGGGCGCCTGATATGACTGCAATATCCTATGATACTAAAGCCCCAAGTTCTTCATAGAACAGGACAACTAAGGCAAATGTCTTAAACACAGTAATGGTTTAATATGGTTAAAAAATTAATAATTCAACATTTTAACCACTGATTCAGATTTTGATATAGCCAAGTTATTGGAACAGTCATACAAATTTATTTTCTACTCAGTATTTAAATAAGAAATAACCAAATGTGTCATACTGTTTGTGTTTTTATAACCACAACAAATATCACCAAAATAGCATAGATATTATGCAATTGAAAACATGATGCAATAGCAATGGCCAGAAAAAATTTATTCAATTTAAGCAGAATTACTGTATAGCGCATTACCACCGTCTCTGTATACTCTTTTCTAATACACCGAACTTTATTAAGTTTTCCTATAAAATAATCTATTTATTCTAACTTTAATCTTTACCGGGTGAATACACAACGAAAAAAGCCCTTCCTTGTTTAATTGGTTTAAAGCCTCATTATATGCATCTTCCAGAATTTTAGTTTAGTGCCACAATGTTATCTACAGTGTCTTCCAAAATTTCAAACTTTTGCTTTATATAGTTCTTTGTCATCTTTGGATTTTAATATTCATAAACAAATCCACAAGGGACGTGATGAGGGTTCGAACTTATTCCTGGGATGATTCCTTGTGGATTTGTTCATTTGATGCATCACGCTATTGTGATTTCTGTGTGTTAATATTCATATCTAATTGAAAAGTATTGCATTTCCAACTTACCTGAGCTGGCGGATAATGAGCCATTAAAGTGCTCAACCGTGACACATGACGGTCATCTGTGAACTGGCCCACATGAAATATTCCTAAGCTGGTATCAATGAAGGCAACACCAAACTCGCTGCCATCGCCAGTTCCTCGGACAGGCTGTGAAACATTTAAATCTTTATTTCAATATACATTACATTAAATATATACTTATACACATATTAGGGAAAAAACCTATTCGAAGCCCAAATGCTAATGACTCCTTGTCCTGCCTGCCTGCCATTTATTCAATTTGAATAGAATCAAGATAAAAATACTTTTCAATACATAAACACACTGGTGTACAAAATGGCATGAGGATAATGCTGGAGAGCTTAACAGAAAGAACACATTTATAAATTGATAGTAATGTCCAATGTAAGAAAAAATGTAAATAAAATAAGAGATTATTCAAGTTTAACATTGTGTCAGGAGGGAAACGGGCTTCCAAAAACCCAATGCTACATCAGCACAAATCAATATATCTATACATATAAAAAAACTAAAAACTAAAAATGTGAGTGACCCTATGGAGATTAAGGGGCTGTGGACAAGCTTAGTTGAGTGTTAAGACTCTGCAGGATATAAGATTATGGTGCATCATAGTACAGTATGCAGTAACTAGGCCCAACTCAAGACAGATTCTCACTAAAAAGCCTCAGTTTTGTTCTTGACTAAAAAGGGTTGGGATGAATACACAAGAGCACTACAACCAAACAAAATCAATCTAAACCAACGGTGTAGAATATAAAGTTCACTAACTCATTTGCTCATCACCTGAGTCAAGATAAGATTCTTTTAAGGAAAGATTTTCAAAGGAAGAAGAGACCCCAAATCTTATCCAGCGATCATGTGAGCTCCAAAGAAGGCGGAGTAACGTCAACTATGAAATGCTTTTTTTTTTCTTTTTTTTTTTTTTATAGAAAATATACAGGGAAGAATGACAAAGTTAATCCCAGAAATTACAAGCTTTCCTTAGGAAGAGAGGTTAAGAAAGCATAATTTACATTCTATAGAAAGGAGTAATGGGTGATATGACTAAGTAAATAAATGAATGAAAGGGTATAACAAAGGTGGATATATATTTTTTTTATATACATCTGCACAAAATAGAACATGGAACAAAAGACAAACTGGATAAGTTTAGATTCAGGAAAGACCTGGGTTAAATACTAGTTTGGATATAAGATTGTGATTTATGAAACAAATTACTGGGTAATATAACAGATGTGGGAATGCTAGATGATTTCCAGTGTAGGAGGTAACACATATACATTATATGAAGGAGTTTAGGTAAATTTATATAGAATTTGCCTTGTATAGGCTAATAAATCTGCAGTTTCCTTTATGCTTACATTCTTAGATTAAGGCTGAAAGAAACAGTGACTTTATACCCACACATAAATTTTAATGCATGCATGTGTTTCTGTGTATAAATAATTAATATGAATATTAAAAGAGCATATTAAAATAATAAAATACAGTACTAATTAACTAACCCTTTCAGTAAGAGCCAAGAGGTAGGAGGTAGAGATTTCTGAGGCTTCTCCATCCAAGAAGCTGTACACGCGAGTTCCTTTACTACTAATTTGGCACACTTCACGTCGCACAACACGGTCAAACTTTGATGGACGACTCACTGTTGAATGAATCTTATTTTAAATTTGTGCACAGATATCCTACCTTTAACAATGTGTGTATGCATAATACATATACAGTATACAGACGAAGAGTCACAATAACGTGGCTGAAATGGGCTCCTTTATTGAAAATTTAAGCATTCCAAACTCCTTGTGTAACCTGGTATGGTGACATCTTGCTTAATGTAAGAAGCCACCATACCAGGTCACACAATGAATTTGGAATGCTTAAGTTTTCAATAAAGGTGCCCCCCCCCCATTATCCAGTTTGCCATCCCCATTAAGTGAAAAGTTTCTGCACAACCCAAGAAAAATAACAAAAAATAGCTTTAACTTATCCTGACCACATATGCCAATATTATATAGTGAAACATGGAAGAAATATTATAATTAATGCAAGCATGTAAATGACAGCAACTGTGAAGGAATATTACTACAATTTAACAGTAGCATTTGACAGCCATTACTGCCATAAATCTGGCTGTGTACATGTCTGTAGTTGATAATATTAGTGCTGTGTCATGTTGCCTATTAACACAAATATCATAAACAATATTTAATTGTCGCATATAAACATAAATTTTTCCCAATATTGTCTTATGAAGCAAGGATTGGCAGTGGGGTAATTGTAAAGTGGAGAGAGAGAGGTTGCTGCAACATTCCCTAAAAAAATAGGTACTTCAATGTATTTTAAATAATAAAATAAACCATTCCTCCTGTTACGTATTTTTTATAAATTTTTTTTATTATTCGTAAGTTGTATAACTTACAACTGACACAACTAGTTTTCTGCATCACTGAATATTTCCATATAATCAATCCAGCCACACAATTTTATAAATTCATTCATAAAGTTTGATAATATATTTAGGAGTGGCTGAATGGTTGGCTGATGAGCAGTGGCCGTCTACCATTCTGCTTCACCTGCCAGGTCTTGTCTCTACATTTTTTAGCAAAAACTTTAATGGATGAGTGGATTATGTAGAAATAATGAAGAGGGGAAGGATCTGGCTGGGTGAGTCAGGATGGTGGGTGGCCAGCCAAGCAGCCAGTTCTCAAAAGCATATACAAAATTGTATATACTGTCTTTTACTAAACAAATAGTCTAACTTACAAGTTTTGCAACGCTTCTCCATCATTTCTGGAGTTTCTGTCTGTTCAATTCGTGCAACTTTATAGCCCTTGTCTATCAAAGTTGAGGAATAACGTCCATATGCAATTTCTGGAAAGCCTACATGAGCCTTTTCTCCCTGAAAAAAAAGAAAAAAAAAGAACAATCACTAGGGAAATTAAAGGCCCTATGTCAACACACAAAATCTTTGGAGCAGGACGATGGTTTGATTCCACCATCCTGCTTCAAAAATTGGGTCATAGATATTTTATGTTATTATGATTTCATTTTATATTGGATCACTTTCTCTACAACAAGGTTCCCAACCACACTGAAAGTTCATGAACTTGAGAAAATAATGAGGCTATACGATGGGATTGAATCTGCCTCAATAATTTCTCATAGATGCATCACATTACTGTGATTCCACCAGGCTGTTGCTTGGAGCGGCCCGCAGGGCCACGTACCCACCACAGCCCGGCTGATCCGGAACTTCTCTTAGAAAACCGTCCAGTTTTCTCTTGAAGATGTCCACGGTTGTTCCGGCAATATTTCTTATGCTCGCTGGGAGGACGTTGAACAACCGCGGACCCCTGATGTTTATACAGTGCTCTCTGATTGTGCCTATGACACCTCTGCTCTTCACAGGTTCAATCTTGCATTTTCTTCCATATCGTTCACTCCAGTACGTTGTTATTTTACTGTGTAGATTTGGGACCTGACCCTCCAGTATTTTCCAGGTGTATATTATTTGGTATCTCTCTCGTCTCCTTTCTAGAGAGTACATTTGGAGAGCTTTGAGACGATCCCAATAATTTAGGTGTTTTATCTCGTCTATGCGTGCCGTATATGTTCTCTGTATTCCCTCTATTTCAGCAATCTCTCCTGCTCTGAAGGGGGAAGTGAGTACTGAGCAGTACTCGAGACGGGACAGCACAAGTGACTTGAAGAGTACAACCATTGTGATGGGATCCCTGGATTTGAAAGTTCTCGTAATCCATCCGATCATTTTTCTGGCTGACGCGATATTTGCTTGGTTATGCTCCCTAAACGTTAGATCGTCGGACATCATTATTCCCAAATCCTTGACATGCTGTTTTCCTACTATGGGAAGATTCGATTGTGTTTTGTACCCTGTATTATGTTTCAGGATGTCAGGATGGGGAATGTTTCAGGATGTCAGGATGTTTCAGGATGTCACTGTTCATGAAATTATTGGTTGAAAAGGCCATTGACACAATCCATACCAATGTTCTCTTGCATCTAAGACTACTGGGAGTTAAATAGTCCAAGGGGTTAATTAAAAGACAACTTTCTGCATATTTATTCTGACCTTATCTATCTATAAAAGACTTGCTACGTAATACTTTGATTCTTCAACATATAACCTTGTAATAGACCAAAAAGCTTTCTATTACAGAATCAGTCTTTCCACCATGCAATCCAAGGGGATAATCCCTTGGATTATCTGCCGAAATTGGTAATCCCTTGGATTATCTTTGACCAATCCGCTGAAATTGTTTTAGTAGAAATTACAGTTCGATAATACTGATGTTTTCTATGCATTAGCCACAATTGGTTAGGCGAGTTGCTTGGGTTCAGGGTGTTTCTGGTTAGGCAAAACAGCTGTATTTTTAACAGACGGCAATTTCTGAAATGGTCTAGACTTTTAACCAAAGATTGAAGTTCCTTGTTCAGCAGTGCTGCTAGAGTAATGTTAATAAAAACATCCATTAAATTACAAGATACATGTGATAAGTAAAAAGGATGGGACAATACCAAATTCATTCCATTATGTGGGTGGAAACTTCGGCTACAGCTCTGGTTGGACATTTAATTTATATATGTATATATTTTATGTATGTATACATACATTCAGGATCAAAGAGCCAGAGCTAAGCCCCCCCCCCCCCTTCTCCCCCTGCAAGCACAACTAGGTGAACACATACAAAACTTACCTTCATCATAATAAGGCCCAACTCCTGCACTCCCAGTGTGGCATCCATGTTAAATAGCTCATAAAACTTGCCCATCTTGAAGAACAAAACAGTATCATAATGCTGAGACTTTATATCCCACCACTGTCTCAAGGCCTGACAAGAAAAAAAATTATTAATATATAAACAGCCAATTTAAGGTCTGCAAAGACATGTACAAAAAGGACTGGTGCAATAGTAAAAATTTAAATACTGTATAAGACTAAAAATTTAAATACTGTATAAATAACTGCAAACAAAATTAAAATATCCCAACCCAAAAAAGAATTGGTACAAAATTTGAATATGTGCTAGGATATTGATTATTATAAAAAAAGATCCATAAAACAAAAAACTTGAAGGTATAGTATATGATAGGTTAAACATTAACTCGAATATCTCACCCACGGAAACAAAATAACCCAGAGCTTACTTCCCCCCCCCCCCCAGTCACTGTTAGGTAAGCACAGGAGGAAGAGAAAAAGTGAGAGCAGCAAGGATAAGTTTCAAATAAAATACCTAATAGCAATAACAATTATAATTTTAGACCCTAGCTACTTACTGGAGTCTGCTGATTAAGAAAGCTTTCTGGAACATAAAGAGTCCTTGGATTATAATCCTTATGGTTAGGTGAACGCTTCTCCCGGTCACGTATGTTCTCCGGTTGCAACCAAGGATACTTCAGGAAAGGCCAGTCTTCTGAGCTTTCCTGGACTTGTGAAGGAGTCTTTAAAAAAATAGTGCAGATATTAGAAGCTGAAATATTTGATGACAATTGTTTAACATACTGAAGTAATCAAATTGTAACAATATGATCAAACTAAAAGATAGCAAAATAAATTAAGAATAATAGTAGTCAAACAAAACAGATTATGATTTCTGGTGTAACATAAATTGATAAATTAGCTAAATACTGTACACGTAAACATACAAGTACACTAGTAAAGTATTTAATATCGGGAAGGAGCCTCTAATGATGAAATACAAAATTTGAAGGTACCACTTGCACATTGACTATATTCCATTCCATTGCACCTATACTTGTTTCAAGATGTTACTTCTTATCTCATTTAAAACCACTTATCACTTAAACCACTACCTATATTATAAACAGATAAGGCTATATATTATACAACGTATGTATTAAGTACTCATAAACCTTTCATACATTACATTGTATATATACACACAGTTCTGCATACATCACTATACAATGAATAACCAAAGCTGGGAATTGATTTAATAATGCAGCCTCACCTCCTTAGCAGCAAACAATGATAGCTTGGATTTGGTGCCATCAGATATTTTTGGAGTTGAAGGCGCACGTGCCGGAGTTTTTGACGTCGATGGAGAAGATGAAAGGGATGAATTCAAATTGCATCGACTTGATGCTGCTGGCTTTTTGCGCTTATTTGAAGGTGCCTTTAATGAATAAAATGATCATGAATGTATGAAGTAACAGTTCATAAAATACAAGAAAATATTGTATTTTAAAAAAGAAGTAAGAAGGAATTAGTTAATACATGAACAGAAGTAGTATGGGGGCAGTGAAAATTTTACATACCAGTTCAAGGTACATGCTTGTGTTTACACACATACTTGGACGTTCCACACCTTATCCAATTCCATGGACAACTAGTAATTGACACCCATAATACTAGGTGCCAACCTTCAACTGTCTCATGCTGGAAGTGCCTTTCTGAAGAACATCCACTCCATCAGTGATCATTCATTCCTAGGCTGACTCGCACCTGGAACTTGTTCGCTCAACAGGTTGACACATGGGAGATCAGGTCAACTGATCACATGAAGGCTCTAGCACAAAGTTGACTACGGGCTCATCCTGTTCTTTATATGATTGTTATCTACTGTTGTTAATGAATAATGTATATTCAACAAAGCATTAGTTTTTTTTTTTAAGTCCCTACAATCCAGGTTTGTACATCAGGAGAAAATGGTCAAGTAGCCTGAGGTGCAATTTTAAAAAGGAAAGCTGTAACTGGACTATGACAATAAAACAGGATTGAAGAATGAAATTTTCTTGAAAATTAATATTGGGGCAAGTTTAGTGGCAAAAATGTAACCAAGAGAGCACAGTCATTAGTTGTACTTCATGACCAGGAACCAGGTGCCTGGTCAAGGAAAACCCACCTAGGAATAGGAGCCAATCAGTGTTTCTAAACAAATGAGATGGCTTCTGGTGGGGGCCCAACAAGGGCTCCTAAGTACAGAACTAAATTTGAGCAGGGGGCACATCAAAGATTAAGAGAAACTTTAAATAAAATACAGTACCTTGACAGGAGAATCTATGTCTGACACAATTTCGGGCTCTGATATTTCATTTTCATCCACTGCAGAACTATGTGATTCTTCATCACTTTCAACATCATCCTTTCCTGTAAATGCAAAATTCATTTTATTTACAGGGTGTTTTAAGAGGCAGTTCAATGTGGACAGAGGCCATTTAATGCAGACCAGTTTATTCAAGATAAAAAAAAAGGACAAGTAAACAAACATAACTTTTCTGTGAAGTACCTGAGTTGCTTCTTAACCCCTTCACTGTGCACCTTTTATAATGACATTCCCATGGTGCACCAAAAATAAATTGTTCGAAAAACAGTAGTTTTTTCTTTTGGGTATTGTTAATTATCTCAGCAGGAAGCATGGAAATCCAAGTAAAAAGTCTCTACCTTTTGGCTGCTGTTAAAATTTCAGTTGCTCATAGTATGGCTGCCCTACAAGTTCCTGAAGCCATGGCCTGTGAAACGTTTTGTAGGCCTTAGTAATCTAGGCCACGTTTCTAAGCCCATGGAAGGAAAGTGAGGGGACTCTTGATGTTTTTTCAAGATGAGGGATGGTTACTAGAGGCCTAATGAAGCAAATGTGTGCCCCCCCCCCCTTGCATTCATGGAAGTTTCGAATCTTATGATATAATCACAAAATCACATGTCAGCTGGTGCACCAGCACACCCCTTACTATGTCAGCTGGTGCAGTGCAAGGGTTAAGGCAAGACCCAGCCTTACAAACTCACTGATATATGATCCATCCCAAAATGTTATTCAAGTTGCTGGCATCATAAGTTTACTTTTGCAGACAGTACAAAGAGTTATTTATAGGAAAACTGAGGAAATAAGAATTTTATTGGTGCAGACCAGACAAGATGGTGCTGGCCAGAGTCTACAGGCACCAGACCAGACCACAGGCTGCTGAATATTGCTGAGAAAATTACCCAAAGGGCAGGGAGCTCTGGAGAATATTCTGGAAGGTTGTTTTGCTCAAACATTTGAGGGAAAGGCGCTAGCGACTGAACCAATCATATATGACTGGCTAAGAAAGCCGGTTAACCCTCCTCTACCAAGAGCATGAAGCTAGCCCAAATTGTTCACAAGGTATGAGGTGATACATAGCGAGAGACAGTGATAGAGCCATCGTAAAGAATTTTTGGGATTATGGTTTTCTACTATCAAGATAAACCTTCAAACTTTTAGTTTTACTGGTCAAGAAAATAGGTGTGTGCTTTATAGTTAGAAAAAGTAAGGTAAATTTACAATCTATGGATGGGATGAATAGTGGGTTGCTGAATGATGAATAGTGGGTGGACCAAATAATGGCAGCAGACACCCAGCTTTCAATCCATTTTATGATTTAGTTTCAATTAAAGGGTCCTGTAGCAGTGGTATATGCCCGAAACGCTTTGCGTAATAGTGGCTTTAGGCATTGTATGTACTAGCTCTATAAGTCCACCAATCTTTGTAAAAATTTCTTGTATGTATGTACCTTACCTAAATAAACATTTTATTTATTATACATTCTCAGATTACAACCATGGGACCCAGATTCAATTCCCAGGCAGAACAAACTGTTGGACACATATTTTCATCTGATGCCTCTGGTCACCTAGCAGTAACAAGGTATCCTGGAGTTAAGACAACCGTTGAGGGCAGCATCTTAGGGGAAGGGTGACCACGATAAATCTAAACACATGCTTTCTGTCCCGACAACAGGAATTACCCTTCGTGTCTTCAAGGGAATATTTTGAGATAGACGAGAACATGCAGGAAGTTGGTAACACTGCCTAGATGAGAGATGTGTGTGCTATTGCCCCACATTTACTAACCCATGCAACTGCACTCCACTTTTCCCTACTATATTTGGAAGCTGGTGTAAACAAATAGAATGTATGTAAATATGAAAAGCCACAAAGCCAGAAAACAAAATGAAAATGCAGCACATTGATCCTTAAATGACTCGACTATTTAAAAGTCCTACATTGTGGCAGGAAAGACAAAACTAACGTAAAGAAATTGCATTTGGTGATTCAAGCACACGAGGTAATCACAGATAGCAACTTGGAGCTGTTTAAGGGTTAAGAGCTGAGTGTGTCCATAAAATATCACTCTAGACATGGGTGATAGAGTGATGACAGACATCACTCTATCACTCTATTAGGCAACAAGGCAAATCCATATGGCATTTATACTACTACTTCAAATGACCACTCAGATCCTATTTACAGAACTGTACTTACCTGGCTTGTAGTCATCCTCGGATTCAGAGTCTGAATGGAGAATTATCCTTCTTCGCTTCGTCTCGGGCTCGCCATTCATAGCTTTTTTACTGCTGTTATTTTTGTTCTTGCTTATATTAAGGTCAACATTTTCTTTACTTACATCAGTATCTAAAAATAAGAAAAATTAACTGTAGTTTCATAAAAAATAACATATAGCAATTATATTTGAATTATTCTTTATTAAATTTTAATTGTAAATCAAGCAACTTTAAATAAAATATCCAGTAGAAAAGATTGCAACACATATCAAATAACCTTTCTTTAATGTTGGGAAAACAATTCTTTTTATCATTTTATAGGACAGAAGATTTGTGGAGACAGAGTACTGTACTGTACTGTACGGTACTCTATATTGCCCTTATATAGGAAAACCTCAATGTGCCACATTGAATTAATTCTAACAATATTAAGGTTATTGCCATTTCTTGTCCCCCAAAATTCAGGGCATTTTCTTACAATAAAATAAAGAATACATAATATAATTAACAATCAATTTTTCATTTAAGAAACATTGATACTTAACAAGTGATTGAGGTCAACAGCTCTACAAGACATCAAAAAACCACATAACCTAATATTTAGTCACCTTCCTCATCATCTTCCATTGGTTCCTCATCTGAAGGAAGCATCTCAACAAGTAACAAAGTCCTATCTTCTTTGGACAGCTGCTCTGCTCCCTTAGCTTCCTCTATAGCCTTAAGCCATGTTGGATCCTTGTATGTTGGGATACCATTTTTTCCTGGTAAACAGTATGGCTTCACGAACCTGAAAGAAGATATACGAGACATTTACTTAAAATAACTTGTAGCCTATAATAATAAAATAACCTATATAATAGGTTAGCCTATACTGTAGCATATATGTAGCCTATATAATAAAATAACTGTAGCCTATTTTTTTCATACATTACAGTATATAGAAATGAGCAGAGGGTGGTAATACTCTAGGTACCTGGATTGTATCTAGAGTTGGTGCTGGGAATTCTTTTATTTTCCAAGCCCAGCCAATGGCCAGGCTGGACTTGTGAGGGCTTGGTCCAACAGAATGTTGATTGCAGTAGCCCATAGCCCACATATCCACTACAACCAGGTTGGTCCAGCACTTTTTCCAAGAAACTGTCCAATTTTTTCTTCAAGAAGTCCATTTTTGTTCCAGTATCAATTCTTATACTTGTTGGGAGGATATTGAACATCTGTGGACCTCTGACATTCATGCAGTATTTTGTGTCTATGGCACCTCTTATCTTCCTTGCTGTGATTCCATATTTCCTACCACATCATTCACTCCAATATGTTATTTTACTGTGCAAATTTAGGACCTAGCCTTCCAATATTTTTCCATGTACTGTATATATTATGTGATACTGTACCTCTCTCTGGTCTCCTATCCAGGGAATATATTTTGAGGGGCCATGAGACAGTCCCAATAATATAAATATTTTAACATGTCTATGTGTGCCGTATATGTTCTCTGTATCTCTATTTCAGCAGTATCTTCTGCTCTGAAGGGGAAAGTGAGTATCGAGTAGTACTCAAGGTGGGACAGCACCAGTGATTTATTTATTATTCAGAAATAAAAACAAAAGACTAAAAACTCTAAACATTATTCCTTTCAAAGAAATTTCTATTGAATTCTGGACTGTAAAGCTGACTTGACTGCAAAAATCTAAATTTTGTATCCATACTTTGTATTCAACAACTCAAAGTAATTAAGAGCAGTGTATGGAATCTTGTAAATGTTTTACTATATAAAATTCTTTCCAAATTCCAAATAAATTAATATATACTTACCCCTCCTTAACCCATCCTCGAGAAGGTGGGTTGTCAAAAAACTGTACATGTATCTGACCATTCCGAAGGAAAGATTTATCCCCTGGGTTCTCACACACAAGTGCAGGCCACCATGGGTGCCCATCCAACTTTGCCCAGACCATGTCCATTGATGCAATATCTGTAATAATATTTTTAATAACAAATATTGTAATCATTATAAAGGTCTCCTAATCTACACTAACACACACTCATCCATCTCAGATACCACACACTCAATCATCTGTTCATCTAAACTAATGCACAAACTGCCACCCATCTACACCCCTCCAACATTGAATTACAGTGCAGATGAAAATTACAAAAGGTTTAATTAAATTCCAGTTGTCACTTACAATAATCATAAACATACAGTACTACACATTTATACCAGTGAAATTTCCCCAACAAACGCAATCCGTTGACAGTCGAATTTTAATGTAGTACTGTACTGTACATGTATAGTAGGGATCATTCCCAACTTGCAATTGAAAATTCTGGGTTCAAATTCCAGGAGGGACATATGGTTACACTTTTCCTATCACCTAACAGTAAACTGGTACCCAGGAGTTAGTCAGCTTGTTGTGGGGTTGCATCCGGGGAAAGGTCACTAATGCGACCTTTGGGGAACCTTGATATACCTATATACTGCATGTATATACTGGCTGGCTGTCTCCCTACACTGAATTATTATTATTGATAAAAGTGGTAGGAGCCATGAGGATTCGAACCAATGTTCTGGGTAACTCCCAAAACAACCTATGAACTTATTTCATCAAAACATCACATTAATGTGATTTCATTTTACATTATTATTATTAGAAGTAATAGTGTAAGATGGGATACTTGATAAACTTATTGCTAGCTTTTGAGCTATACTCTGTAATCTTTCATATAAAATATGGCAGCAGCACATTGAATGCCTGGCCAGAGGAACATATGTAAACAACAACTTCACTCACCATTCCCCTTTAACTTGACAGTGTTCTTCGGTGACCCCTTATGTTGGCTCTTATTCTGCCCAGGGGATTTAGAGAAGAATGTGAAAATAGAAGCCTGTTTCGACATTGTTAATCCCGAGTAGCGGTGCTCACGGAGCAGCAGCGGCGCGGGACTTTCGCGGTATTGCTCTTGCTGCCTAACACTGCCCACGTCTACCAACCATTTCCTTACCACTATCATTATTATTACTAGTATAAAGTTCTCCTAAGTGTTTTCTCACTCTGCCCAATACCCGACCTGTTTACTTATAATTTTTGTGAATTATCTAATTTAACTTTTCTTACAAACTATCACAAGTTAGTAACTTCTTATTGTTTAGTTTAAGACTCAATGCGCAGTAAACGCAGAGGTTGTTACATCTGTAAGTTGTACATTAGAGATGCTAAAGCTAAGTAAATAAAGTTTTCCAGAGATGCTAAAGCTAAGTAAATACTGTATAGGAGTAACAAAATAATTATATCATATATAATAAAATATAAACTATCCTACTATCAAAAACAGATTTAAAAAGGCAAAATAAACGTGTACATGACTTAGTGTTCGAAACCAGTAGCCCACATATCGCTGGGGACGCGTGCAGAGGGAAGTGTGACAGGAGCGACAGGAGCGCCATTATATTCGATACCAAATTACCTACCGGTAATTAGCAACATTAGAATCACAGTGAGGGGTCCCACAGTATAGTATAAATAACTCCAATACTGATGCTAATCTTTATTTAGTTTATTTTATAATAATAATTTGAATTACAAAATATGCAGAACATGATACAGTACTGTGGTTAATTGTTAGTCACATAACACTGTGACTAACATGTTACAGCAATGTGACTAACATTGATGTATATAAAAACAATGTTCTTATATACATCAATGATCTGCCTAATGTCGCTTAACATTCTTAAACCTATACTATTTGCTGATGATACTATCTTCATCAACTCAGACCCCAACCCAAACACACTAAATAATGTTGCAGTCCATAAATGGATGGCAACCAACAAACTCACACTAAACATAGAAAAGACCTACTACATCTTATTTGGAAGCGGTCGGTATACTTTCCAAAATCAGATATTGTTCCAAACTCTGCTCTCCTCTCATTATACTATGCACTAATCTATCCCTATCTTACATACGGTATCTGTGCATGGGGTTCAACCACTGCAAACTACCTCAAGTCTATCATCACTCAGCAAAAATCTGCTATCAGAAAAAAATAACAAACTAGTTTTCAGACAACACAGCCCTCAGTTTAAATTCCTAAACATGCTAAACATAAACTCACTCCACACAATCTCTTGTGCTATTTACATGTACAAAACCTTGTTCCTAAATGAAAATCCTGATCTGAAACTCTTCCTTGACAGATGAATAGAGCCCATCATCACCACACCAGAAATATATACCACTCTGATATCCAACGAGTCAAACTAAATCTGTGCAAACACTGTACAAATCTACCTAGTCTATGGAAATCACTCCCTAATGAATTAAAAAGCTGTCCAACCTATGCCTTATTCGAAAGTATAACCAAAAAGTACCTAATTTCATCCTCAAAGTTTCCTACCTAGTGCTTCAGACTCAAAATGTAACTTGTGTTACACACTCCCCCAATATATGTACCTAAGCCATGCAACTTCACCATTGTAATCACTGCTATAAACTTATATCAAAGTTGTTATGTTGAATGCAAATTTTCCTACAATATACCTATTAATAATCCTCAAACTATGCTACAATGTACCTGTTGATCATCCTCAAATTTTACTATAATTTAGCTATTAACATTCTTCGAATTTTGCTACAAATTACCTACTTGAAATTATCTGTTGGATTAAGGACCTGCCCAAAATGCTATGCATGTTAGTGGTTTTGCAAGAATGTAAAAATATCAATGTTATGTACTCTGATAAACCCAATTTACCTTCTTGTACAGTATATAAATACACAAATAATTAAATAAAAAAAAGCAGTTTGTTCGTATTGCTTTACTTTGTGCCTTGAGTAAAACTCGTGAGGTTAAACTGTTAAAGTTCTTAAACCTGGTGATTGATAAAGATTAAACCACCCAAGAGGTGGCATGGGCATGAGTAAACCTGGCGAATTGTGATAGCATTATATACTTGTTTTTTTTCCTTTCAAGAAGACATCCAACTTATTTTTTATGAAGCTCTAAATAGATGTAAAAAATCAAAACATGAACATAAAAATATCTTTGATTGTTGTACTGTATCTCCAGGAATTATTTTATAAATTGCAACTTAGGATTTACTGGAAATCTTGTGTTAGTATTAAGACTTGCCTGAAATGCTATGCACATTACTAGCTTAAGAATCTGCAAAATTCAATGAGGATTTTATTAAGGGACATAAGACACACTACTGTACTGGGAAGCAAACTTTCTCATCAGCTTGAAAATTATGACATTCCACGGTTGACAAGGTTGAGGCGTTTGAAATGACCTTCAAATCATCAAAATCCTTTCTATCCAAGAGGTCAAGCTCAAAATATTAACACCACATCATGGAGTCCAAATAAGGAATTGCAAATGTCATTATTATAATAATTCAAAGTGAGCAGATTTGGTAACTTTCCCACACTTCTGAGAAGGTATGGTCTGTATCAGACTTCTAAATGTGGTATCCACTTAACCATCAAGACCAATAACAGAGTTAAATTAAACAAACAAACATATAAACATTTTTTTATTAGCTTAAGCAGTATTGTATACATCAACTTTTAGATTGTAAAACTATCATACCAGATGTCTCGATAGCCTAACAAGGCACAAGCTCAGATACAAATAATTACTAAAATATGTGTTGGAATTAAATATTTAGAACCAGACTTGATGAGACAGAGAATGAGTGAGAGAGAGAATAGAGAGAGAGAGAGAATAGAGAGAAGAGAGAGAATAGAGAGAAGAGAGAGAATAGAGAAAGAATGAGAGAATAGAGAGAGAATGAGAGAATAGAGAGAATGAGAGAGAGAGAGAGAATGAGAGAAGAGAATATTACGGTGATTTTCAGCTGCAATGAACTGGTCAAAGTGACCAACAGAATTGTTTACTATACAGTATATATAATTTTAATACCTGTACTTCAATCTTCATACAGTATGAAAAATTTCATTGCAAACTTCAAGAAGTAATATATGGCACACTAACACCATATTTGGTATGAATTATTTTTAATTCGATAAATAACTATTGTTATACTCTGTTAACCTAGTGATGAATATATATACACATGATTTTATATTTGAATCATTTAAGGGACATTCTCAAGTTTAATTAGTACTCTTGTATAGAAATAATTGCTTTAACCATTTTTAAAATGGTTAAAATTAGAGTTAAAACTCTACCAGTTTACCTTAAAAAATAATTAGTAAATTTTTTTCAACTATAGCTAAAAATTAAGCAAAAAATCTAAGCTTTCTTGTGCTATGAAAGACAAGAACTCACAAAAAATGTAGCTGTCTAACAAAGTTTGAGAAGGACCCTTAATGATCTTTAACAAACAAACAATTGTATTATCCAAACCAAAAATACACTTTAAGGAAACAATCACTAAAAAAAAAAAAAAAATTTGCATTACATATTACTATTGTAATATATACTGTACTATTACAGTATATAATATTATTACATTTTGGTAACAGTCTTTCCTATAGTCATACACTATACAGTATTATTAAATGTGACCGAAAGGGTGAGATCAATGATTCTAGCATGAATCTATTTTCTTTACAGTTTTCTTTGCTTGAGAAGTTGAAAAATTAACTCTCCAAAGTTCATTTTTTACAATTTTATTTGGCCTGATGCTAAGAGTTTCATTTTGTTACCTCTTGATAACATTGTCAAAAACAGAGTATGAATATTACAAATTGTCTTGCAGCAAGACAATTTGTAATCATTCGTACTGTCTTTGACATTGTTAACAAGAGTTAACAAAATGCAACTCTTAGCGTCAGGCCAAATGAAACTAAAAAATTAACTTTGTAGAGTTAATTTTTCAACGTCCTTCTTATGCGAAGAAAAACGTAAGGGAAATGGATGAGTCGTGCTAGATTCATTAATCTCACCCTTTTGGTCACATTCAATAATATATGACTATTATATGAATATAGTTTTTATTTTCTTCCCTGCTGCCCTATATATTAAATTTATAATTAAATAATTTTAAGTAAATTATATGCAAGTACTGTAATGTGATATATTTGTGGATGATTATGCTATGCTATGTGTATCTGACTTATCACAAATAAATATGGCATCTAAATAATTTACTCTTACACTGCCAAGTTACAACCAGATAAAGTGGCTATGAGACTGTAGATTAAAAAAAAAAATAGTGGTTTGAAAGTGAAATAATCTGCACACTAATTTCATCATTAGAAAAGTATGCACATTTGCTAGCTAGTATCAGTACTGTTCTGTGCATTTTCAGCTCCCAGTTTCCTGTCCCCATTGTGGCCACTAGAGACAGTGGCCTTCAGGTAAACTCAGGTTAATATCATATGCAGAAAGGGGATAAAGTTGCTAGCTGCACTTAACGAGTGCACATAACATATAATTTAACGTATTTTCTTCCCAATCTGCTATCATTTTGATGGAAAGTATATAAAAAACCAAAAAATAGTAAAATGTATAAAATTACTAACACATTCTCATTTTGAATTTTTTGCCACTGTTGTGGCTAAACAGAACGTAAATGGCACCAAGAAAACTCAAAATGATCATGATCATTCATGGCAATGTAAGAAATTGTTCATGACAATGTACAAAATAAAGACTAGAATATATATATTGAACTTTCTCAATGTTTACATTTTATACACTTAAAATATATTAATAAAGGTTTGCTACTTGTATAGGTATATAGTAATACAGTACAGGACATTGTACACATACATGCTAGTTCAAACATTTGCAACAACACATACTAGTACAGTATATATGCATCAGTTAACTCCGAATCTGTTAAATTCATTAATAATGTTAAAAATCTTCATTTCATAAATCTTATTTACTGTACTCTAACATCCAAATACAGTACTTACATTCTCATTTCTTGTTACAATAGCAGTGTGTTTCAAGAATACCCTTATTTCCATATTCTATCAATGTATTTATACATCATAATACAAAACCTAGGGTATATTTTTTAATTTCTCCCAACAATTCACGTCACAAATCCAATCACTGAAGCAGTCTTTTGGTTGCCGAACCGTCTGATAATACAGTACAGGCATAATTCAGACATCTAATTTTGATTAAACAAAATCCCACTAGTATTCATAGTGACCACAGTCAATCTGCGGGGCTGCACATGTGCTGAACTACTCGATTGGTTATCAGGTGCAGACAAGGTACATAGTGAAGAGCACAAAATTTATTCTATTTTATATTCACATGTAACTTTCCCTGTTCTGACTAACTTGCCCCATTTCTAAACTAATTCTTCATACACATTAACTGCCATTTGGCTGCATATTCTTTTCCCTTTTTTAGATATAGTAAGATTGAAGAAATAATTGAGAGAGCCACACTAAAGTAAACTAACGCATTATATGAACAAATCCACAAGGATTTGAAGTCCCGTGAAACCCCGGTTTGTGCTTCGGAGAAGCTGCGGGATCCTTGTGAAGGCAGTAGCACTCCAGGTTTCAATTCTTTTAACCATGTCGTGGCACAGTCAACTAAGGCACGTCTGGGATCATCCCGGACGTAGGTTCAAACCCTCATCACAGCCCTTGTGGATTTGTTCATTTGATATATCACGCTATTGTGATTTCTGTGTATATGTAACATATTATATCTTTCAAGACTGTTGGTTTTATCAAGAAAGTTTGATACTGTAGTGTACTAAAGCATTAAGCTCTACAGCATATAACTAGCATGCTAAATTTACAACTCGTCTATTATCAAAAACCAACCTTCTTATTCATATACTGTACAACATTTAGGCCTAAGGCTGGAATAACACTTTTCAAAGCCAGATATATTTTTTCTATGTAAGGTGGTAATGTTAAAAATATTAAGATTGAGATGCTTCACATACTTCTGTACACCACATGCTATTAAAGCAAACTTAAACATATGGCAAGAGTTAATTAAAACATATATTGTTGCTGTATAAAGAATATTACAAACTTTATTAAATTTTCCTATAATACAATACTAGACATTCAATAATGTAAATTATTATTAACTGACCTTCACACACACATTAAGTATTTTGCTGCAAAATAACAAGTACAGTAAAGACTCAAATGTTTTCTCAACTGATTCACTAAATAGTTCTGTATTTTATGGAGAAAGCAAGAACAAAAATACGAACTTTCAATAATTTATCTTATTGGCAAAGGCACCAGCTACTATGTCAAGTCATCTCATAGCATTCTATATTCATAGCAAAACCCCTATCATATACCAGTAATGCTCTTGTCTTTAGTGACAAGCTCATGTCACTAAAAAAATACTCAATGGTTACATTCACTCGTCAAGTTACACAGCTAGATTAAACCATGGAATAAATAGCTTTCTTAAAACTAAAATAAAAATTTGTTCTAGAAATAAAATTGATGTTATTTATACATTAAATGCTTCAACTTTATTAACCATAACAGAGGAAATGAAGCTATTACTGGTTTATATTAATTTTACTGAAAACTTGTGAGACCGAATTTATTTTAGAATCCTGGATGTACAATAATTGATTGTGTTAATTATTTGGCCAGATCTTGTGAGGAAGAACCGACACATTCCAGCACCCAACCTTCCACACTAAAACTGATGATGTAGTATCAATTACCACTTGCCAAACTGGCTAAGAAACACTGTAAGGCCTACCACTGTCTCCGAAAATCTTGATCATCAAGTGTTTAAATATACAGCAAATTCTTGTGGTGCCAGTAAGGTAAGGTATAGTAATTTACACAAGGAGAAAGTGCTAAGCCCGAATGGATATACTGTACAGCACTTGGAAGGGCTAAGAGTGCAGGATAGGGGGAAGGAACAGTGTTTAACCACTTGGACCAATGGGGGGGGGGGGTTATCAAATACCAACCTGCAAAAAATCAAGGCTATCACTGAACTGAGCAGTCGAAGTGTGGTGCCAGTGGCTAACAGTGTCCTATGAATTACCCCAGCCCTTTCTTTGATGATAACCACAGAGGGTTTTTCAACGTTTTCAGTGACCATCAGCTACAATCATATAGACTTCCATCTCTGTATTTGCAACACCCCTTATTTTCAGACTTTTAAATTACTCGCATTCCCTTGTAAAGTTTAAGTGCTTTCATTTACATCCTCTCACATGTTTTGATGATTGCATCAACAGTGTGCATAGCTAAGTGCTGCAACTTTAAAATAATTTTTTTTTTAAAGAATTTCCTATTTTAACCAGTGGCATCAGATTGGTCTGTACTCATCTTGACAGCATTACCAAATTACCACTTTTAGAGCTACGCATAAAAATATAAATTTGAAAATCAAATTATAAGGCGAGATTCTGCAGTTAATAATAATGAAATTAATTCATTAACCATAAATAAAGTAGTTCATGAGCTATAGGCATGTTAAATTAGCCTATGTGTATGTACCTGAATATTAAAAATATATAAATTCTTGTTGCACAAAATTTCTATCAAACTATCATTCAATTTGCAATAAATCATGAGCATGTGTGGCTACAAGAAATAAAAGTAAATAATTCCCTAAATAATTTAAATTCTATTTCTATTCATCACAACAGAAAAATTCAATTGTACAATATCAAAATGCTGCAAGAAGAGTTAAAACTTCACTGCAATATGACAGCTCACAACAAGCAACAATTGGCTATATATAAATGAAAATTAAATATTCAAATATGGAGCCCTTGCACTCACATACAACCATGTAGATTTTGTTTATCAGTCCATTGTGACTGACGGAAGTCAACTTCTGTTTCTTCTAAAGAAGCCTTCTTATTCCTACAATTTGGCAGCAACATCCTACAGCTTCCCCAGAGTCTTTCATCTCTGCTTTACACTTACTGGGTACCAATCACATCCTACCTGTGCATCAACGTTTTCGCGCTAGAGTTAAATGCAGACAAGATAGACATTTCAAAATATTCAGTCACAGACCAGGCGCCAGGTTCACGAAGCAGTTACGCAAGCACTTACGAACCTGTACATCTTTTCTCGAACTTTGGAGGCTTTGTTTACAATTATTAAACAGTTAATGAGCTCCAAAGCACCAGGAGGCTGTTTATAACAATAACAACAGTTGATTGGGAAGTTTTCATGCTCGTAAACCGTTTAATAAATGTATCCAAAGCCGTCAAAGATCGAGGAAAGATGTACACGTTCGTAAGTGCTTGCGTAACCGCTTCGTGAATCTGACCCCAGCACTGCAACAATTCATCTCTTTCCTTCACCTAGTAAACTATCAGTTCTTGGTGAAGTTCTTCTTACCTTGCTCTTGGGAGGTCTGCTACCTAAACAATCTTCTTATCCTAGACACGAACTCTGCCAACACAAGGCATCTGTTGCCATTGCATCTGCCCTCACCGACAGCTGCATCCCACATCTGGCTACACACTCATTCACGCTTCTTTCTATCTTCACTAACATTGTCAGAGAATAAAATTGTGGTACTGTGTGCTTTATACTGTACTGTATACCAATTTTTGCATGTATGCATTGTTTAATTTAAAGTAAAGGATATTCAAATAAGGCATTGACAGCATTTATTTGTGGAAGTATTGTATGTGTGTTGACAGCCAGACAAGTATAGTCAACTGACTTAACTTGCTGTCAACACACACACAATGCTTCCACAAATAAATGTTGTCAATGCCTTATTTGAATTTCCTTTATTTTAAATTATATAACAATGCATTCATGCAAAAAAACGTACAACACACACACACACAGAGGAATACCGTGTTCATGTTCAAGCTCATCACTCAAGTTCAGACGATCATCAGCTGAACAACAATCAAGTCATCTATTTTAACAATAAGAATTTGGTATTTAATATTTGTTAACGTACTGTAACATTTTTAGTAAATGTTCATATTATGGAGAATTAGTCAGGCACAACTGGGAGGAAGAGCAACACATACCGAAAAGCAGGACAACATTTCCAGAAAATAATGACATTTTGGAAATGGAATACCTTGAGTAAGTAGGTGAATTGCAGCATGCATGTTCTGTACACAATAAAGAACAATATATCATCATCAATCACATATGGAATGATGATTTTTGTTATGGCTTAAATTTATATTACAAAGAGATTCAACCTATATAGAAAATGAACCATTTGTTTACTGATTACATAATACTGATGGAGGGTCAAGCTCATTCTAGTCTAATTAAAGATACAGGTAACAATGCATGGTTTGGCCGCTATCTATCTGAACACATCAACTATTTGTTTTTCCATCCAATCCACCTCCTGTCATCGAATGGTGAGGTGAGAGGAAGTAGTCACTCAGCCTTTCACAGCCAAGCAATCCAAGTCACCACCACACAACACCAACCCAGATTTGTTTGTGTAAGTGGACACTGAAGGATGATTTTTGCTCATATTCCATATTAGTCAAAATACTGAATATCCTAGCCACCATGTGCTTAAAATATAGTAAACTTATCAAAGCACATTTATACTGGCAGCAAACAAGAGAAAGCATTCTCCGATAAACTTCAGGAAAAAACAAAAATAAGAAAAGTGGAGAGTGGAATTCCTAAGTCTCAAGACTTTTTTAAAAGCCAGACCCAAGATCTTTGAGTTTTATGCTCACAGCGTGAGAGAAACTAATGCAACAGAGAAAATCAGTTATGATAAAGTAAATATTGTTGATGCAATGAATGGTACAGCCACAGGCAGCAAACAAAAATTGTGCCAGGATGGTAGCTCATGAAAAAGGCACAGGATTTCTATATGAAAACTGACAATACTATGCAGTGTATAGTGAAGAGTGGTTAAGGTACTGTATGTCTATCCATGGAATTAAGCATGCAAGACAATGTAAGATGCGGGAGTCAAGACAAATTTCATCTTGGCCTAACTCCTCTGTAGAAACCTCAGTGCACCAGTCCACCTACATCAACTAATTACCTACCCCAAAACACCTAGACATCATTCCAACATCACATACTCTATAGAGCAACATCTCAACTGTTGGGGAGTACCTTAATAATAATGCATTATCATTCTACTATATTTTTGGACATGCTGCAATGACTATTTTGTAAGGGCAGAAAAGTTTAATCTTTAGTTTGCCAAGAATGCCTTTTTTGACCACTGTTGGCCCTGAGGTGGTCAGATTGTAAACTGGTGCTTGTAAATCATAAAAAAACTAGCATACATATCCCACCATAGCTGGGGAATGAGATGATAGTGAAAACATAAAATTACCTATACATCACAAACATTTTCCACATGGGAAAACTAATTGGTGGGCCAAACCGGAGGCAAGTAGTGCTGCATCATACACCTCAAGCATCATATCACCTTGCCTGGCTTCCCTCCGTTGCAATAGAATGAATATTCTATAAATGTTTTTGGGAATTTACCATACCCTGTCCTGAGCAAAATATAATTTAAAGCAACAGCTTATCTTCATATGGTATATTTCTTCACAGTACAATTCTTGTGCACGTGCATGTGTGTGTGTGAATATATTTTGTACACACACACACACGTGCATAAATACACTTTAGGCTTGTATCGAGGTTCCCCCCCCCTTTCCCAAGGTTGAACTACAGTACTGTACTGCATTGTTCTTCCCCTGGATGCAACCCCCACAACAGTTACTTTACGCCCAGGTACCCATTAACTGTTAAGTGAACAGAGCGATTGGGTGAAAGGAAACGTGTCCTTTCATTTCAGTCCCTTTCACTGATTCGAACCTAGGAATCCTGAATGAGTCGATTGTGAGAGCATCAAGAACATAAAGAGATGCAACCTCTACTCTCCACTTCTACACAAATTCCTCTTTGGTCAATTATGGATCCAGTTATTAAAACTAATTAAACAGTTATTAAAACTGCACTTCAAGACTTCATTTGCTCTGAAATCCTCACACACTTAGAGTTTCCTATTCTCCATCAAAATTCTGTCTGTCCAAATTAACTTTTACTCTAACAATTTTCATTTACGTGTGCAAAAAGAGTTTCAGCTTATCTGCATATTAATTCTTTTATAACTTTTTGCCTGAGGAAATACATCTTATTATTTTTATATTCTAATTTCATACCCTTTTCCTAAGTATTGATACAGTGATCATTATGCCATCCATATATACATTAAAACACAATGGATACATTATAATACACAACCCTGACATTTTCCCCATATATAAAACCAATCACTCATTAACACTATCAATTCTTACACTGTTACTGCATCAAAGCTCTTCATACCATTAATAACTTCCAAGTGTGAAACTTAATGTGAATGCATAATTTATATAAAAATCTCTAAGCAATTCAAATATGCTTGGAAATATGTCAGCTGTAAACTACAACCCATCAGGAAATAAAAGCACCAAATTGGTTAGTTATGAAACATAAAAACCTAAGGAACTTAAAATGGCAATGGATAAGAAATACAACCACAATAATAAATGAACACAGGACCAAAACAACCCATTAAAAGATTACACACTGTAGACAAAGTGCAACTTTGCAGACATCAATCAGGCAGGAAATATTGAGGGTGCAGTGTTGAGAAAAGCATGCACAACTAAACACACACAACCCAAAGACTTCTTTATAAATGAAAATGCTCTGTGCATGTTTATATTTCAAGTGTGTGCAGCATCTCACTTTTGAGTGATAATTTCCTTTTATGCCTCTAATTAGGTTATCAGTTTAAGAGCCAATTGTTATGACATTTTCTGGCTTTCTGGTTAAATGACACCCATTTAAGTATTTGCTACATCTGAAGCTCTTTCTTTACAGCTGCTTTTGTTGTTGTACAGTAAGCACAAACTATTAACAATCCATTTTATATTATACACACTTCAAAAATTTAAAACAAAATAATTTACTGCAGGTTTAATTTTAGGTTAGGATAAGATAAAACAGGCATTCAAGATTCTGCCAAATACCTTTGATTAACAGTGTCTGCCAGTTTAAACCTGAAAATATTGAAGCCTTAATACTTAGGTGGTAAAGAGATTTTCATTGGGTGCTGAAGTTGGGATATTTTCTTGGTCCAAGCCTGCTGAAGGGTTAGTCTGGGGAGCTTGATCAATATCTTCATATGGGCTGCGTCGGGGACCACCTGAAATCAGAACAATTGTAATGGCGAACAGAATACTAAACATGGGATATAATATAATAACAAAACTGCACTATAAACCTAACCTATACTGAGAGCACTAGATGTAGAGAGAGAGAGAGCATGTGCTAGGTGGAGAGAGAGAGTGCACTAGTAGAGAGCTAGATACAGAGCTAGATAGTAATATATGGAGATAGACAGAAATAGATAAATATAGAGGAGAGAGAGCAGACAGACAGACTCTGGCAACACCGAGTACCCCCACCCCTAGTATACTATAAATAACATACAGTGCTCTGCTATTCACTAATCTATCATTAACAGCAATGCGATATACTGTACTAACCAAAGATACCCTCTAAACCTGAAGGTAAACCAAAATTCCCGTATGTTCCAGCTCTATCTTGTACTATTCGATAGAGCATAAAGCTGGTCAATGGACGTAGCAGTAAGTTGAAGACGGCCATAGCTGCTCCAAAACGTTTCATGCCAGCTGAAACAATGTAAACTACATTAATCATTCTGGGTAATCCATCATTTTTATTATGTTCAAGATATTTCACAACTTAAAAGTTAGAAAATTAACTTACTATTATCAATGAAAAACTGATTAAAATAAAGCTTAGTAATCTGCTTAACATAATCAAAATAAAGTGCTATGTTGAAATGCCCCCTTTCTGGTGGTCCTTATAGTAGTTCTACAGTTTGTGTGCTGATAATGCTTAGCCTTAAGAGTGTACCTGGACCTTTAAGACCCATTCTAACCTACCGGGAATCAGAATCTAGTTTTTCTATGAAGTGAGGGGAGCTTGGGGGTTCAGAGATCGACCCAAAAGTGAGGAAAATGACCATGAAGTCCGCGGAAAATAAACAACTGTTTGAAAGATTAAATGAGGAAAGCAATGCATTTAATAGTTGGTAATGGGTGAAAAACCCTAACCTCAACTAACCCATCTGCCACAAGATGGCAGCCTAGACCACCTGGGATCGTAACCTGCCACTCACCCTCATCACTTGCCTGGTACCAGTACTTTAAGTCTCTAACACTCTGATGAGACCTACTTGCTGCTGTTTTAACCAGTGGAGTGATGTTGGTTTCCCCCAGAATGATTGTTCCTAGCAGGATCATTTTTTTTTATGATTCACAATCGTGTTTATGCCTCTGCAAACGATAAGTCACAATAATGTGGCTGAAGAAATGATGATCAAACTACAACTCGGAAGATGAAGAAGCAATGCCACTTCGTTCTGCTCTGGACCATTATAAAGTCGTGACCTTATAATGATCTAGGGCGAACCGAAACGTCGTCGCTTCTCCATCTTCCAAGTTGTGTTTATGCCTCTTACATTGAGTGCATCCTAGCTGTTATTTTGCACCAAGTTTAGTCCAAGGTTCTTTTTCATAGGGGTTCATGTTCTTAGTCTTTGAACATGAGTTGCCCAATTTGCAGGTACGGTTCATGAGATTATCACCACTGGGAGGCATGTCCCTTAAAATGCAGTTACACTGTATTTTCATATGTTTGCCCGAGGAGCCACTATCTCTCTCATAGCCTTGATGAGGACAGGAAGCCAGTGGCCCATTTATCCCAATGATTTTATCAAGCTGGATTTTGAAGGTCAGCAGTGTTTTAGCATTTACATCTTTGGCGGGTAGGCAGTTCCAAGGGTTAATAGATAGGGTAATGCAGTTATTATTCATCGATTTAAACTTACTGTGTGTTCATACGAATAGTGCTAATCTGGATATAATATGGATGTAGTGGAGTTTACCTTAACACATGCAAAAAACCTGCTATCATTTCACAATTGTAAATGCAGATATCATCACTAGTGTTAATATGTCAAAATGGTAATCATGGTATAAAATTCCCGTAGATTATAATTACGGGACATGATACGTATACCAATTATGTTCATATGGTCTTCACAACTATGTAGTTGTAATGAAGTACTGTATACCAGATCACTCAATCATCATCTGAACATACTACTAAAGCAAGTTCAGAGGTCTATTGGCACATGAGGCAGCTCCTATTTTTGCTGTTCATAGAAATAGCAGCTGCCTCGTATGGATCAACAGCCCTATACATGAATGAGTTTAGGATGTGAAGAGGAGGCAACTCCTATTTATATCATTCACATAAGTAATTAATTAATGAATTTCATCAGTTACAGATAGCCTGAGCACGTACTGTATACATTAGGCTTATATCGAGTTCACCCCCCCCCCCCCAGGTCTAGTTACTGACCCTCCCCAGGATACAACTCCACAACAATTGACTAACTTCCAGGTCTTCTAGGTACCCATTTATTACTTGGTGAACGAAAGTGATACTGTAGCAAACATGCCAGTGAGAAACAGTAAGAAACAGTGAGAAACTTACTCATGGTGTGGCTCCAATAGTACGAAAGGTTCACTATATCAAACATTATGGCCAAAAGATTTGTGCACAAAGCCTAGAAGGAAAAATATATTATTAAACTCTCAAAATTATCAGGCAATTAAATTATTTATGATAGTCAAGCATCCAAAATGTAAAAATCTTAAGCCTAAAAATACCTAGACTTCAAAGGGATTACAAATATTACATTTTAATAAGAAGTGTACCAATGTATTAGTACTGGTATCACTGTATTTTTGCAACATTGGTAAAATTTTAGCTAATACTTTGTGCTTATTTTGTACAGGTGGGTAGAGGAGATGATGACTTAGCTCCTGTTAGCAGACTTGGAGATTTCCCTCCCACAGCTTATCTCAATCCTTGCCCTACTCCTTTTTCCCATTGACACTGCCAATTGGCTTACAATCAGGTCCCCAATTACTGCTGGTTGAACATGGGAGCATGGGGTTTACAGTTAAGGATTTTTTACTAATTATCTTGCCTTTCCTAGAGGGAGGAGCTTTGAGATAAGACTAGATTAATTAAAGCTCATCACCTGGAAATATGCGAGTTTTTGGAGACAGGATTACAACCTATAAATTTCTCAGGAAAACTGACAGGAGAGACCTGCACAAACTGTACTTGTGCCCTAGGAGTTCAGGTATGTGGATTTGATCCCATTGTAAACCTTAAATTTCTCATATACTGTACAGTATATCACAATGTGATTTCATTATGCAAGAATAGATTATGTATTTGGAATATTCTGTGGGTGATACACAAACAAGGGAACTCAAATGGAAACCAAGTATCTAATGAGTCACAGAAACATTAGATATACCAAGTTTGACCGTATATAATTCATATTTTGGAATTGAAGCTTAACACTGAAGAGAAACAAAATTTAAAGTGAAATAACAAAACAAGTACTGTACATATTACTGACCATGAATGGAGCTTCCTCTGATTCTCTCTGGTGCAGACTCCATATGATTGTTAGGAGGAATATTGCATTGTAAAGAACAAAACTCTCTGGTAGACTCCCACAAAAGTTGCTCCTAAAAAGAAAGATATAGTAACTTCCTTATTGATATAAGATTTCAAACAGTTTTAATAAAGTTAAAAAAAAAGAAGCGCTGAATGTTGTGAAAAAAACATTTTTGTTGGGGTCCCAGTGGCTCACCGAGCTTTACTCTGGTACCACCAAGACTTAGCCCAACACACCAGGCCTCTGCCAGAACTATCCATCATCTATTGGGAGCCAGGACCAGAATCTCGCTCACTATGGTGCAAGGGGATTAGGAAATTAAAGATCAGTCACAAAACTGGGAAAATCCACCAGAATTTATAGGTACTGTACAATGAAACAAGTGACTGTTTTAGAAAATGAGGCTCCCTTTGATAAACAAGGTCACTGGTCATTGCTGTGGGGTAAACTCACTGTGACAGACACCAGACAGCAATGAAGGTTACCCGAGTTCTCCGTTCATCCTCACTCTTAGAGCTGATTGTATAAAACCCAATAACTCCATAAGGAAGAAGGGAAAAGGGCAGGGACAAGGAGCCATCTGGTGGCTGTCATGTGCAATACAGTCAAGGCATTTAACCTGCAGTAATGATCATTTGCCTTACTTAATTGGTTTACTCATTTTCCAGTAAGCAGTTGCTTATTTTGTTGTATCTAAGATCTGATGGGTTCTCCCCAGACTTGGAGTTGATCACTGAACCCCTGCTACTCACAGAGTAAGCCAGATTCTGTGTCCTGTCTGCTAGTAGATGACAAATCTAAGAGGCCTGGTGTGATGGGCTAAGGTGTGGTGGAACTAGAGTTAAGCTCAGAGAACCACTGACAGAGATCCCTCAAAGAAAATATCTATAGAAAATGCTGAATATTTTACTGATAAGCTTCGTTGATGCAAAATAAAGTTACAAAAACTAAAATGAATAACAAATTTTAATTTTATATACAGTAGTTGACATTTATTGTCAACTTTATGTATGTTAATTAACTTGGATCCTTGTGTTCATGGTACCCGGCACAAATTACTGCATGCAAGTATACCTGGCAGACATTCCAGGTACTATATTAAGCACTGTCAATAGCCAGACACCAAACCTCAAATACCAGCAACAAGAGTGAATGTATGGTGCTATAAGTAGCATAGGGTCTTGTAATGTGACTTAAGTGCACATCTGGCCAAGGTGCAAGGCACCATCTCTAGCACAAGTCAAAACTGAGTGCACCACACACTATCTGCTGATTCTTCATCACCAAGCCTCACATTCGCAACCAAGCACATCCCTGAACAGGAAACTCAAAAAGAAAAGACCCAGAGGAGGAACCTGAACATCTCAGAGAAGGGAACTCTGATCAAATCTTTCTGAATTCTAGAGATGCATTTCAATTAACACATGCAAGGAAATCTTCTATTAATTTGCCTTTGCAAGGTCTATCGTTTGCTTAAATAGCAGCAGGACTTTGTCGTATTTTCAGCTAAACAAAATAGTGTTGGGAAGGCGATTTTCAGTGGACGCTACTACAAAAAGCAACAAAACTCTTAGGCAAAATGGTTGTCGTGGTACACGTAGCCTGTTGCCAAGCTAAGGGCCAGTTTTGACCAAAAATTAGCAGTTTGAACAATCCTGTTTTCTGAATTTCCCTTTAGAAAGAGATATGACTGACCCAACAGCTCTCATAGATATACAGTACACATTTACTTAAAACTAAGCATTGACTGTACCAAAAAGCAAATTCTAAATACTGCACAGTATTTACCAATCATTAAATTCCATCATGCAGAACTGGGATCATCATGTAAGTAACAAGACAAAAATATATATTCCATTAATATAGCATTATGCTTTGTCCCATAATCTTAAAACACACTCGCACACAAAAATACACGAACGAATTACACACTGAAGGCTGCAAAACAAAACTTGCTATATTTACATCACATAAAATCAGGGCCAACAATACAGTGCATAAATCAAGCTAGCCAATGCAAATACTGAACTGGTTGTATCATTACCACACTGTGAGTATCAGGTGTGCGAAGAATATTCCCTGTGAATATAAAGAAAATTAGACACAGTACTGTAATATAGAAACTAGTGTTTATTTAATTCAATTATAATAATTAATTAATAATAATTAATTAATAATAATTAATTTGTAAATTAATTGTTTAATATATAGTATATCTAAATACAGACAAAATATAAAAAAGTTTAACAATTTAGATCCCTCAAAGTGTTTCAGAAAAATCTATGATTGTAAGACAACTGTATAGTCATCTTAAGTGAAAACATTGAGAATACAAGAAGTGTACAGTACAGATCAAAATGTTGCAATATAGTATTATGAGTAAACTTGGAATTGGCACTTAGTAGTAGTACAGTATTACTATAATTAATATTAAATGTATTGTTAGTACGTACTGTAGTTGTAATTAGTAGTACAGTACAGTATTATTACTATACATGTAGAGCATTCTTTTAACAGTCAAACACTGGGTGACAAAGGCAGTAAGACACAAGGAAGAAAGAAGATGCTAAGCCAGAAAGACTATGTAGAAGACTGACAGCACATTAGAGTAACATTAATGGATAAGCAAACTTGTATTATAAGTAAATTACAATTTTTTTTTTTTACAATTTTATGCATAACACTAATTTTAACAACACACATTCTTACCGATATCAAATTGAAATGCAGACATACTCTTTAAGGTGAGGATTTAGTGTTCATCTGGAAGAAATAATCTTAAGGAACCTTGTGCATGAAGCAGCGAATGTGTGTAGAGAGAGTGGACAAACCTTTCCACATACCATATAGAATTTGTACTGTATAATAATCATGTTGAACAACTGACCTATCCCAGGATGCAACCCACAATAGTTACCCAGCTCTTGGCTACCTATTTACTGCTAGGTGAACCGAGGTATTTGGCGAAAGGAAACATCCCTGACAATTTGTCCCACTCGGGAATTGAATCCGGGTTTCCCGATTGTTAGTCGAGAACAAAGTCAAGAAATATTTGTCATGTCAGTTACCCTGCAAATAATACATTCCCTGTAATTCCTCATTCCTTGCAATCCCTAAAAAAATTGTCTTTCTACCCTCTTTCCTATAGTTGTCACAAACTATCAACCCTCCTACTATGGCACTGGCACTCAATGTCTTTTCCTATTACTGAACTATTAATGTACATATAACCAATTTATCTTAAATCACAGCGAATGAATTCCTTGAAATGCATTAACTGGGTGCGAGTGATAGCATTTATATAACCCCAAGTCTTCTGTAGTGGATATATTTTTGCTACAAATATTAATCGGTAATTTTGTTACAAGTATTAAGTGTTAGTCTCTATGACAGCTGCGGACCAACATGAAACGTCACCAAATGAACTAGCATGACTACTGACTCATTCTACCTCATTACAACACATGTCAGCACTTGTCATTAACCCCAGACTGGTGTATTACGGCAGCTACGTGAACCACCAGGCTTGACGTGGCAGCTGCCGTAGTATATATATACCTTTAAGGCGATAGAAGCATGAGGAATGTTGATAACCATGATGCCACCTGTGTGTGTGTGTATCGATCACTGACAGCCAGAGGCAGTGGTTGAGGGCGTCGCTTACACTCCCACGCTCAACACTCTTCCCTTATACTCTCCAGTATACCTCGCTTCTCCTTGGGGTATACATTTGCCAGTTTACTTGAATTCTCCAGGACTATGTTTAAGAGTAAAAGTATATACTGACAATGTATACACAAGGAGATGCGAGGTATACTCTTCCCTTACACTAGAGTATACCTCGCTTCTCCTTGGGGTATACGTTGCCAGTTTAGTTTAATTCTGGACTATGTTCAAGAGTAAAGTATACTTGCTAGTTGGTCTGTGAGCTAGTGTCATGGCCTTAATTACCCTGTGTAATTTTTAGGCCTTAAGTCTAACATTATACCATCCAACTGCTCGCTGTCAAAACCACACTACTTCAATTATTTTTTTATTTTTTATTGTAATTATATAAGGCTGACAATAGCAATCATTCGCACTCAAAGGGTAGAAGGAAGGAAAGAAATTAAGGAGAAAACACCAAGTCATTACGACTATATAGCTCAAAGGATAGAAGGGAATAGTATAATGAATATGTTTAGAACCGAGAATTATATGTCCAGACAACATAAAACAAGTGTGACATTGTAGTTGCCATAATAATAGGCTGGGATATCTTCTTTTTCTCAAAGACAGGCTGCCTATGTATGTATTTACCTAGCTGTGCTTGCGGGGGTCGAGCACTGCTGGATCTTTGAGGCTGTCTCTCAACTGTCAATCACACATACAGAGGAAACAGCCCATAGCGCTGTCTAACTCCCAGGTACCTATTTTGTTTTAGAGCATTAGCACACTGCTGTGTAAAGCACTCCTCGTCAAAAATCCCTCTCTCCTCCCTGGTGCCATTCCTGCATGGGCCCCACTTCCCAGCGGTGAGTTAGTTTAGTTCATTTATTATGCACCCCATACCCATCTTGTGGGCGGTAGTGGAAAGGGTTACAGAGGCACATAATGGGCTCAGGGACTGAACCCCACAATTCATTTAGCTAAGCAAGTTACAATCTTGATGAGCTAGTTACAAAATTCAATATAAGTCGTCACATCAACAATGAGCAAGGGAGGACTTCGCTGGATCCCCCCCCCCCCCCCCATCATTCCTCACAATTTTATTATGTTCAATTCATATATGCTTGCCACGACTTCTTTTAATTTGGATCTTTGTACGCATGTATAAGATAAGATGTTTATTCAGATATTTTGTATATTCATTGAAAATGAGTACAAACATAATATTGGCTTTATAGATAGAGTTAGTACATGCACTGCCTGAAGCCAATAATACGCAAATATAAAGCTTTTCGTATTTCATATTTTCAAATATAAAGCTTTTGGGTAAAGCATATAAACTTTCATCATGCAAACTCTTACGATGTTCTGTATGCATGTAGCTTGTCTCTCCATTTACACATGTAATAAGTTAGACACTTATGTAAGTGATTAATTATAGGTAATTAGTAATGTTAAATATTTAGGATTACTTATGCATATGCATTCTTCGTTATTATTGTTAGGGGCACAATTTATAATTTTGGGATGAATTCTCTAAACTTGTATACTTTATTTATGTACTCTTATGTTCAGGTGCATGAGCCCCTACTTACGTAGAATAGGTATACAAGAATAGGTATTAAGGATGAATAAGGTCACTTACCATGTATCCCTGCACATGCACACTATAGTTATAGCCTGCAACTCGCAGTTGCAAATTCTAACAACTGCAGTTGCAACTTTCTAGCAGTCAGGAAGCTGCAATAAATTCCAACAGCTTCAGTTGCAAATAAATAGTAACGGCATTTTAAAAAATTCTAAGCAACTTGCAGTTGCAAATATTTTATTTAAATTAATAACATTTCTATCACCTATGTTTGCTTGGTCACCCTCTCGCATAAAAATAATTACGATTACTGAAACGTTTAGTCCTAGGTCTGCTAAAGACAGGTTTACACACCCTAAATGTAGACCAATGGCACTTCAGTTTGTTTACATTCTAATTTTTAACCAGATTAGAAATAAATCTTTATAATACTGTATTAAGAAACACTAGTTGTCCATCCCCCGCCGCCAAGATGATCCCCGTGTTCTTACTCACGTTAACGTCTCTAAGTAGGTGGCCGTTTACGGGCTATTCATGCCCGTGCCACCTCTTGGGTGGCTTAATCTTCATCAGTGATCATCGGTGGGCCGAGCGCCGGCCCTGCATGTTGATAAGCTCGGTAACCGGAGGGGGTCTGAGGTCACACCTTCTTGATGGTAAGTGCAGTTTGTATGAAGGGTTTATATCCTCCCGGTGACTGCACGAGTACCAATGTTAGGAGACGCGTTAATGTTGAGAATGACAAGGTTTCATAAGTGTTGTGTTGTGCTGTTGATAGAGGAACGGCGACTACAGGGACGCACGTGTTAGAGGGCAACTTGCCGCACTGTAGAGCAGGATGTGTTTATGGTGTCAGTTGAGGCTTGGTGCTTGTGCGGCGAGGCAGTTCAAATCAATCAAATGTTTATTCAGGTAAACGTACATACATACAAGATAAGTTACAAACATAATGTTGGATTTCTAGATAGTACATGCAATGCCCAAAGCCACTAATAAGCACTGCTTTTCGGGCAAGGAGTGGGGAAAAAAATACTTAGACTAAAACTTACTACTAATTGAGATCAAAGCCTAAATTGAGTTGAGTTAGTTTAGTTCATTTATTATGCACCCCATACCCATCTTGTGGGCGGTAGTGGAAATTAAGGGTTACAGAGGCACATAATGGGCTCAGGGACTGAACCCTACAATTCATTTAGCTAAGCAAGTTACAATCTTGATGAGCTAGTTACAAAATTCAATATAAGTCGCCACATCAACAATGGGTTCGAGATCGACCTCAAGTACAGGTTCTAAATTAAGCAACTGACATATGTGGAGAGCTAGTGTCAAAATTTACATGTTTGTCCTGCACAGCGCCCCTCATCCAGTGGGCAGCGGTGGATAGATTACAATCACTTAGTTACTACCTACAGTTAGCAAACTAAGGATATTAAGCCTACAATTTCTGGTAACAGATCATTTTGAATGAAATATTTACACATCTTTGTTATATAATTACATTTGTCATAGAATTGTTTCTCAAGTCACGTATCTTTTCGCACTCCATCACATAGTGACGGAGGGTGTGCGAATAATTTTGTTGACACAGTTTACATTTGGTCAGGTCTACATCAGCAGATAATGAGAATTCTGAGAGATACTTGTAACTTGAGTCTAAGCTGAGCAGTAGTAACATCTAGAAATCTGCTGATTTTATTGGATGAACCATAGATGTGTGGCTCCTCTTGCATGATAGTATGATGATAGATGGAATTACTGGTGTCGATTTCACTTTGCCTCAGATCTACAAGATTTTGTTCAAGTTCTCGGTGTACTGCTGCTCTCAGCCTGCTTATTGACAATCCTAAGTTATACTCAATTTCTCCTTTAAAGGCAGATTCTTTGGCTAACTCATCAGCTCTATCATGCATTCGGAGGCCAACATGAGATGGAGACCACATGAAATGGACTCTATTACCATCATTAATAATTTTGTTGTATTTGTGTCTAGCTTCGGACACGAGCATGTTACAGTTATGTCTTAAAGAGTTGAGAGCAATTAAGGATGATAAAGAATCACTTACAATTAATGTATCAAGTTTGGAGACTTGTACACATTTCAATGTAAGAAGCAAGGCAAATAGTTCGGTGTGAAGGGTAGAGGCCCAGTTGTTTATACGGACTCCCCACTCAAAATATAAGCCGGGTTAAGAAAACAGAAAGTAGGTCCAACATTTCACTTTTATTTCGCCCTTGTTATTGGCTACATACAGTACACACACACACGCTCGGGACGAAACTACGACATACAGAGGGAGACACCCTACATCACATCAACTCAACTCTTGTCAACTTTTCAATTATTTCGAGTTGTTAATTTCCCGAATGTGATAAGGGATGTCTGCTGAAAGGGGGGGAATGGAAGTTGATACAGAGAACGTGGTCCGGCGACAGCCTGTTTTAGGGTAAACTATGCATTCTTTTTTTACTTTTGTTAATGAATTCATTATTTACAATAAATTCATTGATACTAGATACAATAAACAATGTAAGTTTGTTATACATAAATTTAAATAGTAGTTATATGCAATTTGATGCAGTTACTTTAATATATACTTCTTTACAATGTGTATGCCACGATAATGTGTAAAATTGCATTTACACGAAAAGGAAAATGTCGAAAGATTTTTTTACATTCATGTTTTGTCGTTTCAGACACTATACACTTGGTGTTACAAAATCTCCTCGATTACCGAGAGAATACCCGCCGAAGAAAATAAAAAATGTCAATACTACAACAACCTGCAAACGCTGAACACGGGAGAATATTGTGGTAACATCCATTGATAGTCACGATACATTCTGGTTGTGAAGAAGACACTTTGAACTATATACATCTTCATACTCTAGAATATCCTTAACCCTAATGACTAGACATTGCACTCATCCGACCCAACCACCTGGAGAGACATATGTCTGTCTTGCTGCGAGGACATCTCGCTTCGGTTACTGCTGCTTCAGTATTAATTACAATTTATTTGTGAATAGATACTATTGCCTCAATAAGACTCAGAGTTGAGAGTACCCACAGCAAACAGACACAAAGTTGTCTCCCAGATAACGTAAAAATAACGCCTGAGAGCAAATTAACGAAAATGACCTCATTGCGAGAATGAGAATGTTTGACTTTTGTGTGGTAGTTTCTACCACCTGGCACACAGGGTATAAACCCCGTGAACCACAACACTCTTATGTACACGATAACACTATAATGTTTGGTTCACTTCTTCAGATTATCACTAGCAAGGATTTCTTTCGCTGTGTGCAAGGTGCTCCAAAATCCTTCCCTGTTCACTGAGGTAACTGACCAAGCTACTTACAATATCATACAATAAGCTTCGTTCTCGGAGCGGACATCACTCTCATTCGTTAACAGGTTTTGTGTTATATTGCATGAGCCACACATCACGTAGACACACACTTCAGACAATCTCAAACACGCTTCTTGTGAAGAAATGGAATTCAGTATACAGCGAGAAGGTTGCTTTACGTACTTACAGTAACTAACAACTTCATGGTTTCCCACGAAGATATCAGGTGCCAGCACTTACTCAGGTCACAGCTTAACTACAGAGCCTACAACAGCGTCTTGAGTAGGGCAGGCTTATTTTTTTTTAAATAATATTTAAGCTGGAATCCCAGTAAATACTAACACCCGAAAATAACTCCTACTTCTTTGGTATGTTGCTGCAATACGTCATTCTGGGACTCCAAGACCACCAGAAGTTTAAACGTCAAACAAATCAACAAAACACATAAGTTATCTAACACTAGAAATTTTCTTAGTATTTACACCAACAGCAGCAAAATATGTGAGCACGTGCACCGTCAATACAGACTTTGTTATCCGTGTTTACAGACAGCCCGAGACAACACCTATTACGGGTCTCAATTAGCCTGCTTCCTTTGAGAGAATACACCTCACTACGATCGGCATATTTTATTAGCTGGACTTTGATTATATAATATTAATTTAGTTTCCGTGAAGGTGGTGGTGTATACTCTCACAAGTTAGCGAATCTATATTGGCCCCCAAAACCATGTTGCGCTCGACACTACGATGAGGTGTTTTGTGTAGGCTAGTACGTGATGAAGCCTTAGAGACAGAGAAACGAGGGGTTTTGTGCAAGGCTAGTGATGAAGCCTTAGAGAGACACGGAGAATATATGTGTTTTGTGTAGGCTTGTGATGAAAGGTAGAGAAAGAGAGATACAGTGCAGCATTCTGGAATAGGGTAGTGATGCAGTGTGTGTGTGTGTGTGTGTGTGTGTGTGTGTGTGTGTGTGTGTGTGTGTGTGTGTGTGTGTGTGTGTGTGTGTGTGTGTGTGTGTGTGTGTGTGTGTGTGTGTGTGTGTGTGTGTGTGTGTGTGTGTGTGTGTGTGTGTGTGCGTGTGTGAGGAGGGGGGAGGGATATATCATTGAGAGAGGGAGAGAAGAGAAAGACAGAGAGAGAAAACAAGTGTTGGTGACTTGTTAATCTCAAAGAAGATTAAGATATGTTGTGTATTACATAAATATAGCAGTAGAGAATAAGATGATTATATGAACTGTAATACATGAGAGCTATAGAGTAAGTAGAGGGGACAAAGAGACCTAAGATTGGAAGAGTGACAAGAGAGATGCAGAGTGATGCAGGGCTTGTCTATAAGCAGAGTAGGATAGGTCATAGAAGTGGGGAAGCTTTACCAAGTTTAGGCACAACAAACTTTATTAACATTATCGAGGATGGTTAAATTTATACAATAAAAATCAATCTAAAAAAATAAAAACCACGATCACAAATGTTTTGGAAATATATTAACATTTAATTATTTTATGATAGTCTCTATATAACAAACAACACTAGGAATAAGAACAAAGGTTGTTTTAGAAGATTATGCATACTTTATTACCTTGAAGAACATGCAAGAAAAGAAAGTAGGATGCAAGATAAATAGGCCGAATTAGATTAATAAAATATTTTTTTTAACGGGAGAGAGAGTAGGGAGGGGGGAGTGTTGCTTAGGTCGACGCGACGGTCGGCTTAAGCACAACTGACATGGATCTCAGTGTGGTAAGCACTTTCCGCTAATTTACATTTCGTGGTATTTTTATTTACTGGGCACAGGTCCAGAAGATTCAAATAGTCAACAGGAAATTTACTGCATGCGATAAATAGTCAATTTATTTAGTGTAACAACTAGATTTGAATGTTTGTATAACCTCTTTATCAATGAATTATATATCATATAAGCAATCATCGATAACAGGGTCAGTTATGAAATAAGATATGTGTTCTGCACGCGTTTCAACCTACTTCAAAATATACAATAATCAAGGTAACTAGACCACTTAGTTTGTGACTCAAGCAATGAGCAGTGAACCATATTCAGAAAAAGTCCTCAAGGAACCTCCCCACAAAAAAACCTATCACAGTTCTGGGTATTATTTAGACAGGCAGATAAGATAACACATCATGACATGTTTCTTTTTTTAATCTCATTGAGTACTCTTTCAGAATAATTTTTTTTTTAATATAATCTTCATAGAGACAACAACTACAAGGAACTTTTCCACTGTGGCATGAGACGAAGAGTCAAGCCCTCCATCGTAAGAATATCGATGCGCTAGCTCACAGAATACACTACACGGAATTAGTTACTTCACCTTAGTTATCGTTACGATAGCTGAGCAATATTTCAGCTCGATTTATAGTCTTCAAAACAGTTCGCTTTTGGCACAAAAATAATAATACGAAGTTAGGCACTACGAGATATTTTTCTCTGTTTTGTTGCCAAAAGAATTTCATATAATATACATGTGCAATTACATCAGAATAGGCAATATCGCATAATGTGTTTAAACTAGCACTTCCTACTCAGTTTAAACGTAATGTTTAATACGAGCACCACACAAGAACATGCATTTTGCTTCTCAAGATCGTGTACGGTGTCTTGGTGAACGCCTCAGTCACCAGTAAACGCTTAAATGCGTCTTACAACACTTTTTATTTAAAACCCTGTTATGCTGGAGCAGCTCTAGCCAAGGAGGCAGAGGTAGCCATTAAGTTGTGAGTTAGGTAGGCCTGAGCAGGCGGAGGTTAAGAGGAGTCTTCACTACTAGAGTCTTTAGTTGCCTGTTGCTGCTGTTGCTGCTGTTCCTGCTGCTTGCGTGCAGCCTCTTCTTTCTGCTGTAGCTCTGGATCTTTCATGGTTGCAGCGATGTAGTCAGCTGGGCCAGATCCCGAGGAGAACTCCATCTCAATACGATACTCATGTCGCGACAAGTACCTCACATACTTCTCAGGCGGTTCCTCGCTCGTGACGGAGACTGAGCGCATCACACAATGGCTGACGGTGGTGGCCGGCATAGTGAACTCCAAGTAACAGTACTTGTCTAAGGATTCAGGAATCTGGTCATATGCAGAGAGGTTCATGTGACAGGTGAAAGTGTGGGTGGTGTATGCTCCCTGGCCCTCTTTGGGCAAGCGAGCCATTCGCCAAACTATGGCTCTATGCTGATGTTCATACTTAGCTTGACCTGAAGTGACCTCCATCAACGCAGATTCCGCGGTTTCTACAGTACCCATGAGCCGTTCTATGCCTTTGACTTTGCCTGTTCTGTAAAATAAATGAAAAAAATATGTACAATTTAATTTATAACAATGTCAGCGTTACATGAAGATAGTCTGAAGTCTGAAGATAGGGTCGGAAGAGTTGAGACCACAAATACTCTACTTCAGTAATATGGAATGGTGTGATTCCTTCAATAAAATTTTAACCATGATAATATTATATATACAAAATATAAAAAAAATAATAGGGGTGGTAGGAGAAGAAGAGATTAAAGTGTTCAGTGAGAATCAACAAGATCTTCTCTGAATACTCTTTATTTTCTTCTTCGAGGCTGTGGGTCACTATAATTGTACCAGAGGTGGTACCCCTATATATATATATATATTTAGCAACATTCACGTTAATGAGAGTTTAGCAACATTCTCACTATTGATGAGAGTTTAGCAAGCCATGACTTAGGAAAGTATTTGTTTAGAAATAGGAGTTGATAACATAATACATTGTCAAGTAAGACAATAGACCCGGGTTCATTGATGCAAGTTACATATATTATATAAGTAGTCGTACTCTGAGATAAATAGAAACTATCTCGCACGGACAAATAGGCTTTCTTGTTGTTTCCTCAGTTCTTATTTTTTGTTCACATTGTGTTCTTCTTAGATAAAGTAATATATTACACCTCAGTTGTACATCACAGTGTGTGTGTTCATCTTTAAGTGGAGCGAATTATTAGTATGTTTAGAATAATGATTATACACAATGAAATCTCAATTACGTGATTATATCTATGAGAGAATATTGAAGACGTTGGTCTTAGGAGTTCAGCTATGAGGGTTCGATCCCATCGTACGGCTCATTAATATTTTCTCTTGATACGTATTCTACTGAAGGAAGGGTTCAAGACGTGTTACCTTCTGTGTGCTGACTTGACGGAGCCGTATCTGAAGTGCTTCTCAACGCGGAACAAGTATATCCAACACTCAGGCAGCGGGAACCTCACCACTACGTCCTCACAAGGAACCTGAAACTCAACACCTCACCATTAGCAGTCAAAAAGTTGCATACATTTAAGTGCATATCTTATAAGTTAATTAAAAATTGGTTAAAACCAAACTGCTATCAAAATTATAAAAAATGGCAATACAATTTAAGGAAATTTGAAAGAAAATTTTAATTACATTATACATTTTTTTGGCTGTATAATGTCTAGTGATATTGTTTATTATAATTACTTTCAACTGTTCATGGAATCCGAATACAGTACAAATAAAACCTGTGAGTAACGGATGGAGTGACCACTACGACCCACCTGCCCAAGCTTCCTGCCTGAGAACCCAGGCACCAGGATCTCACTGAAGATGTCCACGCGCCGGCCCTGGATGGTGACCTTCGTCTTGACCTGCAGAGGAAGCTCTCTGTTCTTCGGGGGACGAACACGGAATCTCATCAGCTCGATGTAGCAGGCGTCAGGAGGTTTGAATCTTGGTAGTATGGATGTGTGTGGTCAGAACACGATCAAGATTAATTTAATCATGTTAATTTAATCATGTAATTAATTTAACTATACAGAGGTGGAGGTGAGTATGTGTATGGGATGTGAGTGTGTTTGTAAGGCATCAGTATGCCTGGGACCAGTATGTGTATGGGCTGGGTGTAGAATGTATGAGACATTAGTGCGGCTTATCCCAGTAGATGATTGGGCCTAGTAGAGGTTTAGAATATAACAGTGAGCAGAAAATTACACCCTACATGGGCGGTGGGATCACGTGAGGAACCTTGGACCAGTTCCTGTTGGAGTGCCTATTAACCCAAAGTTGGAACTACAGAGAAAACTAAACAGGCAGTCTCCGTGGAGTAGTGGTAAGACACTCGCCTGGCGTTCCGCGAGTGCTATGTCATGGGTTCGTATCCTGGCCGGGGAGGATTTACTGGGTGCAATTCCTTAACTGTAGCCTCTGTTTAACGGAACAGTAAAATGTGTACTTGGATGAAAAAACGATTCTTCGCGGCAGGGGATCGTATTCCAGGGACCATAGGATTAAGGACTTGCCCGAAACGCTACGCGTACTAGTGGCTGTACAAGAATGTAACAACTCTTGTATATATCTCAAAAAAAAAAAAAAAAAAAAAAAAAAAAAAAAAAAAAAAAAAAAAAAAAAAAAAAAAATATAACTATTAAACATAACTCAGACGGGTAGCTGAATGAGCATGCGTTACTCAGCGATATATCACACATCAATACAACTTTGGGAGCTCACATATCTGTATATATATTATCTAAACAAAAAAATCAAGTTTTAAGGAAGTCTGGTGACATGCATGGGTAAAACATCTGGCTCTCCACACTCACTTGATGTGTTGAGTCTTCTCAAACTCCTCCTTATTGACACAACAGTGGAATTCAACGGCCTCGAGACGAATCCACTCTTCAGTGATGACGGGGATGATGTCGTGGCGGCCCACCACCTCCCGCCCCTGCTTCCTCATGTCGTTGATACCCAGATCCACGTCCGGCATACCTGCACAGTCATGCTGGCTTAGTGCTGTCTCTTGATAATTACCTTACCTTGCATCAGGCTTACCTGCATGTAATGACCTAAGTATTGTCCTGCAGAGGAAGCTCTCTGTTCTTCGGGGACGAACACGGACTCTATTGTACCAGAATATACATTCTGGGACGAACATTGTCCACTCTGTTGTACCAGAATATATATTCTGTACCAGAATATACATTCTGGTACATGCTGAATGGTACATTATCGATACATGCATTATCTGGTACAACAGAGTAGACAATACTTAGGTCATTACATGCTTTAACTATAAATTTACCAAATGATACTAGTTTCTATGCTTAACCTAAAGTTATGACGCCAGCCCAGATTTGGAGACGGAAAGTGAAGAGTTCTGAGAGCTCCTAAATCATGGTGTAGTTAACATCGCTCAGCAGGACTAAATTACACCAGTGTTTCTTTGTGTGTAAAGCAGTAGTGTGAGAAAGTCTGTAAACAAGCAGACAGTTTCTTTGTTAAAACTGTAGGAAAGCCTAATGATTTTGATTTTCATATTTAGTCCAGGTGCTTTTTGCTCTATTTGTAGAATATGTTGGAGAAATCTTTTATTTATTGAAAATTTCTCAGTATACTTTACTATAAAGAAAGAGTATTTTAATATATTTAAAGATAATATAAGATAACATTTATAATTAATCTGGCATACATGGCCTTAGCTATAGAGAAGTTTCCTTCAATTATTGTTCCAAGTTTAGCTATCTCTTTCTGGAAGTTTTGCTCCTTCTGTCAACACCACTTTCTCAGTTGCAGTGGCCACATAAATAATCCTTCCCAAACATATAAAAGATCTTAAGACTCAGTGGTTCCAAGCCCAAGGGGGTCACGACCCACCGGTTAGGACTGACCCCCAGATCAGTCAAGTCTTAGCAATCCAAAGAACACTGCCGAGACGGACAATGAACATATTATGTTCAATGTGAGGCAGGGGGTCGCAGGTATTTTGAATATTTGAAAATAAGTCCAAAAAGGACGGGAAAGACCTGGGTTAAGTAGTCCAGAGACTTGCACCTCAAACATATGCCTAAAATGTTCACATGAGTTTGGCTAACATAAAAATGAAACAGCTACAACCTTTTTTTGCACCACGAAGAGAGATGGACGCAAGACGAAAAAGAGAGATAAGAGTTATAGAAAGATAGAAGAAGTTAAAATAGATGAGAAAAGCAGAAGAAAGCATCGGTTCACAATGTAATGAGTAACGAGCTGAGGAGATCCAGGAGACAATACACTTACCTGAGAGGAATCCCAGGAAGAATATTCTGACTCTGGCGATCATCCTGTGGACAACCATCTTGTGGTCCTGCTCCACATAGATCTCGTCCACCGCCGTCAGCTGTACCTCCTCTGATTTGTAGTTGAGGGCCCGGTCCCGCAGCACCGCCAGGGTGAACAGCTGCTCCTCCACCAGCGACGCGAAGACCTGCACAGGAAACAAGATGCATTTAGACTAATCTGTTTTAGTAGCACTTCTGGTGTAATACTACATAGGTGTTACTAAAAGTAATAAGGTTTGAACCTCCTGACGTAGTTAGTTCATCCCACCATGATATAGGTTATCATGTATCCTTCAGAATGTTCTTCGACTCCATTATTCTACGCCTCTATATTCGTCATCTTAATATTTACCGCCTCCATATTTTTCCCCCACTGTGTGTGTGTGTGTGTGTGCGCGTGTGCGTGTGCGTGTGTATATTCTCTTCCTGCTGCGGCAATACGACATGGAGGACTATCGTTAGGAGCCGTACGTACAATGCAGTTGATTCACCTCTAATACTTTTGGACATCTTTAAATGTTTATTAATTTTTCTATTTGTCATGGGTCGAGAGGTGGGACCCAAGAGCCGTGGCTCATCCTCTACAAATACAATTGGATGAGTACACGGAAGGTGACTATATTTATACCAAACAGTTTTTTCTCATACAAATAAACAATTTATGATAAAGGCTCTTTAATTTGAATTAAATTTCAGGATTCTGGCCAGAAGTCAAGCACTGGGTCTATTTCTCATTCAGAAATGTGAAAGCAAGTGTAATATAATTCGCGAAACATAATTATGCTATTGCCAAATTTTATTTATGTTATGGAACTGGATCTCAAGTCATAATACGAATGTTTAGAATTTCGCTACAGATTCTGCATCTCTTTCCCAAGCCTATTTCTGGCATCTCTCCAGTACTTTCCGTCTGAGCGATGCCCACGACACACCATACGGGTGCTGAGGCTCCTGTGAGTATGTAGCCACGCGTACAGGCATGCAGCCTAGCTAAAATACGCTTGGGTAGCCTGTTGGGGAGACTGGAGGTAGGCCACTTACAGATACTAGGGTTTATTCCTCTTAATTTATTGTTTTTTGACCTGATTCCATAGAACCTATTTGTATTGTACATATTCTCATATGTACAATATGTCTTTTGTGGTCAATCAGGGGATTGGAACAGAATATAACTCTCAACGTGATGGCTTGTTAGGTTTCCCTATCAGCTTCCTTATTTCCCTGCATACCTGGTTGATACCTGCTTGATGGGGTTCTGGGAGTTCTTCTACTCCCCAAACCCGACCCGAGGCCAGGCTTGACTTGTGAGAGTTTGGCCCACCAGGCTGTTGCTTGGAGCGACCCGCAGGCCATGACCGCATGAAGGGAACATTTTGTATTTGCATGAGGGACGATAGAGCCATTTGTTAACATGTTGTACTGGTCTATGAGAGGGAACGATTTGATACATAGCGGCAACGATACTTTGTGCCTCCGTGTAGGATGGCAGTAGTGTTCCGTTTGCTGTTATCGAGGAGTTGTGGTACGTATCACTGCCATAATTCATACCATAATGATGGAAGATGAGGTTGGCAGCTCTGCACATCTTCATAGGTAACTATACATCCGGTTCGATGTTTTATGTTTGGGCCATATTTGAAAAGTTGGCTTAAAAAAACGCATGGTTTTTATGTCTAATAATATTACAATTACGTTGAAAAGATATATTTTTTGACGTTAAAATGGCAATCATTTCGTGACAGACATCACCCAAGAATGCCAATGGTACAAAACGAGAAACGGGTCCAGCGATCATCTGTGCTCCTGTAAGAGAGACAAACAAAACTAACGTAAACTTAAACTGACAAACTAATATTGCAAAAATGGGGTGAAGAATAGCAGAAATAACATTAATAAGAGTTAGTGGTGAGGCTGGAAGACCTTGGTCCCGAGTTTGGTCCCAGAAATACTTACTGGTTTTGATTACACTGGCAGTCCTATGACCCCACGAGAGTGACTGATAACACAGAGTCTTGTGTAGCCTCAATTGTTACTCTCCTCGTAAATCTGATAACCTAATAAATAGCTTTATCAGTGTCCATACTACTGTGTCAGGTAAATGTCGCCCTGACCAGCAGTGTTGTCCAGATATCCTTCATTGCTTTTACCACTCTAAATAACCTCTGAATTTTTAATGTGTTGGCTATTTATATTACCCTGGGCAGGGGGTTCATTAAGCACTTCAGTGTCCACTTACGGAACCTGTACATCTTTCCTCAATCATAGCCCGTAGTTTTAATTTTTTAAGTAGTTTAAGAGTTCGTATGGGCTACGATGTTGTGTCTAACAATGATAACCTTGTGTTGACATTTTCGGAGCTCATAAACTGTTTAATTAATAAAGACTTAAGCTGCAAGGATCGAGGAAAGATGTACATGTTTCGTAAATAGACATTTAAGTGTTTGATGAATCCTGGTGCTGGTTCTCTGAGTCGTCCAAGTGAGCCGTGTTGTGCAGCAGAGGCGTGTTGACCTCACCTTGAGATCTTCGTAGTTTTGAGTGCCTAGCTTGAGGAGCTGGGAGATCTGTGGGGCGTGCTCCACCGGCATGCCTAGCTTACGCACGTCGCTGGCGAACTCCTTCACGTGCTCGTAGTCGCCGGCGATGGCGTGATGGGCGAACTTGGAGATCCTAGGTGGTGAAGGCGCTCTGCCTTGGATACCTGGCCGGGACGAACACCTGGTCGCTCCTTGTAGAAGATGTACTGGACCTTCACCGTGAAGATCTTTCCGAACTGGTCGAACTGCTGCGCTCCTGTGTGAAGGGGAGGAGTTGGTGTGTGAGCAACATCTCACTAAATATGACACTCCGACACTCAACCTAACGTAAATAAAACTAGGCATAAAGAAATTTAGCATTTAATGTTAGGAATTTCATCTGAATATTTCACTAATATGAGATGAATGACATGACCCGAACAACAGGTGATGTCAGATTAATGCTTTCACAAATTAATAGTTTCTTGCTTGTCTAACCAATTATGAAACTGCGTAAGTTGTGTAATCCTGAGCTTATATTTAGATTCAGTAGTTTGCGAAGTTTAAATGCAATGATAATTCATTATATTTCTGTCAATAATAGATTTCCATTCAGTAATATTATGAAAATAAACAGTCTCTGGACACACAAGAGTACACGAGAGTCATGATCTGGTGACATACTAGAGAGGTGTTGAGGGAGACTGAGTTAGCACTGACCGATGTCGGAGACGGAGTAGCAGGCCTGGAGAGGCAGCTCCTGGAAGGGATCCTTGTCTTCCTTACTGTTGAAGAGCTGCAGACATGGGGCTCCGTCCGTCAGCTTCACGAACACCTTCTTCCAGAACCTGAGGGGTGCGGAGTCCAGTATCTTATTAAAGTCAACGGCTCAGAAAAGGCTTGGGGCCAGATTCACGAAGCAGTTACGCAAGTACTTACGAACGTGTACATCTTTCCTCAATTTTTGAAGGTTCTGGTTATATTTATTAAACAGTTTACAAGAATGAAACCTTCCCAATCAACTGTTGTTATTGTTACAAACAGCCTCCTGGTGATTCGGAGCTCATTAACTGTTTAATAATAGTAAACAAAGCCGCCAAAGATTGAGAAAAGATGTACAGGTTCGTAAGTGCTTGCGTAACTGTTTCGTGAATCTGGCCCTTGGTTTTTACTATTTTTGTTTTACTTAGCACTTTGCAAATGTGAAATAGCCAAGAAATAAAAGAAGTATTCATTCGTCCTCTCTGACATTTAAGGCTGAAGCTGGAAAAATGAGGCTTATCTGGGCGCTTCTGTCGAGTCGAATAAAAGGCAAGAAATTGTTATTATATACAAAGAGGGGAAATGAAGCATTTAGCAGTCATTCACGTCATGTGGTGTTTAGTGCGCCAGAAGTACTGACCACTTGAGCATAATGATGGTGGTGCTGGTGATAACCTCGTGCGACGCCTCTTGTTGCATCGTAACTACTTATTTAGTGACGAAAATGTTGAGAATATCAATTTCCTCGCGGCCATTTTACGTTAGGATAGAGTAAGAAGGTCATGGTCCAGTACCTCTTGTGGATCATAATCCAGAATTAACGTGCCGTCAGGATCAAATAAGGTATTTACTAGGGTCTTAAAGGAATGTAACTAGTGCTTTGTCAAACCTCGTTACGTATATTCAGTAAATCACTATAGTTGTCTACCTGTTCTAGAATTGTGAAGGGTTGTAAATACAATCATAATTTCTGAAAGGGAGATATGCATGACTGGCATAAATTATAACCAAAATAGTTTAATTATGAATACATTACTCGAGTGATAACCTCATGCACTGCTCGTATTCATCTGAAAAGAACAGTTTAAATGCTCACAAATACAGATTTTCACTATGACGGCTCTGCTTGACGAACTATCATTCTTGTACAATATATTTGAAATAATTTGGGAGCCGGTCGGCCGAGCGGAGAGCACGCTGGACTTGTGATCCTGTGGTCCTGGGTTCGATCCCAGGCGCCGGCGAGAAACAATGGGCAGAGTTTCTTTCACCCTATGCCCCTGTTACCTAGCAGTAAAATAGGTACCTGGGTGTTAGTCAGCTGTCACGGGCTGCTTCCTGGGGGTGGAGGCCTGGTCGAGGACCAGGCCGCGGGGACACTAAAAAGCCCCGAAATCATGTCAAGATAACCTCAAGATAATAGGAAGTGGTTGAAACTAAAATTGCATAAATATAAACTTCAATAAGGTTGTTAATACTGTACCACGCGATAAATTGCCCAGAAAGTTAAAGGGGAAATATACTAAAAGTACTAGTAAATGTGCCGATGACATAAAGATAGGGTGGGGCATGACGTGATACATATACGCAGGAACGTTAGAAGACAACCAAAACAAACGTTCAATATGGACTGAACATTTGAAGATGCAGCTCAATATTGACAACTGTAGGGCTCAGAAACTTGGGAAGGATAATAGAGGCACCAGATATTAGCTAAACAATATTTAAAATATGAAATCAAATTGTGAAAAGGATTTGCAAGTCGTTGCTAGCAGAATTCTAAACTCAAGGAAAACAATGCATAGATGCTTCAATAAGGTCAACACGGTACTAGGATTCAAATAACGCTTCAAATTCACGAAGCGTTATTGGACCACTATACGTTATAGTGGTCCAATTTACGTCATTACGTAAATTGACGTAAATTGTCAATTTACGTCAATACGTCATTTCTTTCTGAATCCAAAGCTCTTATATTATCATTCAGCTTTATTGTGGCACTGTAAGATCCACTTGAATTATGCAGTTCAGCTTAGAGCATCGCAGTACAGAATAAATGCTCTTGAGTTTTCTGAGAACGATTACTAAATTAATCCCGGCAGAAGGAGCCTCTATGATCAAGAGACACTAAGAATGTTAAATATATCTTCCCTAAAAAATTGTAGAGCAAGAGAAGACACGAGTGATGCGCACAGACGGACGAAAGGACTTAAGATAGGATATTAATAGGATTCTTAAAACTTCAACCCAAATTAGATTAGTGCACCAAACAATGGATTCAAATGAAAAAGTTTCAGTTTAGAGAAGAAACTGAAACCTGATACCTGTTGCTGGTCAGGTACTTAAGTACAACAGGTACTTAAACGAGTACCTGTTGCTGGTCGTGGGAGAGTACCTGTTGTTGGTCATGGGAGAGTACCTGTTGCTGGTCATGGGGAGAGTACCTGTTGCTGGTCATGGGGAGAGTACCTGTTGCTTGGTCATGGGAGAGTACCTGTTGCTGGTCATGGGGAGAGTACCTGTTGCTGGTCATGGGGAGAGTACTTGTTGCTGGTCGTGGTAGAGTACCTGTATGTATGTATGTACGTATATATATATATATATATATATATATATATATATATATATATATATATATATATATATATTACCTGTTGGTGGCGTTGATTTTATAGTGTAAGCTTTTTTATGCTTCTATTTTGTTAGTATCAGAATTAAGAAGAACAATCAAGTTACCAAAATTTATGGTAAAGAAACTAGTAGTTATTGAAAGACTGATTTTCTACATCGTTTCTATCATCCTCTCTGGATCATCTTCTGGTAAAGGATGACTACTTGTTGAGGTACAATTGTTGGTTCAATACACGTGTCATTGTGTACATCTCCCACGTTACCTCACCATCTTAAAAATACTCCAGTGACAGTCCGTTTCCATCTGAACTTGTGTCTCATTCCAGACTCATGAGACTTACATGAGATCTCATCAATTTACCAAGATAAATTCCTCTATCCAGTCCGTTTACTGTTCGGCCAAATAGGTTAGGTTCGGGTTGTGGGCAGTTTAATCAGACTCCGGTTGCGAAGCAGACATTGCCAGTAATGTGGGTAGAAAAAGTGTTTATTAAGGTTTTCATTAGTTCATATTCTTGCAGTCCTTGAACGCGAAATAACAGTGCAAAATACCGCCATAACTAACCAGTCAACTATGTTGCATACGGACTGAATTAATTTCTTTGTGTGGCTCAATTGCAGGAACTGAATTATGCACCCAGTCTTCAGTTCAAAATCCAATTGAAAAAAAATTCCTCATGAAAAATTTTGAGGAGGTGGGTTGTGGGGAACCTTTGACAGGCCACTGGCTTCCTGTCCCCGTCGTGACCCACTGGGTAGATCAGTGTTTCCCAGGCAGTGGGGTCACAAAACCTAAATTCTAAGTGCAAGTATATCTGAAAAACCGAGAATTAGCAAATGGTGAGTACCAGTGATTAGGCACTTTTTGTTTTTAAATTATGAAAGTGTGGCGGGGGAGGGGGGGGGGACCGGTCTTTTGAGAAGCCCCTTTTGAGTATTATTAGGCCAGTCAAAAAAAAATGGGAAGCACTGAGATAGATGGTGACCCTCAGGTAAACTCAGGTAAAAACTGTACAAAGAACATACAGTACTGTACTTCATTCCAAAAATATCAATCAAATGCGCTCAGACGAGAAAGCAATTTAAACAAGAACTAATGCCGCTTGCATAGTTCAGACTAAAACATACTAGCATACTACTGGTTCCATGTTATACAAGTCATTACTCATTATACTCTATGCTTATGGCAGGATAGTCGTGGTTTGGCCAGTAGCTAAGCTAGCGGGAATATGTTAGGCATAACCCTACTGAATGCTAACTCTAGCTTAAGTCTTAAATGAGAGAGAGAAAGAGTGAGTTGAAAGAGGTCTTAAATGAGTTGGCGAGGCTATGAGGGATGTGGCCTGAGAACTTCAAGAGGCTACCGCCTAGTTACACAAATGTGACTACGGCTGATTATAGGCTTCGTTACGCAGCAAGAATAATAATTTAGATATTTGTTTCTTACAACGATAACATTTACGTACAATATTTAAATTTAATGAATAAAAAGCTCAAAGAAAGTTTCCTTTGTTTATATGTATAATATTTAATCAGTTTCCCTTGTTTTCCTTGTGAAATTTTATAATATTTAAGCAATCTATTTTTTCGGTCACATTCTCAAGTTAGCGAAGCGACTCTGGATATAAGAGCATAACAAAAATATAATAAATGTCAAGGACAAAAAGAGAGAGAAATAAATGCAAATTTCCGTTGCAAAATGCTGAACAGTTTAATGAAAATGCACAACATTTCAGAAACATTTATCTTCTAATGCAAGTCTAATGAGGATGCGATACTCTACACTAGTTGACTAATGTGAGAGCCGCCGCAGCAGTCACGGAATAAGCAGTGTTGCAGAACTGAGCACAGTGTTGCAGAACTGCGCCCACTGTTGCAGAACTGCGCACAGTGTTGCAGAACTGAGCACAGTGTTGCAGAACTGCGCACAGTGTTGCAGAACTGCGCACACTGTTGCAGAACTGCGCACACTGTTGCAGAACTGCGCACAGTGTTGCAGAACTGCGCCCACTGTTGCAGAACTGAGCACAGTGTTGCAGCACTGAGCACAGTGTTGCAGCACTGAGCACAGTGTTGCAGAACTGCGCACAGTGTTGCAGCACTGAGCACAGTGTTGCAGCACTGAGCACAGTGTTGCAGAACTGCGCACAGTGTTGCAGCACTGCGCCCACTGTTGCAGAACTGCGCACAGTGTTGCAGCACTGAGCACAGTGTTGCAGAACTGCGCACAGTGTTGCAGCACTGAGCACAGTGTTGCAGAACTGAGCACAGTGTTGCAGAACTGCGCACAATGTTGCAGAACCGAGCACAGTGTTGCAGAACTGCGCACAATGTCGCAGCACTGAGCACAGTGTTGCATAATTGAAACAGTTGCAAAAACTGATCACAACGTTGCAGAAATGAGATATGGTGCAAAACTGAGCACACCTCATTTGCAGAACTGAGAGCAGTGTTGCAAACCCGAGCACACATCGTTGCATAACTGAGGACGATGATGAGAGGGGGGGGGGGAAGGGAAAGGACTGAAGCCAAAGCCATCAACGCGAGTATCCAGTCATCAATGCCAATCACATGAGCTGGGCGAGTCTTGGACTAAACTACGGAGGTAGATAAGGTGCAGCTATTGGACGTGTTCTCTGACCTGTTCGTCAAACCTCCATGGCCGTCTTTCAAGCGAGAGAGGCTGAAGCCCAGAGGAAGACAAGAGTTAATTTTCCCTCTAAGGTTCGCTGTGTCTCAGACTTATTAATGTTATGGTTAGCCTTTTTGTTTAGTCCATGATTGTTATCTAATATAACAGTAGGCTTTTAAATTCACATTTTGAAAACACTAAATTCAATCATAAGTTTTTTAACGCTATTTTACGATAAAATTAGTTATATATATATATATATATATATATATATATATATATATATATATATATATATATATATATATATATATATATATATATATATATATATATATATATATATATATTATTATTTACAAATAACTTTTATTTATGAGGTAGAAAGTTTGAAAAACAGATTGCCCTATAAACTACATAAATATACAAAAAGAAAATCCAAAGGTAAGCCACGCAGAGAGAGATGATGCACGCTACTTCACCTCTGCCCTGTGATCTTCTTCTTGTTGGGCTGACGGAGATGCATCTCGAAGATGGGGGCGGGAAGCTGGGTCCTTGGGTAAGCCTCGAGGGGCTGCGACTGGTCCTCCTCGAACAGCGGCGTCGGCGGCGTCTCCTGGGAGTCCGTCCTCTCCAGCTCCCCGGGGCGAACTGTTGAGGGATTCCTCCCATGTTAATGTGTTGTGGGAAGGATGTGGGTTTATAATGTAGAGGTGGTGATGTGAGTTACAGTTTACTCTACAATATTTGGAACCACATATAGCGTAATCGAGTGACCTTACAACATACGGTGACTATAAGACATAATCTTACACTATGTGATACTTCATTATATAATTGGCAGATGTACTCTTTGAGTGGTACTAGCAAGTGAAGTTACTGTATTTTAAAGAACTATTATGATAACCTTGGCATATGTCTGAACAACAGTTCTTATTGAGACTGAGGTTCATATTTGGGCCTGTGGGCCGCTACAAGCAACAGTCCTGTTGGACCAAGCTCTCTCAAGTCAAGCCTGGCCCCGGGCCAGGTACAATGCAGGTATTGAGACGTATGTTTCAATACGGTTTTTTAAGGGCCCTTGCAACGGGTCTTAAGATGTCTAACAAGTATTTATTTAAGAGCCGCAAAGTAATGATTCTGGTTGTGTATTAATTTCTCCGGCGTCGCAAGATCGATCTTGTTTATGCAAGATTGAGGGTGAAGGAGTCACTCAATCTTGCTTAATCCGGATTAGCCGTGAAGGGTAAACTCACCGGTAGCATCAATGGCGGCCACACCCACGTCGTCAGGTCCTCGGTCGAAGGGGTTGAATCTGGGTGAGGAGTCTGTGAAGGCGGTGGAGGTGACTGCTGGAGGCGGCGCCAGCACGGGGACGGGCGACAAGCCTCGCGGTGACGCCCCAGAGGCCTCAAGTCCCGCTGGTCTGACAAAAGATAATTTCAGCTTCAGTCTCAAATTGCAGCTCCCGAGGGGAAACCTCCCAGCTTTCACATGCATGAAGAAATTGCTTAAGTGTTGGTTATATTAAGTCTTGTTTATTTTAAGCAATTTGAGCACAATAGTTGAAGTTATTTTGACGGAAGAAATAACACATCATTGCAAAAGTAGAAATATGAGAAAGCTGCAGACATTGTTGAAGTGTAAACGGCAATGATTAAATGTGTGTAAAAGGATGTAGTTCTTGTAACGGATACTAACTGGAAGATTAGTTTACGGTTTGTTGACGCATGGAAAAGAATACTACCAAAATTATCAATGGTCAAAAGCAAAGTAATATAGGCGAAGAGACAGAATGAAACTCGGTGCATGAAGTAAACAAGAGAGGTCCTAGAAGTGGTCGATCAGTTTACATACCTGGGCTCTGTAACGGATAATATAGGATATTCTGCAGGTACGGTTGAGAGTCGAGTTACTTAGGGAAGAAAAGTAAAGGATCATGGTTACCAAGTCAGAGTTGGGTCTGAGGGCTGTGTCAGGGAGTCGTAGTAACGACTCTTAAGTATGCTTGTAAGAGGCTAGTGACAGAAGAATGACAAAATAAAAATCCTCGAGTTAGAACTGTCGAAATGAACATTTTGAGATGCATTTGTGGCATTAGGTGCAGAGTTAGAAATGGGAATGTCAAGGAAAGATGTGGAGAGCAAAAGGAAGCAACTTGTGAAACTGGTGACGTAACTGAGATGGTTTAGTCATGTTGAAAGAATGGATGATAATAGAAGTGGTTTGGAAGATGTATTCGAGTAAATGTGAAGGTATGAGGAGACGGGGCGGCTTCCACACACCATGAAAGTGTTGTTGTTGTTGTTTAAGAGTCGCTACGTGGAACAAAAAGTTCCAAGTAGCACGGGCTATGGTGAGCCCATGAAAGTGGGCAACAAGGTAGCAATGATGATGATTACGATGATGTTTATTAATTTGTGCACGTAAAATATTATATCTTAAGTCCAAGTAATGTAGAAGTATGACGCATGTACTGTTAATAAACTTGAGAGGAATATAAAGTTAACACTAACAACAAATGCATTAAAGCTGACAGCATGCGTATATAGAGTTTAAGAATTTAAGTGTGTGAGGGGATATATATATATATATATATATAGTCATCACTATACTAACTTGATGACTACACTCATTGGTCCCTCATCGGAATCTGCCGAAGACTGGCGGGCGGTGCGACGCGGTGTGGACTGTGGCGGCGGCGGCGGCTCGTTCATGGCCAGGAAGGCGTCGAAGGGAGCGCTGTCGCCAAACCCGAAGCCTTCGCTGGCTGCCCCTCCAGATCCAGTCGTCTCACCCCAGGGTGAAGGTGCTGGTCAGTACCAAGTATATCAGCTCGGTCTTTTACATACAAAATTGTAATTATGTTTAATTAACTCGTTTACATGAACTTAACAGATTCTTGAAGCTTCGACGACTGTTACTTGCATATATTTATGTAAGTAAATTATATTTCCGTAATTAATAATGTTGAACTTTAAATTTTTATCCAGGCTTAAAGTATAATTAATATTTGTAATTAATTACAACATTACGTATCCAAACCATTAAATTATTTTAGTACAAATTCAAATACAAATTTCAATAAACAACAATGTGCCAGTAAATAAATTTAGGTTTTGCCCTTTATAAAACTCACCTCGTGCTGCGGATGCAAATGGGTCGACGTGCAGTTCGTCTCCTTCCTCGCCTGTAGCACTGTCGAATCTAGCAGAGAAGGCATCAAATTCCTCGTCTGTTGCGACCTTTACCCCACTTGCAGAGGTAGGCGCTGCCCCAATGGTCAGTGCTGCAGTGGAAGTTGTGGACGGGGGAGCAAATGGATTGACCATTGTGTTACCATCACTCTCTGCGAAGATGTCTAACGAAGGCTCGTCACCTGCTCCAAATAAGCTCATGCCAACGTTTGGTGCGGGAGCTGAGGAGCCGAAGAGAGCAGCCCCTGTAGAGTCTGCACCTGAAGGTACTGGAACTGGAGCTGTTTCACTTCCAAAGAGATCAAAACCTGAGGAACCAGTTGACGAGGTGTTATTGAAGAGTTCTGCTGCAGGTGAAGCTGGAGGCACCGGTTGTGGGATGTCATCAAAGAGACTGCAGGCTGGTGAAGCTGGAGGCGCAGGATGGGACACCTCACCAAAGAGACTAGCTGCTGGAGACGGTGGAGGCACCGGCTCTGAGATGTCTCCGAAGAGGCTAGCAGCTGAAGGGGCGGTTTGTGCAGCACCGAAAAAAGAATCGCTGGTTGGAGTAGAGTTCGAAAATGAACTTGAAGTTTCCCCAAATAGCACAGATCCTGAATCAGGTTTAGAGGGCTCTCCGAATGCGTCTGGAAGTGCAAATGCATCAGTTTCACCAAACGGGGTGGAGTTCCCAAAAACATCCATTACATCACCCTTTGACTCACTCGTGGAAGACGGAACATCTGATACACCAAATGCATTAACTATGGCTGTTGGAGCATCTGATACACCGAATGCATCAACTATGGCTGTTGGAGCATCTGATACACCGAATGCATCAACTATGGCTGTTGGAGCATCTGATACACCGAATGCATCAACTATGGCTGTTGGAGCATCTGATACACCGAATGCATCAACTATGGCTGTCGGAGCATCTGATACACTGAATGCATCAACTATGGCTGTCGGAGCATCTGATACACCAAATGCATCAACTATGGCTGTCGGAGCATCTGATACACCGAATGCATCAACTATGGCTGTTGGAGCATCTGATACACCGAATGCATCAACTACTTCTGTTTTGCTTTGATCTCCGAAACTACCGAGATCTGTCTCTGGTTCAGGTTGAGATGGCTTTACTGGAGTGCTCAGATGGCTAGAGACTTCTGGGGAATTCGGCTGCTCGCTGTTCACTGTTGGAGGAGCAGGCTCAGGAGAACCAAACACCTCCATGGCTTCAAGTTTTTCCTCATTTGCAGAAGAAGAATCATGGGCCTCAGACTCCACTACTATTTTATTGGCTTCATTCACATCCTGAGCAGCAGCTTCAATCACTGTTGGTTCGCTATCCGTCTTCTCACTAATTTGCTCTGGTGACACAGATTCTTCTACTGGTGCCGGTTCGCTTTGGATGTCAGTAGAAAGACATGATTCAGTAGCTGCAGGCGTCTCACTTGAAACAGATTCTTTGTCAGATGGCGTGAGGAGATCTTGGGCTCTGCTTTCTTCTTCATTAGATATAGCATCCATCTGCTTTTTCTCGTCATAGGAAGCACCAGAGAGAAGGTCCGAGGCAGTTTCTTCTGCTGCTATATGTTTGGCGGGAACTGATGATGCCAGCAAATCATCTGATAACAAATCAAAATGTGGTGACTGTTTCTTTTGTGGCTTATTAAACAAACTAAGAATATCCTGATTGGTTATTAGTTTTAGAGGTTGGGCGTCACCAAATAGATCGAATTCATCTGAGGTAGCAGATGCAGGAGACGGAGATGCATTAGCAGCAGCCTTTGTATCGTCCATCTCGTGATCACTCATGTCTATAGTTTGTCCAAATATGGCGCTGAAGGCATCTGAATCCCTTTTCGGGGAGGTCACATGAATGTCTGGTGTAGGGCTGCGGGAATTGGCAGCCCCACTTCCAGGTGATGGGCATGGAGTCCTAGTTTTGTTAAGTTTTTCATGTAATGTGTCTGTTGTTGCCTCCATGGCTCCAATAACAGTTTGTAATAGATCTTTTGTCTCTTTGGATGGAGGTGGTGGCCGTCTGGGTGGCGGTGGTCTTCCTGGAGCTGTGGGAGTATCAACAGGAACGTCACTCATGAGATCTACAATAGGGGAGGATGGTGCCGGCGGTCGGGCTGGAGGCACAGGTGAATGATGTGGCACCTGTGGAACAGCTGGTGGCACTGGTGAGTGGCGTGCCACCTCTGAGACAGCTGGAGGTCTTGGTGGATGGTATGCCACCTGCGATACCGCTGGACGTATTGGGGAAGGCTGTGCCGCCTCTGAGATAGCTGGAGGCATTGTAGGGCTGCCAAAAAAGTCTTCAGAAACTTCATTTACTTGGGAGACAGGTGTTCCAAAAAAGTCTTCCTGGGTCTGTGGCATTGATTCACCAAACTGAGATACATCTGAAGTTACAATGCCAAACTGGATTCATATCGGTGGGATAGGACATTGTGTCCCCAAACAAACCGGCTGCAGCGGCATTGGAATCATCAATCTGGTCGCTGAATGGATTGATACCTGTGTAACTTGCTTCAGAATAGTCAAACGCTCCTCCCATAAGGAAGGGGTTGACAGTCGATTCCCCAACATCAGCTGGTGGTGCGGGGTCATCGAAAAGGAAGGGATTCTTCATGTTCTCGCCGAAATCCATTTTGGTGAGCTTGAGATTCAAGGTACGTTAGAAGTATCAAAGGGGTCTTGGGCAGCCGTCAGGAGTTGTGTCTCGAGGTATTTGAGTTCGGCTTTACTCGGAGCAATGTCAGCAGCTATTGATGTATCAAATGGATCGTAATCATGAAAGGTAGGATGCAATAGACTGAGCTTGAAGTACCTGAATGGGTTGATCAGATATATTATGGTCGTCACAAGAGTCTAGGAGACTATGTGGTGAGGCTGGCTTTTGAACAGTTTGTGGTGGGTGTTTTGGAGTCTTGTTCTCTTCTTCCCGAGGATCAAATTCGTCGTCACTTAAGTTCTTCTTGGTTCCCGAGTCAGACAAAAGCTCACTCTCTAAAGTTTTTAGCTCAGTCTTACCAAATTTATCTGCTATCGAGGTATCAAATGGGTCAAATTCTACAGGTTCCTCTCCTTTTAGCTCTGTAACAGGTTGGAGAGTTGGTCCTAGGTCAGGAGTGGGTGATGAAGTGAGGTGATCTAGTTTATAATTTGTTACTGACAGAGAGGTGATTTCTTCCTTGGCAGAAGCTGCTTCGTTGTCCTTCGTAAAGAGGGTTTCTTCGAGTGCTTTTATTTCAGTTTTACCAAGCTTATCAGCAATGGAAGTGTCAAAGGGATCTAATTCGTCAGCAGTGGCGCCTTCTTGAGGCCCTTGCTCTGGGTTAAGACAGGGTTGCAGTGGAACTTTGCTCTCAGTGGGTGTGGCTGCTAAGAGACAAGAAGCTGGAAGTGATGGTCTTTCAGGTCCCAAGGAATTTGTTAGAGCTGAGAGGTTCTGAGCTTCTTCCTTTCTTGGATCAAATTCGTCAAAGTCGTCAGGAATTGAGGGTACTTCAGCGGTCAGTAATTCTTTCTCAAGGTGCCTGAGTTCAGTTTTGCCAAAATTATCAGCAATAGAAGTATCAAATGGATCAACTTCCTTATCTGTAATTACTGATTTGAGCTCTGTAGGAGCAAGCAGCTTAACGTCTCTTGGAGTGCTAACTGGAGAAGCAGTTAGCAAACACTTGCTTGACAGCTGGTGATGAAGGCCTCGAGGGTCTTGGGGGTTTAGGTGACGTAGCTCTTTCTGCCCGAGGATCAAAACTGTCGTCGGCTTCGACTTTTTGGATAGATTCGGCAACAAGAAATTCGCTTCTCGAGAACTTTCAACTCAGTTCTCCCGAATTTATCTGCAATAGATGTGTCGAAAGGGTCAAAGTCGTCGTCCTGGTGATCAGCTGGTTCAACTGTTTGTTCAATTACTGGCTGAAGTGTTGGCTGCTCGTCTAATGGCGTAGTTGCTAAAAGACACTTAGGGGATGGGAGACGAAGGGGTTCAATGGGCAAGCTTAGTACTTACCCTATTAGGTTTCACATTAGAAACTGTATTTAGGTCTTGCGGGTTTCCTTGAGCGGATAAAAGTTCATCTTCGAGGGATTTAAGCTCTGTCTTCCCAAAGTTATTGGCAATAGATGTGTCGAAAGGATCAAAGAAGTCGTCTTCCTCAACTTCGTTGTAATGCAGCTGATGGCTGAAGTGTGGGATTAGTGTCTGTTGGTGTAGAAGCAAGAAGGATGGACTTGGGCTGGAACAGGTCGAGGTGAGGGGTTCTTCGTTGACTGAGCTGGATCTTGGGTTCCTGTTTGCTGCACGTACTCTGACTCACTAAGAAATTCTGCTTCTAGGGTTTGTATTTCAACTTTAGCAGCTATAGATGTGTCAAATGGATCAAAATCATCAATTTCTGCACCCGTGGAAGGATCAAGAACAGGAGCAGAGCTGTCCTTGATATCAGTGCCAGTGAGAAGACAAGGCAATTGAGGTCTGGTTGGGGGTGGAGGTCTAATAGGAGCTGTTGCTTCAGGTTCCTCTGCTCTTGGGTCAAAATCGAAGTCGGAGTCACTCTTTTTAAGGGGCTCTGTGGCTTGTGCCTCGCTGCCACTGATTAATTCTGTCTCTAGGACCTTGAGTTCTGTTCTGCCAAAACTGTCAGCAATCGAAGTATCGAATGGGTCAAAACTGTCAGATTTAATGAGCTGACATTCTGACTGTGGTTGTAAAGATTCAGGAAGATCTGTATCTGTTTCTGTAAAAGCAAATGGATCAACAGGTAAGTGTTTATCTGCTATTGATGTATCGAAAGGATCGACCTCTTTAGGTTCTTCCTCCTGGGCTTTAGGGGGTGCTGGTCGTGGAGGCGGTGGCTTGCTAGGCTTGACCTCTGTCTCTTCTCCTAATACCTCTTCAACAAAGTCAACATCAAATGGATCTTTTTCAGCAAAGTTATCTTCTGGGCCTAGAACTTGAGCAGCAGCTGATGTGTCAAATGGATCCTCTTCGAACTCTTCTAATTCCTTTTCCTTAGCTTTTGCTACTGACTCAGCAGCTAAAAAGGCAAATTCTGCATCAAAGTCGTCTTCGTTAGCAGCGACTAAATCTTCGTTAGTAACTTCAGATTTGTCTATAATATCAAATTCAGCAACAAGATCCTTAAGATCAAGATCTTTGCCGTTGTCTGGTTTGGTTTCTTTAGAATCTTGATCTTCTCCAGAAGATTCTAGAAATTCACTTAGATCAACTTCTTTGTTTTCACCTTCAATGCCATCGTTAATAATTACACCAGAATTAGGTTTTGTCCTGGTCTTGTGTGGCAGGAAGAGGAGGGGACGTGGGTCGTGATGTAGGGTGTACAGCAACACCAGGTTCAGGGAGCTCAACGTCTAGTTCACCAAGGCAAAGTATCTCATCGAGGATATTAGTCTCTTTGGTGTTCTTATTATCCTCTTCACTGATTTCAGCAGTTTTTACATTATCTTCACTGCCATTAACATCAGCGAGCAAATTAATCTCTTTTGCTATCACTTGACGTCGTTTTAAGGCTTCCGGAAAGTGTAGGTTTATCGACACTGTGAACATTACCAGTTAAAACCTCAACAGCACTTCCTAAATTCACAAGTTTCTTTTTCTGTTTAGGTTTATTTTCTTTCCTTGCTTTTGGTTCGGGTTTAACGATGTGCAAGACTTTGTCAACCACCGATGTGTCAAAAGGATCAGGCTCGTTTGGATCTTCTAAAGTTGGACTGTCCGGAATGTAATGAAGCTTCACCTCACCACTTTCTACATTGTCGACATAAGTGGTATCGAAGACATCGGTAAACTCATCTACATCGACGTCAGGAAGAACTTCGATGAAGTGGAGCTGACTGGGTTTTGGCTCAGGCTGTGACTCAAGTTGTGGCTCCTCTTGATCTCCCTCTACTTCATTCTCATCATCGATCCCTCCTGCCTCAAGGTCAACCCACTTTTTGCTGGAGCTGGTCGCTGCTGGGGTGACTTCAGTAGTTTCGGTGACGAGTTCTACTGTCTTTTCCTCCTTCTTATGGAAGAAGCTTGCCTCCTTGATTTGCACGAGATTATCACTAGTCTGCTTGAGAACGGTGTCAGTGGCTGCTAAGAAATTCCTCCAGTCGCCTTCTCCGGCACTCGAGGAAGACTCCTTGGTGTCTGGTGCAGCTGAGGCACCTTCGGCAGACTGTACTGCCTCCTGCTGGAGATGCTCCGGCTCGCTCTTCTGCTGCTCAGCGAGGCGACGGGCTTCCTCCTCTTTTTCTCTTTTATACTTCTCTAATTCTTCTGGGGTAAACAACTCATCATTTTTTCCTTTCTTTCCTTTGATCTTCTTTTTTATTCCTTTTTTTATTTTGTGCATCGTATTCCGTCGATGGAGAGACCCTGGAATAAAATAAGATCAAGATTATTTACTTTATTTGACATGGTCACATCACAAGCTCTGCCCGAGCACCATAACCTTCTTACACAGCTACACTCACTCCTAACCATCATGCAATGGTATCCCACCCGGTACATAGTCTTGCAGTTCCAACACTCATTTCTTGCCGGCGTCGGTCGGGGGGGGGGGGGGGGGGGAAGGGGGGGGGGGGAAGGGGGAGGTTTTCACTAGAATCACAACCCCTAGTCTGACCAAACAGCAAGGTGACTCCATCCCCACAACGGAAGAAGGATAGACGTATCTCCCATGGCATTCAGGCTTCCCTTCCCTCCTACAGTGCTACAACACTAGGTGTGTCTCGCCAGTGGTATGTAGGTGTCCGTATCTACCTGCACAGGTTTCTGTACACCGTTATCCAACGGTGTACAGAAACTACAGATGCTGACATTTTCAGCATTACAAGCTATGGCAACTTTTGTAATAACGTCTTTGTATGGTCAGCACAGTGCCCGGGCCAGACAATGTGAAGTGGTCACTGCGGTTACTTCTCTTTGACTATAGGCACATCTGGCAAGTTAGTGAGGCTGAGCCACCACCAGAATATTCAGCTTGTAAACTTTGTGACAAACAGCTAAGGTATTCACTTGAATATTCCATTATTGCATGTGAAACTGTAACATATTTTAGACTCCTGGCCTATTGTACAATCAACTATGTAATGATTTCGTTGAATCTGGTGGTACTAGAAGACATCTTAATTTTTTACCCTAAATTTGCTTGTCCATATTAAAGAACAAAGAATGTTTTTTTAGCTGTACCTTATGAATCTATCCCTGCCTTGTGTGGTTGCATTTCGAATTAGTAAATAGAAACATAGAGAATATCTGATGTTGATTGTAACCTCATGAAATATTATATGTGCTTTAATCTACAATTTAGACATTGTCTTGTGTATGATCAGTGACCTGTGTGGCAGTGAACACGAGCCTCATGGTCACTGTAATAACACCTAACTAAATTACTCACATTAGGCAAAATTGTAAATATATTTTGTCAATACAGATGTTAATAATAATAATCTCCCCCTTCAGGTGTGCCCAACCACTTGAGCTAGGCAGTAGAGCGACAGCCTAGCTTCCTGCAGGTCGGCGTTCAATCTCCGACCGTCCAAGTGATTGGGCACCATTCCTTTCCCCCGTCCCACCCCAAATCCTTATCCTGATCCATTCCCAGTACTATATAGTCTTAATGGCTTGGCGCTTTCCCCCCTGATAATTCCCTCCCTCCCTCCTGGTTCAACAGGTCGCTGTCAGTCTCAGTTGCAGCCTTCGGGATCATATGTCATAGTCACTTTCTGTGAGGTCGTGGTCACTACGTTTAACAGGTCAGTTATTATTTGAGAGGCTCTTACCAATTAATCATATTCACAAATTTCTCTTTGGCACGATCCCTGCTTCCAGCAGTGTTCTCTGTCTTCCTCAGTTCTACCTGTTGACAATGGCTCTTTGGATTCTGTTGTCTTTACCTTTTCTGTGTTGTAGTCTCTTCTCTTTTCTTTCTCTTTCCCATCTTTATCTCACGGCTTCTTCCCTCATTCTACGAGCTGGGGCCAGGATTCATCAAGCATTTAAGCAACCACTTGAGAAACAAGTTCACCTTTTCCTAAACGAAATTTCATAACTCAAGGTAATTATTGTCATAACCAGCCTTCGCAGTCCTTCGGAGCGCATAAACTGTTTCATAAATGTAAACAGAGCCGCCATGATCAAGGTATAACGTAGAGATTTCGTATGTGGATACGTAAGTGTCCGAGACACGGAGCCTGCAGGCCGGTGGTCGTCAAGAGACCTCACCAGCAAACCTTACCTCGGACATTTTTGTTGCCTTGCCGGGGCAGCTTGTTCCCTGATGACTTAGCAGCTGTGTGCGGAGGATCTTAGTGCTGGAAGGTGGGTTAGATTGGGTTCTCCCCCACCCCCCGAATCATCGATTGGTTCCTGCTGTTTAGTACCCAATCCCCTCCTTCCTCCCTTCCCCCTAACCCACACTCCTTCCCCCTATTACACATACGACAAATGGAAATAAATAAATGGGCATACTTTCTTCCACCCTGATGCTCCTATTCACCCTGCAGTATATGGGTACCTGTACCTGGGAGTTAGACAGCTGCTACGGGCTGCTTCTTGAGGATGTGTATGTGTCTGTGTGTGTAATTATCTAGTTGTGCTTGCGAGGGTTGAGCTCTGGCTCTTTGGTCCCGCCTCTCAACTGTCAATCAACTAATGTACAGGTTTGTGTGTGTGTGTGTGTGTGTGTGTGTGTGTGTGTGTGTGTGTGTGTGTGTGTGTGTGTGTGTGTGTGTGTGTGTGTGTGTGTGTGTGTGTGTGTGTGTGTGTGTGTGTGTGTGTGTGTGACCTAGAGAGAAATATATGTAGTACACATAATAAGAGGAAAAATAACTTTTTAAGAAAGGCGTTGTCGAAGAGCTAATAGCTCGATTCTGCAGCTACTAATAGTAAATACACACGTCGTTAGAAAGTAAGAGGGAGAAGGGGGGACATGACACAGACGTATAAGATACAGGGAATGACAGGGTGGAACAAGAGGGGCACGGATAGAAGCTTGAGACTCAGAAGCGTCATAGAGATCTTAGAAGGTTTTCTTTTAGCGTAAGGGTAGCGAATAGATGGAATGACCTAAGGGAACAGGTCGTAGATGCAATCTCAATCCTTACCCTACTAGTTTCCCCTGGAACACGACCCGCCAATCGGTTTACTCCCAGGTCCCCAGTTAATGATGGGTGAAGAGGAGGGAACAATTAAGGACTGGCTCCCAATCACTCCTAACTGGTTAGGGCTCGTACCCAGACCTCATCCGTGGCGAGGCTCTGTGTTACTGCCGAGTGCTGTCTTATTGCCTAGCCAGACGCGTAAGACTCTTGACAATCTAACTAATCTCTCCAGACCGAAGCTCTTGGGCCCGGTGAACCCTTAGTATTACGGTGCATTTTCTCATTAATAATCGTGATTTTGACGCAATAGTCAATAGTGTCTAAAGCAGGGTGCCTTTAGTGTGAGGGCAGGTTGATGGCACCCTAGTGCCATTAGGTCACGCCTCGTCTGGCACCCTAGTGACACTAGGTGTCACTAGGGTGCCAGTTGCAACGCCACTCCCCTGATGTCCTGTTGAACACAGCCGACCCATTCCGCCGCACTTCGTCACCACTACTTTATTCTCCCCTCCTATATATATCCCCCCCCCCTCCATGAGGGTACGAGTGAAGAGAGCGGCAGGTGGGGGAGGGGGTGAGGAGGGGGTGAGGGAGGGGGAGCGTCTGCTGATATTGATTCCTTCACCACTCTCCCTCCACCTCCCCTCCCCTCCCCCCACCCATCCCCCAGCCCGTCCTGCATACAATGTCAGGTGATTTTGTTGGTTGCGGGCGGTGAGGGAGGGAGAGTGAGGGAGAGTGACGAGGGAGGGAGGGAGAGTGCTCTCCTAGCTAGTTTTACAAATAAGGAGGGAGATTCAGCTGTAGAGCTCCGCTTCGGACCTATTTTGCACACGATATATTTATAGCCCAACTTTCCGGTAATGTGAACTACTGGTTGTAGTGCATGGTGCAGTGCATGGTGCAGTGCATGGTGCAGTGCATGGTGCAGAGCATGGTGGTGGCTTCCACCACCTCAGGATCAAAATTACTTCCCGTGTTTACCACTCTCAGATTATCGGGGTTAACTTACATCTCTGAGGCTCATTCGTTGTTTATACCGTCCCAGGCAGGTAGGTAGGGTGTGTGTGTGGGTGTGTGTGTGTGTGGGTGTGTGGGTGTGTGGGTGTGTGGGTGTGTGTGTGTGTGTGTGTGTGTGTGTGTGTGTGTGTGTGTGTGTGTGTGTGTGTGTGTGTGTGTGTGTGTGTGTGTGTGTGTGTGTGTGTGTAAAATAAATATGGCCATCAATAAATATGGTCTAGCAACAGGAGATATCTTCTCCTGCACCCACCTGTGTAAATAAAAACTTATAAATAAGACTAGCAATTCCTGGCACTGCGAGACATCTTTAGCACAACTGGAGTATGCATGGTTGCATGTTGAGCTGACCTCAGCCCGCCCCCCTACTAGCCACACCTTCACAAGCCTTCCATGGACATTCCTACTGACTTTGCCGCGAACTATAACGGTAACAATCGACTTGAGAATGGTCCAGGACGGACCGAAACGTCGTCGTCCCTTCACCTTCTAGTGTGTGGTCTGGTCAACATACTTCAGCCACGTTATTGTGACTCATGGCCTGTATAACGGTAAATCAAAGTGCTCCACACACACGTTGAAATTCAGAATTAATAATCATCTTTCTAGTCCCTTCTTACATACGAATAATATTCCGTATATTGTATATATATATGGTACAATATACATGTCTTTTTTCCCCGACTGAGCTCTCGGCTTAGCCTTGAGTATTGATTTGTTGATGGGTAGGCCTATTGGTGTATGGTCAACAGTGTGAGAGCCACATGTAAACTCATCACAACTCTCAGGTATCCCACAGGTAAACATCTGCTCGCTCTTCACACACTATGTTCGTCCGGAATTCAGAAACAATAAAAGTGCTCAGTAAAGATTATTATATATATATATATATATATATATATATATATATATATATATATATATATATATATATGTGTGTGTGTGTGTTCCTATGTTTGTGCCAGTGATATTAAAAGAAGGGGGTAGAATACTAGTAGATACTAGTTGAATAGTTATAAAATATACCTGTAGAATATATGAGATTGTTAAGAGGAGAGCCAGATATTGCTCTTAGCTGGGAGTCGTGCCGTGTGTGGGTCGCTGGATCAATGCAATAACCCAGTGGCACCCTCCCACGCCTCCGTGATGCCACCCCCCCCCTTCATCCCCTCGTGGCACTACCCCCTCCACCCCCCCCTCCGTGGCACTCTCCGTTCCCCCCTCCTCCGTCCTCGTCTTCCAACTATGCAATCATTACCCTCCAACCACCCACCTACAGTCTGTACTCCCACACTCCTGTACACCCACCTAGTGGTACTCCCACTCTTCCCAGGTAATGGTACTCCCACGCTACCTCGCACCCACACTGTGTGGGTGTACTGTATACTGTGTGTGTACACCGTGCACAGTACTGCTACGTCTCACTGTGAGCAATGTGTGGGGGGCCGAGGTAGTAAGGCAGTCCCTTCTCGCCACCGTACACGAACTGTGCTAAGCAGCCCGAACCTAAGCTATCCGAGAACCCCCCCACGAATAGAAAACGGGACATCAAGTCAACTTTGTGAGCTCTTGGGGTTTTGAGTAGGTGGGTCGCCAGTCATCTACACCTTCAAGGGACCTGCCTGCCTCGGCTGAATTAAGTTTAGTGCTTATTATGCCTCGCGGCTCCCGTGGGCTGGTCTGATAGCCGCTGGTGGCACGCGCTCGCACGCACACGCACACGCACACACACACACACACACACACACACACACACACACACACACACACACACACACACACACACCCTATCAATTCTCAGAGGAATTGATAGGGCAGATAAAGACAGACTATTTAACACAAGGGCCACACGCACTAGGGGACACAGGTGGAAACTGAGTGCCCAAATGAGCCATAGAGACGTTAGAAATTTTTTTGTCAGTGTTTCAGTGTTTTTTTTTAATGCTGTCAACATTTTTTCAAATTTTTTCCCAAGGTACAAAGTATCTTGGGGGAACTAATGCTTTTCAAGGTGGATGATCCAGATTTGACTGTGTTGACTATGACACTCTGGGTTCTGTACTTTAGGAAATTAAAAAGATCCATCTTGTTACTTTACCAGTAATTCCTTTTGTGGGCATTTTGTGTGCAACAACACCGTGGTCACATTTGCCAAAGGCTATTGCAAAAATCAGCATATATTACATCAGCGTTTTGCTTGTCTTCCACGATATCTAAGTCCATGCCAAAGGGTTATGTAGACATTGTGATTCCAGTGGTTTGTTGATCTTCTTAACGCTGTTTCAAAATTTTTTATGATGTGTGATATTAATGCTATTGGTTTAAAAATTGCTACGTCTGCTGTACCACCTCCTTTGTGGACTGCACAATTTCTGCTGCTTTAAATATGTCGGGAGATAACATCAGTATCTAGACGCCATGTCCAAATGAGGTTTAGGACCAGTGATAGTGTTATTTTTCAATTCTTGATTATATAATTACAGGAATCGGGGTCTGGGACGCACGTGTTCATGCTGTCTGACGCTACTTCAGAGTTAAGTGGAGTTAGGATGACAACTGATATATGGTTCAATGTTGGCGTCACATTTATAAAACATTCGTTTGGATCATTAGTCTTCAATGTCTTGAGGGGTTCACTGAATCAGAAAGGTACTGTAGCCTTAGTATATCACTCATTTCTTTGTTGTTATCTAGTGAAAGTTCCATGTCCCTTACGCAGGGGCCCAATGCTAGATGTGGTTTTTATCTTTAGATTTTGCACAGGAGAAATTAAATTTTGGGTTCCTCTCTTATTACATTCACGGCCTTTCACTTTCTTTGCCTCTCCTTGGATTTTATATAATTTTTGTAAGTTTAAATAGATCGTTTCTACTATTAAACATAACGTTTCTTGTCGTTCTTGAAATAAGTTGACGCGTTCGTATTTTTAGCCAATTTGTTTTCCTTGCCTATACCGGGGAACGATGTTGTCGTTCTGTTTGCATATTTTAATATTATTTTTAGCAGCATGTAACTTGAACATATTTTTAGTGCTACTGGACCCATGTTCTCGAAGCACTGATTTAGGTTTGTATTGTCTAGCTGTACTACCCAGATTATTTATGTGAGATCTGGGCTTATTTGTTCCCAGGCATTTAGATTATTGTTAAAATTGAATTTGCAGAATACATCTCTTGGAATTGGGAGTGGCTGCACAAGTCTATTTTCCATGTTTGTCTCAACTTCAGCTAGGTGCATTGAAACTTGGATATGTTGACCCCGAGGCGTGGATGTTAGTGAAACGTGGATGTATTGTCCTAAGACTTAATACTCACTAGTGTGCAGACATCACTACCCAGTGCAGACTGCCTATCACATGCCTCTGTATGACTAACCATCCTGTGTGATGGGGATATTTTAGCATCACGTAGTTAGCTTTTTTGACACACTGTACTCCACTTCATATAGTCTAGGGTAGCTGCACTAATGCAGATGTACTTCATGTGTTAATGAAAAAACAACAGCACTAGTGAGAGACAGCACTAGTGAGAGACAGCACTAGTGAGAGCGCTAGGAGTGAGGGCGGGCAGGACTCGGGTCCGCTCCACTGTGTTATGGCTTTTAACGGGTTATTGATTCTTCAAGGTTTCTACCCAGGGACCTCGTGCCGGGGCCTGCTGCTTGTACCTGCTGCTGGAGCCTGTCGTGAGGTACCTCACCACACAGTGGGTGGTGGAGGGAGGTACCTCACCACACAGTGGGTGGTGGAGGGAGGTACCTCACCACACAGTGGGTGGTGGAGGGAGTTACCCTCACCACACAGTAGGTGGTGGAGGGAGGTACCTCACCACACAGTGGGTGGTGGAGGGAGGTACCTCACCACACAGTGGGTGGTGGAGGGAGGTACCTCACCACACAGTGGGTGGTGGAGGGAGGTACCTCACCACACAGTGGGTGGTGGAGGGAGGTACCTCACCACACAGTAAGTGGTGGAGGGCGGTCCGTCTTACTCAGGATTAAAGTGAGCAGGTCGCGTAGGTGTTGAATTAGTAACAGTGAATGAGTATAAACCTCGCCTGAGTGTGAGTTAGACTAATGAGTGGTGATTAAATAATGAGGGAGTGAGGGAAGGGAGGTCCTTTTCGGGGGACGGGGTCAGTATTTACCTGCTCTCTCAATATTAAGGGTGTGGCTAAACACAAACCCACACACATGTAGATTTTGACACAGTTTCAAATGTAGATATGATAGAGCCCAGTAGGCTCAGGAATTTGTACAACAGTTGATTGACGGTTGAGAGGCGGGACCAAAGAGCCAAAGCTCAACCCCCGCAAACACAAATAGGTGCGTACACACATGCACACACACACACTCACACCCAAACACACAGTTACATACACAGGTGTGTGTAACTAGGTAAGTACACACACCACCACTAGCCACACAATACAAACAAACTTCACAGGAAAATGGTGGGGGGGGGGGGACATTTTAGGCTTGCTGGAGAGGGGGGGGGGGGGGGGTCAGTGTACCCCACAAACAGACCCCAGGCCAGGACCCAGACGATATATTTAACACCTTGCACAAAAATCAATACAACCACCTTCCCTGCCCTTCACCACCTTCCCTACCCTTCACCATCTTCCCTACCCTTCACCACCTTCCCTACCCTTCACTACCCTTCACCACCTTCCCTACCCTTCACTACCCTTCACCACCTTCCCTACCCTTCACTACCCTTCACCACCTTCCCTACCCTTCACTACCCTTCACCACCTTCCCTACCCTTCACTACCCTTCACCACCTTCCCTACCCTTCACCACGTTCCCTACCCTTCACTACCTTCCCTACCCTTCACCACCTTCCCTACCCTTCACTACCTCCCCTACCCTTCACCACCTTCCCTACCCTTCACCACCTTCCCTACCCTTCACCACCTTCCCTACCCTTCACCACCTTCCCTACCCTTCACCACCTTCCCTACCCTTCACTACCTCCCCTACCCTTCACCACCTTCCCTACCCTTCACCACCTTCCCTACCCTTCACTACCTTCCCTACCCTTCACCACCTTCCCTACCCTTCACCACCTTCCCTACCCTTCACCACCTTCCCTACCCTTCACCACCTTCCCTACCCTTCACTACCTCCCCTACCCTTCACCACCTTCCCTACCCTTCACCACCTTCCCTACCCTTCACCACCTTCCCTGCCCTTCACCACCTTCCCTACCCCTTCACCACCTTCCCTATCCTTCACCACCTTCCCTACCCTTCACCACCTTCCCTATCCTTCACCACCTCCCCTACCCTTCACCACCTTCCCTATTTCGTAGCCTGGTGGATAGCGCGCAGGACTCGTAATTCTGTGGCGCGGGTTCGATTCCCGCACGAGGCAGAAACAAATGGGCAAAGTTTCTTTCACCCTGAATGCCCCTGTTACCTAGCAGTAAATAGGTACCTGGGAGTTAGTCAGCTGTCACGGGCTGCTTCCTGGGGGTGGAGGCCTGGTCGAGGACCGGGCCGCGGGGACACTAAAGCCCCGAAATCATCTCAAGACAACCCTTCACCACCTTCCCTACCCTTCACCACCTTCCCTACCCTTCACCACCTTCCCTATCCTTCACCACCTTCCCTACCCTTCACCACCTTCCTTCAAGACATACAGACTGACAGACATTCTTTTTCATAGATATTGATTAGCATTTCTGATTAATAAATACAGAAGAAATTATTCAGAATTACAAAGACTGTAATATCATAGTTGGTTATTAAACGATTTAGCGGGTCGTATTCCGGGAAAAAATTCAGATTAAGGACATGATAAACGCTATGCGTGCTAGTGGCTTTACAAGAATGTAAGAACTCTTGTATATATAAGTAAATAAATAAAATATAAATTAAATAGGATTTGGCAGGCAACACACACACATCAATAAGAACTGAAAACTGTGAATCTCAAGATGTTCCGGATAAAGTAAAGTAGACAACGTCTTGACTCAAGGTGTAACATGTTGCAGAGTCCATGCAGACCACAAGACGGAAGAGGATGGAAGAGAAATATACCGAGAAAGGCAAATATAACTTGAAAAGGCACCCTGTTAGCCGGCCGATCAGACAGCCTTCATAATACTGTATCAGCTTCGGCCTGATGACTTATGGAGACTTAAAACTGCGTGCGGTCACGAAATAAAATAAGTTACGTAGGACCAGTCTCTTGGTAAGTACACAAGGCGTCAACCACACACTCAGGGGCACCTTGCTGCTGTAAATTACTTGGTGAGCATCCAGCAAGATGCACCCAGGAAGGTCATGCACACACATCCCGACCTGTCTTGACCCTGTCTGGTCTGAGTTCCGTCTCCACCCTCCTGGCAGCCACATCTTCAACACAGCTTCAAGTCACTGGCTTCTCTCCTCCAGCGACGTAGAGTTATGCGAATCTCTTGGCCTGTTGACCGAGGAATTCTCGACACTGGCGACCCTCCTCCTTTATTGATTCCTCTGCTATCTCCTAGTGGGCTGGTTAGGGGCGGCACATCTCCCAACAATTTCGATTGTAGATTTTTCCAGGGAGGCTGACAGCTCTTCCTTGGTAGTGGGAGGCGGAGGCCATGCTATTAGGCTCATTGAGATGAACGTGGCGGGCAGGCCTGCAGGAAAGTAGGCTCCGTCAGAGCAACACCGCCCAACATCACAACACTCGCAAATCTTCGCAATAACCGATGAACGAATGACATTTTCGCCTGCCACACTAAGGCTACTAAACATGGGACTTCATCTTACCATTAATCCATCGTTAGCTGGATTGATGGTCTCACAATGGTCAAAACTGTCCCAGAGTTCGGCCACCATGGCAGTCAGCACAAGATGGCCGCAACAAGAAACTGGCGAGAGACGAGGAGGCGGCGCGCATGTGCACTTGGGTCCAGCGGCGCGCCTGCCAGACCTCCCCCGCTACCACCTTTTGACAAAAATTGTACCTCGTATTATTCCATATATAAACACCTAAGTAGATAAACTGGCCAATATATATATATATATATTTAGCGATATAAATTAATACATATATATATATATATATATATTAATATCGTCATGAGTAAAAATGGAAGTAATCGGCAGCTCAAGTCTTGGCACCATAGAAGACCGACTTTCTCGATCTTAGTCAATGGGGCGGTGAGTCACTGCCATCAATCATTTCATCCTACTGTTCTCCTCTGCGATATTCTGATATCTTTTCATGATATATTTGCAAGCTAATACTATGGAGAAAGTCTTGAGATAGGCAAAGGGAGCCAGAATGATGATAGTCAATACTATCCATCCCAGAGGGGCTAGGCCGCAATCGTTACTGGAATCGTGACGTCACACTCGGGAGAGGGAGGTGCTGCCGACTGCTGCCGATTATTCTCCACTCCCACAACAACACTGACTTGCTTCCTTCACCCACCCCAACACCCACAGCAAGTATGGTGGCTCACAGCCTCCCACACACACACACCCACCCCAACACCCACAGCAAGTATGGTGGCTCACAGCCTCCCACACACACACACCCACCCCAACACCCACAGCAAGCATGGTGGTTCACGGCCTCCCACACACACACACACACACACACACACACACACACACACACACACACCCAACTCCCACAGCAAGCATGGTGGCTCACGGCCTCCCACACACACACACACCCAACACCCACAGCAAGCATGGTGCATCACGGCCTCCCACACACACACACACACACCCAACACCCACAGCAAGCATGGTGCATCACGGCCTCCCATACACACACACACACCAAACACCCACAGCAAGCATGGTGACTCACGGCCTCCCACACACACACACCCAACTCCCACAGCAAGCATGGTGGCTCACGGCCTCCCCCCCCCCCCACACACACACACACCCACAGCAAGCATGGTGGCTCACGGCCTCCCACACACACACACCCAACACCCACAGCAAGCATGGTGGCTCACGGCCTCCCACACACACACACACACACCCAACACCCACAGCAAGCATGGTGGCTCACGGCCTCCCACACACACACACACACCCAACACCCACAGCAAGCATGGTGCATCACGGCCTCCCACACACACACACACACACACACCCAACACCCACAGCAAGCATGGTGCATCACGGCCTCCCACACACACACACACACCAAACACCCACAGCAAGCATGGTGACTCACGGCCTCCCACACACACACACACCAAACACCCACAGCAAGCATGGTGACTCACGGCCTCCCACACACACACACCCAACTCCCACAGCAAGCATGGTGGCCCACGGCCTCCCACACACACACACCCAACACCCACAGCAAGCATGGTGGCTACAGGACCTTTTACAAACAAACCCCCAAGCTGAACCTCTAATACTTACACAATATTGATTTGAACCGTAAACAGGAGTCGATAGTTTGTGGAGGATGAGGCCCCCTTCACCCTCCCTAATAAGACTACCGGAACAGTCTTGGTCACCTACCATTAGTCTTAGTCACCTACCAGTAGTCGTAGTCACCTACCAGTAGTCGTAGTCACCTACCAATAGTCGTAGTCACCTACCAGTACAGTCATAGTCCTCCAAATTAAAGTATTTCCGCTAAATGTTTAGGTCATGTTAAGCAGCGTATGGTTATGGACAATTCAAGCACTCTGTCACTGTACATAAAAAATCTGAAGTAAGTTTCATTCGCAAAAGTCCTCTGCAAAGCACTTCTTCCGGAAGTGTTCGGTGGTCATCAGTTGTGAGTTGTGCAAAGCGTTTTTCATTCATAAACAAGGGGTTTGGCGAGTGCATGGAATGGACTTTGGTGTTTGTTGGTGAGGACTGGCTGGTAATTTTCATGAACTGCCCTACGTTCACGTCGTTGGGTCCTTCCGGACCCAACTACGCAGGTTACACGTAGCCTGGGAACAGGTTACAGGTAGCCTGGGAACAGGTTACAGGTAGCCTGGGAACAGGTTGCAGGTAGCCTGGGAACAGGTTACAGATAGCCTGGGAACAGGTTACAGGTAGCCTGGGAACAGGTTGCAGGTAGCCTGGGAACAGGTTGCAGGTAGCCTGGGAAGAGGTTGCAACAACACAGTTTTCGTGAGGCTATACACACGAATTACTTTTCAAACCAAATAAATGTTACGTAAAAAAAACTGCTTTTGTTTATTTTAATATAACTAAATGATTCGAGCCTCATGGAAAAAAAAACAAATCTAAAAGTTTTTAGCAATTTAAATGTGTGTACGCGCCTGCTATTATTACTGGTGTGAATGACACGGACTTTTACAATGATAGTGAGGCCTCAGCCGTGCTGGGACTTGTGTGGGAGGTGGTCACATTTGGGCCTTTGGGCCTTTTAGGCCTTTTAGGCCAGTAGGGACGCATCAAGGGGGAGGAGGAGAGCTTCACTGAAGGCCCAGTTACTTTTTGAACATGTTCACATGTTGTACAAGTTTGTTAGGAGTCTTCGAGTTATTTTTTGGTTTACTTTGCTTTTTATGGTCTCTTGTGTTGTGTCTCCTGCAGCTCCTTGTAAGGTTAGTCAGTCTCATCCTTCATTACTCCAGCTCCTTGTGGTGTGTGTGTGTGTGTGTGTACTATATGTGACTGCATGATCGAGATACTAGTTCTTGGACCCCGCCTTTCTAACCATCGGTTGTTTAATGTTCTGACTCAACCTATATTTTTCTATCATATCTACTACATATATTTCACTCTCTCTCTCACACACACACAGGGCCTCCCGACTAAGTGGACAGCGCTCAGGGGTCGTAGTCCAAAGGGCCCGGGTTTGATTCCCGACCGAGGCGGAAATAAAGGGGCAGTTTTTCACCCTGATGCGCCTGTTCACCTACCAGTAAATAGGTACCTGGGAGTTAGACAGCTGCTACGGGCTACTTCCTGCAGATGTGTGTGTGTGCGCGCGTGTGTTAGAGAGAAACATATGTAGTAAATATAATAGAGTAAAAATAGATTGGTTAGAAAGGTGGAGTCCAAGAGCTAATAGCTCGATTTTGCAGACAAATAGTAAATACACACACACACACACTCCCCAGGATTCAACCCCCCCCCCCCCTAGCAGCAGTGTACTATTTGCTGCTATTAGAACAGAGGCTTCAGGTGTGGGGGAAGAGAAGGGGAGATGGAGGGGAGAAGGAGAGGGGGTAGAAGAGGGGAGGGGGGGAAGGAGTGAAGCAGGAGAGGGGGGGCGTGTGGGGGAGGAAAGTAGTGAGGGAGACATGAGGAAGATCTGACCCAGAACCCAGAGTCACGTTGATCCTAGTGGCCAGTGTGGGGGCGGAGAAGCCCACGTTCACTCCAACCTAAAGGGAACGTAACACTCCAGCTTCCGCGTTCCGTTACATCACTGCCAGATAACGACCTCTGGCGTGAAGCTACTCTGCGCTACAGGTTTTGCCGGCCATCACAGTTCAGAGTAACTCTTCCTAAGGGCCTCTCTAACACCCCCTTCACTCATCCAAATAGCCTTGGGCGTGGTAAGGGCGCCCGCACTCTGACGCATGGCTGCAGCGACCGCCCATCTCCCCGCGGGCGGTCAGTGGCTCCGCACATCAGTGTTGCTGATACCTGACAGCACTTGAGGATATTGGCACTGATAAAGGGATGTGTCAGAGAGGTGCCAAGGATTCCAAATCAAAATGCAAAAAAATAATAATAAAACTCCTAATTTTCGCAAATTTTAATGGGCAAATACCATTGTACTGATAACGCTCCCTATTTCTACCTAATATACCCCTCCCTAACTCCTAACTTACATTGCGAATCCTCCCCCTTCTCTTCAGTGTATAACAAGACAGTTTAAAAGGTTATAATATTCTCACTCCGCAAAGGCAGAGTTGTGGCAGGTGTCTGGGATTCACCAGAACGCAGGTTCAAGTCACTTCATTGCCTCAAAATGATTTTCATATTCACACTGTTATGTGGTTTCGTCAGTGTTAACGAGACCGGCACGTCACTTGCTACTAAGACAAAACAAAATACAATACTAACAAGGGCAACTAGGCTATGTGGGCAATAATGGGAACATTTCCTTTCTATCAAGTGACTACGAGTCAATCTAATATGACCAGTGTACAAACGGGGTAAGTAGGCTTCTTCTTTTTGTTCCGATTATACAAAGACGGTCAATGGAAAATCTCATGTTATCCAGCATTATTGGGATACATTTTGGATAATGCTACATTCATTCGTCTAATGAAGAATGAAAGTTTATTCGTCTTTGAAACGAATGAACTTTCAGTGCAAACGGCATGTCTGAATTGCAGATTTTGCTCTTTCATTAAAGTCTTAATCAATATGAATATGTATTCATCAAAACTCCACTAATTAGTGTTTGCTAAACAAGTAAAACAAGATACAGCCAATCATGTATTTATGTTATCCGAAGATTGAAAGGTTAAAGGTTTCAGTAAGCAGCAAGCTGCTTGTAGAGTCTATAACAATAAGAACTGAGTTCTTTAACAAACACAACTTCTTTAAACTTCTTTATAGGAAACAAAATAACATATAGTTGGGTTGTAAAAAAAACTTGTTTACAAGGAGCTTACACGCTATATCTGAGAAAGTAAGTCCACACCAGCTGCTGATTTCATAGCATCTATAAACGACAAGATAACAGAACTGCAAACTGAGATAGTCCCATTTAGATGCCACTATCGACTTGAGAATGGTCCAGGACGGACCGAAACGTCGTCGTCTCTTCACTTTCTAGTGTGTGGTTTGGTCATCATGTCTCATTTAGTTAATTTAAGACCCAAGGATGGGCGAAGGATTTGTCTTTATACATCAGATCTTTGCCAAAGTGGATTAAATTGAGACTTTTAATGAAATAATCTGTGAAATAACATATGAGAATATATTGCAAAGGGTGGAAGTATGATGCAACAAGATTCTGACACTAGACGGTTTTTAAGTATGAAATGTGAAGTCAAAAAACATTGGCATTAGTAAAAGAAGACATTCTACAACCTCCAATCCTATCAAGGTTGGAGGTGGTAGAGTGTAGCAAAGAAGTGAAAACAATACAAGCCACGTCTATCATAGTAAGAGAAATCCCTCGCTCCAGCATCAAGGCTTTGAGTTAGGGAAGAATGATATGCCCCTATAATAAAACGTGCGCTCTTATTATAAGGCGTCATGGGAGCTCCTCATCCATATAACTAATTAAATAATTCAGCGTGTCGGAGGACATTTGTAGACTAATAGACTAACTTCATTAAGACTAATTTCCATGCACAAGAAAAATCACATTAGCGTGATGTACCAATGAGTCCTACTGATTTATAAATACAATTTATACAGTATATTTTAGGCTTATTTTGACGTCCACCCTCCCACCCAGGATGCAACATCACAAAAAGCTGACTAACTCCTGAGTACCTATTTACTACTAGGTGAACAGGTGTATTTGGTGATGGGAAACGCCCAACCATTTCTGTCCATCCCTGGATTTGAACCCATAATTCTCGAGTGTAAGTCGAGAACGAACCCACCTGTACTACAGGGGACCCTTTCTATAGTCACGTCCTGTCATTTTAGGCGTTCCTCATCCATACTGTCACATCATGTGTCACATACTGTCATATATTGTGTCATTTTTGGCGTTCCTCATCCATATAGTCACGTCGTGTGTCATTTTATATTATGTTTCAACTCGTCAGGAAGCTCATCCCTTAAGAGCTTATAATAAGCATGTATTTCATTATATTTTCTCACAAGAAACTTTATACCGCTTTCCTTATGCATACAGCATATATCACACGATATTAGAAATGTCAACAAAATTGTCTACCTAATTTCGATCTGTTATACACTTCTGGATTATTCTAATTTTATGTTAAAATTCTAGATGTTTCTATAAATTTCAATCTACAGTGTAATTCCTTCTTAAATTTAACATGAGATTCAAAGTCATATGACTTTGTATGGAAAATTTTCAAAACACACTACTACCACTCAAAACACAAAAATCAAAATCAAACACAGAAACCACAAAACACAAATGCATACAAGACAAAAAAATACACACAGGCACAAAACACAAAGCCGCATTTGAATAAACAAAAATTAAACATAAACACACAAAACATGCATAAATTAAAATAAAAACACATATTAACGTAAACCACACACAAAAAACACTGTACACACAAAAACATATTTGTTAACACAAACCACGTATTGTACACATGCAAAACATACTGTACACACACAACACACAAAACAGACACATACAAGATAAACATTAACAAACAAAATACCTGAACATTAAATCTGATTCTACAGTGTATATAATATATATATATATATATATATATATATATATATATATATATATATATATATATATATATATATATAAATATATATATATTATATATATATATATATATATATATATATATTTTATTAAATATGACCGAAAAAGTAAGATTAATAATTCTAACACGAATTTTCTCAATCTTTCGTACATTATGCTTCACTGTTGGAGGTAAATCAAAAATCACTTCTCCAAAATTCATTTTTATTTCTAGTCTGACGCGACACGGGCGCGTTTCGTAAAACTTATTACATTTTCAAAGACTTCACAAATACACAACTGATTAGAACTTGCATTTCCCTGATTTTATATCTACATTTGAGTGAGGTGGGAAGGGTGATGTGGCATTACATTTGAGTGAGGTGGGAAGGATGATGTGGCATTAGAGGATATTAATAGGGTATTAAAAGTATCAACACAAGACAGAACACGAAACAATGGATATTGAATAGAAGTGTTTGTAGAAAGCCTATTGGTCCATATTTCTTGATGCTTCTATATTGGAGCGGAGTCTTGAGGTGGGTAGAATATAGTTGTGCAATAATTGGCTGTTGATTGCTGGTGTTGACTTCTTGATGTGTAGTGCCTCGCAAACGTCAAGCCGCCTGCTATCGCTGTATCTATCGATGATTTCTGTGTTGTTTACTAGGATTTCTCTGGCGATGGTTTGGTTATGGGAAGAGATTATATGTTCCTTAATGGAGCCCTGTTGTTTATGCATCGTTAAACGCCTAGAAAGAGATGTTGTTGTCTTGCCTATATACTGGGTTTTTTGGAGCTTACAGTCCCCAAGTGGGCATTTGAAGGCATAGACGACGTTAGTCTCTTTTAAAGCGTTCTGTTTCGTGTCTGGAGAGTTTCTCATGAGTAGGCTGGCCGTTTTTCTGGTTTTATAGTAAATCGTCAGTTGTATCCTCTGATTTTTGTCTGTAGGGATAACGTTTCTATTAACAATATCTTTCAGGACCCTTTCCTCTGTTTTATGAGCTGTGGAAAAGAAGTTCCTGTAAAATAGTCTAATAGGGGGTATAGGTGTTGTGTTAGTTGTCTCTTCAGAGGTTGCATGGCTTTTCACTTTCCTTCTTATGATGTCTTCGATGAAACCATTGGAGAAGCCGTTATTGACTAGAACCTGCCTTACCCTACAGAGTTCTTCGTCGACTTGCTTCCATTCTGAGCTGTGGCTGAGAGAACGGTCGACGTATGCGTTAACAACACTCCTCTTGTACCTGTCAGGGCAGTCGCTGTTGGCATTTAGGCACATTCCTATGTTTGTTTCCTTTGTGTAGACTGCAGTGTGGAAACCTCCGCCCTTTTCCATGACTGTTACATCTAGAAAAGGCAGCTTCCCATCCTTTTCCGTCTCGTAAGTGAAACGCAGCACGGAACTCTGCTCAAATGCCTCCTTCAGCTCCTGCAGATGTCTGACATCAGGTACCTGTGTAAAAATGTCGTCAACATACCTGCAGTATATGGCCGGTTTCAAGTTCATGTCGACTAAGACTTTTTGCTCGATGGTACCCATGTAGAAGTTTGCAAACAGGACACCTAGGGGAGAACCCATAGCGACCCCATCTACTTGCTTATACATATGCCCATCCGGGCTCAAGAAGGGTGCCTCTTTAGTACAAGCTTGGAGTAGTTTCCTCAGAATACTTTCTGGCATGTCAAGAGGAGTACAGGCTGGATCACGATACACTCTGTCGGCTATCATTCCGATTGTCTCGTCCACAGGTACGTTGGTAAACAGCGATTCTACGTCCAACGAGGCTCTTATCCCTGTGGCCCGTGCGCCCCGCAGTAAGTCCACAAATTCCTTTGGAGACTTCAGGCTGAAGGCGCAAGGAACATAAGGAGTCAGCAGGCCGTTGAGTCGCTTTGCCAATCTGTACGTGGGTGTGGGTATCTGGCTAATGATTGGCCGAAGTGGGTTTCCAGGCTTGTGCGTCTTGACATTTCCATACGCATATCCAGGTTTATATTCCCCAATGATCTTTGGCAGGTGGAGTCCGGATTTCTTGGCGTTCACAGTTTCGATCAGTTTGTTGACCTTTGCTTTTAATTCGGCTGTAGTGTCCTTCGTTACCCTTTGGAACTTAGTTTGGTCAGAGAGTATGATGTTCATTTTTGCCAGATATTCGTCTTTTTTAAGAATGACATATATTGGCGACTTGTCACCTCTCCTGACAACTATCTCCTTGTTCTCACGAAGGCTTTTAGCTGCCGCTCTAAGCTCGGGGGACAGTATGGTGCTTCTGTAGTTGCCTCGATTCTTTCCTCCTTCTGCAATAAGTTCTGCTTGTAAGGTATCTTTGGTAGTGACCTTCTTTTGTGTCTCGAGGTCGAATATGTCGTCCAACAGAATTTCCAACTCCACTTTCCGGGCCATTTCACTCGGTCTGGACATAACATGACAGTTTATGCCCAGATTTAGGAGAGTGACTTGGTCCTCAGTGAGGTTAATTCCTGCAAGGTTCAGGAAGCCATCTCTTGGTCGTGGAATTGCCATAGGTCCTCCATATAATGTTGTTAGTTTCTTGATAATCCTTGTTTCAGTGCTGAGGTGATGTTGGTCTGTGAGGATGTCGAGGTGTTGTTCAATGCGGGTACGGATACTATGGTCGATGTTGCTATTTCTCCACTCGTTTGTAGCATGAAGTAGTTGCGTTTTTTTGTCTTTGATTTCATTCTCTGCCTTGTATATCTACACATCAAGAAGTCAACACCAGCAATCAACAGCCAATTATTGCACAACTATATTCTACCCACCTCAAGACTCCGCTCCAATATAGAAGCATCAAGAAATATGGACCAATAGGCTTTCTACAAACACTTCTATTCAATATCCATTGTTTCGTGTTCTGTCTTGTGTTGATACTTTTAATACCCTATTAATATCCTCTAATGCCACATCATACTTCCCACCTCACTCAAATGTAATGCCACATCACCCTTCCCACCTCACTCAAATGTAGATATAAAATCAGGGAAATGCAAGTTCTAATCAGTTGTGTATTTGTGAAGTCTTTGAAAATGTAATAAGTTTTACGAAACGCGCCCGTGTCGCGTCAGACTAGAAATAAAAATGAATTTTGGAGAAGTGATTTTTGATTTACCTCCAACAGTGAAGCATAATGTACGAAAGATTGAGAAAATTCGTGTTAGAATTATTAATCTTACTTTTTCGGTCATATTTAATAAAATATGTCTACAGGAAAGACTGCTACCAAAATATACTAATATATATATATATATATATATATATATATATATATATATATATATATATATATATATATATATATATATATATATATATATATATATATATATACCCAGTAATAATAATTTCGTATTAATCAACAATATTCCACTACCAGCACTAAAATACTATGCAAAATATTAAATGTTATCACATATGTTCCGATTTTGAATACATTTATATAAATCATTTACCCTTTGCTTCAATATTTTAAACATACACCATATTCAAACATACATATTTACATTTAATACATCATATTTAAATACACTGTACACTCAAAAATATTCACCATAAACTATTACAATGTGAATGATTTCTTTCCATATATATTCAACTTAAATACTCCTCCAATATCTGAATATTTATTACAAATCCTCACTGTATATACTAATTTCCATGCACAAGAAAAATCTCATTAGCGTGATGTACCAATGAGTCCTACTGATTTTCTCAATGATACATAACGTCAATGTGATTTCCTTTATGCACTGGAAGATAACAGAATTACAGAAAGCAATGTATATATACGCATATAAAAGACGTCAACTTAAAAACATTAGGACCCAAGACACCTTTATAATGTTTCAAAGTTTATAGAAAGATAAACAATTAATATGACACATTAAGCATATTAAAAGGAATTACAGAAGATTTAATCAGATAAAAAGCATGATACACTTGGACGGCAGTTCTTCCCATCTTGATGTCACAAACTGGAGTGAAAAATTAAACTCAAACAACACCCATCTATAAGAAAACCAAACTGAAGGGAAGACTCAAAAGAAACTGAAGTTAACTTAAGCGTAAATATAAAGAAACAGGAAGTTACTACATATATAATGTTATGAGAAAATTTGGCTTGATTGTCCTATAGAATTTAAGCCTATTATGTATATATGTTGACCATAATATTTTTTTTATTTTGAGGACATGTTACATATACAATTATTAGAACTTGTCTTAAGTCTAAGCAAAGTAATAATAATATAATAATAAAGTTTATTCAGGTAAAAGTACAGGTACTTATATACAAAATGAGTTACAAACAGAATGTTGGATTTCTAGATAGAGCTTAGTATATACTATGCCTAAACCTACCAATACGCATAGAGTTTCGGGCAAAGTAATATTTAATTAAGAGTGTCAGGAAGCTGGCTTCCTTGGATGCTTTAGTTTCTAATAGTAGTAATGGATTTGTTACTAGCGTGCACAGAAAGCCCACCTTTACTGGGTTGGGACTTATTTGCCTTTTGTTTCATATGTGCCTGAAGATGGCACAAAAACAAGAAAGCAAAACTAAAGAAACTCTCAAAATTGTATTCTTCAGATGTTACTCCCCATGTTAAATTTTGTTTAAAACCTACTTCAATATAATTAACCCCAGAATTACTTAAGATTCGCTTTGTAAATATAAATACTATTGGCAAACGTTTTAAACTTAAGATCATATTCCTTCTTAGTATATAACAATAGTGAATCAGTACACATGTCCTGATCGTAATATCAGATATATTGGAAGAACATTTCGTAATATTTGCACAAGAATTTATGAACACAGAAGTGTGTCATATACTCTTCCCGTTGGGAAACTACCTCGTTCCCTTGTTAGGACGCATGTATTAGATATTAAACACAAATTAGAGCAAAATGATTTAAAAAAAAAATTCCATTTCTTCCAATAGACTTGATCTTAGGTTTCCCGAGAATTTATATATATAACTACATAAAACTCAGTTGAGTTCCCTGGAACTTTCCGTTTCTTTATCAATATTTAAGTAAACATGAGCTTCCTTAGGTTTCCCTTATAGTATGGTTTTCTTTAAATCGGTTTTAGTTGTAATTAGTCTTGATATAATTTTCACTTTCCACTCCAGTTTGTAAAATACAGACGTAAAGATTTACCATCTACGTGTCTCCTATTTTTTGTCTGTTTCAATCTTCTGTTTATTTGTCATATTAATAATTATGTATTCGTTATTTTTATAGAAGCTTTGAATTATAATAAAGACGTGTTTGGTTTAGTTTCAATTTTTAAATGTAACTTCTTTCATTTATATATATATATATATATATATATATATATATATATATATATATATATATATATATATATTTTATATATATATATATTATATATATATATATATATATATATATATATATATATATATATATATATATATATATTATATATGAGTTTTCGGTTATATACATTATATATTGTGTAAAAAACTCACAAACGCACTATGTATGCAAGAGGTTAAACTCGTTCGAGCAGTTTTGTATGGAGTGTAGTATGATCCTTATGAACGTCTATAATGACACACGACGTGACTCTCTGAATCAGGAACGTCCAAAATGGCTAAAAATCTAAATATATAATTAATTCCCGTCGTGGGAATTAATTATATATTCATGGGGCCAGCGGCGTTCCAATTATACGATCAATTCAAAATGGCTGCAGAGGCCGGATTCTTCGTGCTTTTACGCATCTACTTCTTTGCTCAATGCTTGGCGTGTTGTTTACATTTATTAAATTATTTATGAGCTCTGTAGCAATATGAGGCTTTTATGACAATCACAACATTTGGTGGGAAGTTTTCGGTGCTAGCAAACTGTTTAAGAAATGTAAATAAACCCGCCAAATATTGAGACAAGATGTACAGGTTTGTACGTAGATGCATAAATGCTTGTTGAATCCTGGTCCAGAAATATTATAATTACAGTTTTTATTGGAAGAATCCAAAATCTTGTACAGTATTTTGGATTATATGCAACTTTTCATCCATGCTGGATAATTAGTTTTTCGGTCAAACGTCAAAGAAAAAGTAACGCCATTGACAGACGAGGAGACAGGAGCCTAATAATGAAAATCAACACTTTTAAAGAAAACAACAAATTATCAATAAGACATAACAATGTGACACATTTGGCACTTACCTTCATGTGTGGGGCAAAGTTGACCATGTCAAGTGATTCTTCCTTAAGGTCGCCATATGACTGACATTCGTGCCTTGCCGTTGACACGTGACAGCTTGACAAAGACACCCGCGTCTTGACACTAAACGCCTATCCACAAGGTGGGGCAACAGCTCCTAGTAACTCTTGTTAAGGTTCACAAGCTCTTGAGCCTTCTCTTTTGTTTTTATTCGTATGTGTGTATGTATGTGTGTGTGTGTGTGCTTTCAAAGTAGATTCAAAACGAGCAGGAGAATATGATAGTTGTTAAAAGGTAAAATGGAATGTAATGACCGTAATAACAATGAATCATAGACAATGAAGACAGTTTTAACAACAAACGCTATCACGTGTGAGAGATGAGAGCTAATGTACAATAATTTACAGGAGAGAATGATGCTTTCTGAAACAACAACTAGTTTATGGTTTCTCCGCTAGAATATGAAAATGCAAAATACATTTCTTATAAATGCATAAATACAGAATTATGAAAAACAGAAACTATATCTATAATCTACTTGAAGACATCCTGCTTTAGGAAGCTTGGAACACGGTAGAGCACGGACTCTCCGGAGGACTCTGTAAAGACACAAGAAAAATATTCCAAATTTAAAAATAATGCAAAAAATAGTATAATTTTTACAAATATACCATGTGCTTCAAAACAATTATGGGGGTTGTTCACAAAAAAAAGAACAAAAAAAATACTGAAGGGTGGTTTATTTTTCAGCTAAACTGGAGGTTTAATGAGCGAGTATTCAAAATGTGATGGTGGAGTTTCTAAGGTGGAGGCAAAATACAGTACTGGGTGAGGGATGGTGGCTGCCTCGCCTCCGGAGGCGTAGGCTACAAAACAGCTAAGTCTTTATTCACCAATCCAGCTGACAAAACCATGCTCGAATAATCTTTAAAAATTCCTCAAATTTTGTTTTGTGCTGGCTTGGAATAAATTGATTTATCTGACGTCTAAAAATGAATGAAAACAGTAAAAAACTACTTTTGTTATATTTCGACGTCAAATAAACCAAATTTGCCTGTGTAAGAACAACCAGCCAGAGGGCACAATACCCCAATTCAACGTTGATCCAACGCCACTCCTGGGGTACTGTACCCACTGGGGGGGGGGGGGGGGGAGATGATGGTCAGCTGAGAGGGCATTGTAAATAGTGCTATAGCTAAGGGGAACAATTTGTAATGGAAGTAACCACCTCTGACTGTCAACAAGGAGGGGGTGTAGTCATCTACAGGCAACACTATCACACACACACACATACACTACTACACCATCTGTTTCTTCTGCATTCTCCATTCTCTTCCTTCTGTATTAACATCGAATCAACGTTCAACATGTTGATCATAAGTTGACTTAATGTTGATAACGTTAATCCTGAATTTAACATCTGAATCAATGTTAAATAATGTTAATCATCTCTTAATTAAACGCTAGTCGAACATGTTCTACCGAGGAGTTTGCGACAAAGAAAAAAATGCATAATTTCTTAAGGACAGACCCCAACCGTCCAAGTGGTTGGCCACCATTCCTTCCCGCCGTCCCATCCCAGATCCTTATCCTGACTCCTTCCCAGTGCTATGTAGTCGTAATGGTTCGGTGCTTTCCCCCGGTTAGTTCACTTCCCTTCTTAAGAACAGCAGAGTAGATGTCCTAACACAAGAGAGGCCGGGAAGTCAGTAACAAGACTTCACTTGTCTCTAAAGACTTCACAAGAGTATAAACAAAGGAGCACAACTTTGTGACCTCAGCCTTCATCCCCTCAAACAGAAGGTTGCAATGCGCACTTATCACTTAAAATGAAAATAGTAGGCATCCATCAGTCTCAGGAGACTCTGGAGTTGCGCTCTGGTTGTCGGTCTGGAGTGGCCTCACCAGGGCGCAAAGCCAGGGTAGGTTGATTCGGAGGAGAAGCTGTTACCCATGCAGCAGTGAATATATAGTCAACTGAAGATGCATGGTAGATGAGGGATCGATAGATTGTTTCAAGCGTAGGTTAGATATACATGTGAAAGAATGTGGGGTGGATATAAATAGGAGCAGCTGCAGGGTCGTTAATTGTTAAGTATGATGCAAAATGGAAATAGAAAGTTAGACGGACGCAGAGGAAGAGGAGGAATAATTACAGTTTATTATGCTTCGAATTTTGAGAGAAAGAAATATTTTGTATTTGAAGGTGGCAGGATATGGTGTGTCACAGCACGAGGTCACGGACTTGATGGTCACGAGAGACAGGTCACAGCACGGGGTCACGGACTTGATGGTCACGAGAGACAGGTCACAACACTGAGGTCACGGATTTGATGGTCACGAGAGACAGGTCACAGCACGGGGTCACGGACATAACTAACATTAAACCTTCTATCATTTAATAATTAATAAAAATGGATTAAAGGCATTAGTATAAAACTGGATATAGCAACTTAGAGCAAACTTAAATTTATTACAATTTTCAATGAAGAGGAACATTCCCCTCAATTTCAATACGTATAAAACGTTCACTGAATACAAAGACTAATGTGAGTAACATTCAATCAATGCTTCAAAACTATTTACAATAAAATAAATGCTAGGAAAAGTGATATTACATATGCTTCTGCACTATATAGGCGACAAAGGTATTAATAGTTAATTCCAAGACAATAAGGACTAACCCAGCTATAAATGTGGGAACACTGAGGAATAAAACATGTGGCTTGGACTGTGGCAGGTATACCCACGAGGAGCGGAGAGCATATTCAAGCCTGGCATCAGTACACAACACATCCCAACTTGCAAACTTTACAGATATATAAACAAGCCAGATATAAATATATATAGTTATGATTTCAATTATATAGTTTGAAAGAGCAAGCTGGAATCCAAATATCATTAAATTACAGATAAAAAAATGAAGTTGGTGTTTAATAAAAAAAATTCAGAGTGAATTACTCACCATATTGTTTCCCATAGTATGAGACACGAAGCCTGTTGTGCTTTTTGAGGAACCCCCTCCCCCTAGGCCAAGTACTGACCTTTCCCCATGTTGCAGCCCACAACAGTTGTCTAACTCCTGGGAACCTATTTACTACTAGATGAACAGAGGCATCAGATGAAAGGAATCGTCCCTAGCCGTCTCTTTCCCACGAGAAGATCCTCAGTTATGAGCCAAAAACGAAAGACCACTTTACTACAGAACTCATTAATAGAAGGGGAAATGCCATAAATGCAATGGATATGGTCTTACAGTAATTAAATTCGAGAAAAGTCTTGTAACTATCTACGTTATTAATAATAAATAATCATTAAGTACCGATAAGAACAAGATAGGACTAGGCAAGATATCCCCTTGCATCCTGGAGGAATGTTTAGATAACCTAAGTGCCACATTAGCCACCACTCCCATCCTGGAGTACTTTTTACGTCTCGGATATGGCATTGTGCCAAAAGAATATAAATTTAAATAATCACCTTAAATTAGAATCCTGTGTAGCGAGTGAAATTACCACAACACTAAACGAAGTCATTAGAAACAAGGAATTGGAATGCCTAAAAAAAATAAGTTATTACCAAGTGTACTATCAACCTGTCCTCTTACAAATTAGGTCTGAATTTAGCCGTTTACACGTATGGCCGAAAACTGACGTAATTTGAAAATTATAAACAAATTGAAAATAAATTTGGGATTTTCTTTTTCCAAAACAGTAAGTTAAAGGTCCTCTGGTAGGTTAGGAGGGCTTGACTATTCTCTCAGGTCGGCAATCTTGCATATATCACAACGGTTGAACTTCTACCATGAAGCAGTACTGGTGAGGTCCCACCAAGACCTGTACTGGTGAGGTCCCACCAAGACCAGTACTGGTGAGGTCCCACCAACACCAGTACTGGTGAGGTCACGCCAAGACCAGTACTGGTGAGGTCACGCCAAGACCAGTACTGGTGAGGTCCCACCAAGACCAGTACTGGTGAGGTCCCACCAACACCAGTACTGGTGAGGTCACGCCAAGACCAGTACTGGTGAGGTCCCACCAAGACCAGTACTGGTGAGGTCCCACCAACACCAGTACTGGTGAGGTCCCACCAAGACCAGTACTGGTGAGGTCCCACCAAGACCAGTACTGGTGAGGTCCCACCAACACCAGTACTGGTGAGGTCACGCCAAGACCAGTACTGGTGAGGTCCCACCAAGACCAGTACTGGTGAGGTCCCACCAACACCAGTACTGGTGAGGTCCCACCAAGACCAGTACTGGTGAGGTCCCACCAAGACCAGTACTGGTGAGGTCCCACCAACACCAGTACTGGTGAGGTCACGCCAAGACCAGTACTGGTGAGGTCCCACCAAGACCAGTACTGGTGAGGTCCCACCAACACCAGTACTGGTGAGGTCACGCCAAGACCAGTACTGGTGAGGTCCCACCAAGACCAGTACTGGTGAGGTCCCACCAACACCAGTACTGGTGAGGTCCCGCCAAGACCAGTACTGGTGAGGTCCCACCAAGACCAGTACCGGTACCAGTAAGGGCCTTGATCTACGAATCACTAACCAGACTAACTTCGAGTGAATACATAACAATATTTCCAGATGCCAAAAATATAGGGAAAAGTAGATCATAAAAATTATTGTAAGACCCTTCAAATTAACTTACTAAACAAACCAAAAATTGGATGAAGGAATTTCCTCTAGATAATTATCATGTTATAGAAATATGAGAGAGTCAAAATAGGCCCCAATGATGAATTTTTTGTAAGTTATTAGATTATTAAAAGTAAATATGGCTAAATGTATCTCATTTACTCTCACCAAGGACATAAATACTTGAGGAAAAATATTATATACTACATTTAGCAAAATATGATAGCTTATAAATACATAAATGGTGAAATGCTGAGAAAAATATACCTATAGCACACGTCAGACTGTAATTGGAATGTGCAGCATGGTGGCCACACCGACAGAAACATAACATTAAAATGTAACAAGACCAAAGACAGTACAAAATGGATTCAATTGGTCACAAATATGAATTATGAGTAGAGGATAAAGGTACAAATGGATGAAAGAGTATATATATATATATATATATATATATATATATATATATATATATATATATATATATATATATATATATATACATATATATATATATATATATATATATATATATATATATATATATATATATATATATTATATAATGATTAAAATATATCAATAAACTGGATAAAGTTTAGATTCACGAATAGATTCTATCATTTACCTGGGTAAATAGTAGTTTTAAAACTGGGTTGTTGATTTATGGATCAAGTGACCGGATACCATAAAAGGCGTGGGATCGCTGGATTGTTTCAAGCGCAGGTTAGACATGTATGAAAGAGTTTAGGTTCATATAGATGAGATGCATCTCATGGGGAAATTGGCCTTCTGCAGTTTACTTTATTCATTTGTTCGTATGTACTGAGTATAGACAAATTGAAAGGGAAGATAAAGAGGAGGTACGGTAAAGAGATGAGAAAAAACAGGAAAGGCAGTTTATGAAGCCAGATGAAACCAGAATAAGAGAGAGAGAGAAAACAGTTGAAAATGATTGAACAAAAGAGCGTAGACAAGAGATAGTAATATTCCTTAATCCTCCGCAATGGAACATTTTAAAGATATTGATACAATTTACAGGGAAGACAGAACAGCATGAGCACACAGCACGACTACAATTAGTCCATCACACGCTAATACCGGTGTATTACCGGAATACCGGTATATACCTATACCGGTGTATACAAGAATACTACTTCACCTGTGAGTACTAGTATACCTGCTAGACCATTACACGTACCGTAGTACCCTCTACACCACCACATGAGTACACTAGTGTACCCGCTACACTACACCTATGCTCCCGGTGTTCTTCGGTGGGGTGAATCTAGTTTAGTGTAGTATGAGAGGTAACGCCAACAGGTTCCAATTCTCCCGAAGAAATAACTTGTTGTAAACGATACAAAAAGCCGCCGTTAACGAGGTTACCAGCGGGCATTACCACATGGACTGGGAGTGGCCAATACGTTAGTGAATGCCTCTTTAACTATCTGATGGGGTTAGCAGTGGCGTGAATTTCGTTCGTGTTTTAAGGGCATCACAATTAAACACCGTTGTTGCAATGATTGATTCCTTATTGTGTACGTGGCAGTCGCTTGTCTGGCATCCTGCACAAGCCACACCATAGCCTGCCAGGAAGCCACACCACATCCTGTCGAGGAGCCACACCATATCCTGCAGGAGCCATCTGTATCATGCAGGAGCCACACCATATCGTACAGGGGACACGTCAGATCTTACAGGAACCACACTACACCCTGCAGATGGGGTCCTGGGCGACTACACACAATACCGACGTCTTAATGCAAAGGCTTTAGTGAATCGTTCTTCACTCGCTCGCAGTTGTTGTTGAAGGATCCCCACACAATTGTTGGAGTGGGCTAGGAGTGTGGGGGTGTTGGTGTGGGGTGTGGGGGTGTCGGTGTGGGGTGTGGGGGTGTCGGTGTGGGGTTGTCGGTGTGGAGTGTGGGGTTGTCGGTGTGGGGTGTGGGGTGTGGGTTGTCGGTGTGGGGTGTGGGGTTGTCGGTGTGGGTCTGGCGGTGAAGAGGTTGGGTGAGTAGTGGGGTCTGGGTGGGGGTGTTGGGATGAGGGTTTTCTTATCTCACCTTACGGTTACCTCGCAGTTGGTTCCAAGGATCGACGTCCCCCGCGGCCCGGTCTCTGACCAGGTCGCCTGGTTGGTGGTCTGGTCAACCAGACTGTTGGACGCGGCTGCTCGTGGCCCAGCCCGGCCTCCTAAGGTTTCCCAATGTCAAGAAATTGTCGTACTAAAGTGCCCTTATCCTAACCTACCAGAGGACCCAAAACAGAAAACGGGACATTATGTCAATTTCGCGAGCCGTTACTATTTTCTAGTACAACAATTGTTGCCCTCAGGTAGAGTATACGTCTGTCCTATGAATGACAGCCTGGTTGATCAGGTATTCTTTGGAGGTGTGGGTGTGGGGATTGGGGGGGGGGGGGGTGTGGGAGGGGAAGAATGAGGAGGGAGTAACTGTTTAGGATGGTTCTATGGTTTTTAACTGTTACAACTGGCACTGTTAATGATTGTTACGACCGTGATGGAGTGACAGTTACAGGGACAAAGACTGGTGATAGAGTGACAGTTACAGGGACAAAGACTGGTGGTGGAGTAACAGTTACAGGGACAAAGACTGGTGATGGAGTGACAGTTACAGAGGACAAAGACCGGTGATGGAGTAACAGTTACAGGGGACAAAGACTGGTGATAGAGTGACAGTTACAGGGACAAAGACTGGTGATGGAGTGACAGTTACAGAGAACAAAGACCGGTGATGGAGTAACAGTTACAGGGGACAAAGACTGGTGATAGAGTGACAGTTACAGGGACAAAGACCGGTGATAGAGTGACAGTTACAGGGGACAAAGACTGGTGATGGAGTGACAGTTACAGGGACAAAGACTGGTGATAGAGTGACAGTTACAGAGGACAAAGACCGGTGATGGAGTAACAGTTACAGGGGACAAAGACTGGTGATAGAGTGACAGTTACAGAGGACAAAGACCGGTGATGGAGTGACAGTTACAGGGACAAAGACTGGTGATAGAGTGACAGTTACAGAGGACAAAGACCGGTGATGGAGTAACAGTTACAGAGGACAAAGACTGGTGATGGAGTGACAGTTACAGGGACAAAGACTGGTGATGGAGAGACAGTTATAGGGGACAAAGACCGGTGATGGAGTAACAGATACAGAGGACAAAGACTGGTGATGGAGTGACAGTTACAGAGGACAAAGACCGGTGATGGAGTAACAGTTACAGAGGACAAAGACTGGTGATGGAGTGACAGTTACAGGGACAAAGACTGGTGATGGAGAGACAGTTATAGGGGACAAAGACCGGTGATGGAGTAACAGATACAGGGGACAAAGACTGGTGATGGAGTGACAGTTACAGAGGACAAAGACCGGTGATGGAGTAACAGTTACAGGGACAAAGACTGGTGATGGAGTGACAGTTACAGGGGACAAAGACCGGTGATGGAGTAACAGTTACAGGGGACAAAGACTGGTGATGGAGAGACAGTTATAGGGGACAAAAACTGGTGATGGAGTAACAGTTACAGGGGACAAAGACTGGTGACGGGAGACAGTCACCAGGTAACCATAAGGGGTTGCCCATTACACAAGGGGAAGAACGACGATCGTAATACCTTTTAGGGAGCCCCTCTAACCATTCTCTGCAAGGAGACACAAAATGTTTTGTACACATTCGTTAAACAAAATATATTCATTCTACAATTTACATGTTTAGTGAAAATGCTTAAGATACTCCTAAATTATATTAGAATATTTGACTTATATATATTGACATCAAGATATTACTCTGGAAGTATTAAGGTAGACTTTTGGCTGTGGGAGTGATCATATCACGTGGGAGAGGCTTCCACACTTAGTAGTAAGTATACAGTACGTATACTATATACTAACAGTTATACTGGACTGTTAGTATAGTCTAACACTACTCAGACTATAAATTTCTCCATAATTAACAAATTTGGCATTTCGAACATTTAAAATTAAAACTGCCAGATTTTAATTTTGTCCTCACTTTACAACTGTATGAGACGAATGCTAATATTAATGCAAAGTAAAACATTCAGTATTATATCTATATCTATACCTTTAAAATTGAATGTCTGTCTGTCTGTCTGTCTGTCCAAAGTTAGAGGACACATGTTTGGGGCTAGCCTCACCCAAGTTTTCTAGATGAAATATGGGTGGTATGGGACTGTCATAGGCCGGTTGGGATCTGTCAAAGTGTCCCACCCCCAACATTAAATGGAATCAGCTCCAATTACGAATCCCAGCGACTCCTGCAAAGCCTAAATTTGGGATTTCATTCTCCAGTGTTTTCCAAAGGTTTTCAAGCTGATCATTATATCCCAACTTGCACACAGACAACGTAACTACAATGTTTTATAACTACGTTGTAACAAGAGAGACAACCCACACGACTGATAATACTGGACGTGACGACGTTACGGTCCGTCCTGGACCAGTAACGGACCGAAGTCACGTCACTTCCTCTATTTTCAGATGTGTGGTTTGGAAGTCTATTGTTCAGCCACGTTGTGACGTACTGTCTGCATACCTTGTAACGTTACAGTGACGTTCTCTGCATATGATGTTACAACGTTACTGTGACGTTATCTGCATACCTTGTAACATTACAGTGACGTTATCTGCATACGTTGTTACAACGTTACTGTGACGCTCTCTGCATACGTTGTTACAACGTTACTGTGACGTTATCTGCATACCTTGTAACGTTAGTGACGTTCTCTGCAACGTATGCAGAGACCGTCACCGTCTCTGTATCGTTCCCCCTGTAACGCTGTCACGAACTTAAATCTGTGACATTCTCTGCATATGTTGTTACAACGTTACTGTAACCTTTGCATAAGTTGTTGCAACGTTACTGTGACTGTGAAAACAACGTTCTTTTAATGTTGTGTGTTTTATTGTTTTGACAGAGAGAGAGAGAGAGAGAGAGAGAGAGAGAGAGAGAGAGAGAGAGAGAGAGAGAGAGAGAGAGAGAGAGAGAGAGAGAGAGAGAGAGAGAGAGAGAGAAGAGGAAAGGGAGGGAGGGAGAGGGAAGTAGAGAAGAGCACACATGTGTGGCCACTCACTTGGTCTTGGGAGACGACGGAGCTGCGGTTACTCCTGACGCCCAGGTCCATGCCGAATGGGTTGAGGTGGCGGGCCCCCAGCGGGGCTCTCTGGGGCTCCGGCTGCTGCCTACTGCTATAGTAGTCACAGTCGCGGGGCGAACCACCGCCTTCCGCAGACGAATCACTGTCGGAACACACACAAAAATATCATCTTGCTTTATGGAAAGCTTACAAACAAAAATCCAAGTTAGATATCTTGGACGAATATGAGATGCATAAAAACTATTTAAATTACAGTCTAAATTACAGACAGTCTACAGTCAGCACCAATAATGATATTCATGAATCTCTCTCTTTCCGGTAATCATCTTGAACTGCTGTACATAACCTGGAACCATACGAGAGAATTACTGTACTGTATTACTCTTAATAATATTAATAGCAATAATAATAATAATATAATGTATTATTATTATTAACATCTTGGAAATCAATGGCAAATACCACACAATATTATTCAATAAAATAATAGAATCTCAGCGCTATTACTAACAACTGTAGAACAACAGTGAAGGTCTAGCTGGCCGGTTGCAAAATAAACATTGACATGTGCCGAGTAACAAAAAAATAATTAATAATCATAATTAAAAAATAAACATGTAACAGTAGTTATTAATAATAATAATTCTAACAAATCATTATAATAAATAATAATAATATTGGGAGAAATAATGATAATTATAATAATAATAATAATTTCATTCGCCTGGGCTCTAGGAGACTCGAATCATACACCCGAGTGAGGCAGAGGCTCTACCCACTCAGCTATGAGTAGCCTTAATAAGGAAAGATTCCAGGAACAACTACTACTGCTGCTATGTTGGAATTTTCAACTTTCCCTGACTACTACTGAAGCCCAGAGGAATTAGTGATTCCACGCCTGAGTCATACCAATATACCAGGTGAATGAAATATTTATTATCACGGAAGTGTGGATGATAATTAATAATAATAATAATGTTGACCAGACCACACACTAGAAGGTGAAGGGACGACGACGTTTCGGTTCGTCCTGGACCATTCTCAAGTCGATTGATTCTCAAGACAATCGACTTGAGAATGGTCCAGGATGGACCGAAACGTCGTCGTCCCTTCACCTTCTAGTGTGTGGTCTGGTCAATATACTTTAGCCACGTTATTGTGACTCATAGCCTGCAATAATAATAATAATATCAGTAATAACAATTATATCCATAACACTTCAAAACAATAAGCAAGGAGCGGATCCCATGGGCTTAAGCCCGCAAGGTCGTCGACCTGAGAATTGGAGGCATGAGAGGTGTATAATAATTAGAAGCGCCTGTGTCTACAGTGTATCGATATGGCCTCTGTGTACGTATTTAAGTGTTAAAGAGGCTATTAGGTTTGGCTAGATTAGGCTATATTACAATATGTTGTTGGCTTATGGTATGTTAGCTTAGGCTCTGCTGTATATATATATAAATGGTTGAATATGTAGCCTGGCAGCTGACCTCAAAGGCTCAGTATAACTAGAATCTGATATACGTATGCCAGGTACTGTATTTTATGTCAATAACACTCATGACTTCAAAGGATTGAAGATACTACCTTCAGAGATTATTATGAAGATATTCTCTTCACAATGAAGAAATAATCTTCAGAGAATATAAAGATATTATCATTAGGGATTATTATTATCTTGACACCAGATTATGCAAGCAGATAAGATGACCTTCCAGAGTTCAAGTATACCCGAGAAAAAAAATCTTTCTTTCTCAGTGCTTCAAAGATACCTTAGTATGGAGGTTCTATCTGGGCAAGTGAGAAGGCTGGAGGAGTCCCGGCGAGAAACTGTGAAGGGACTCAAGTCGCCCAGGGAGATCCCACTTAGTTTTCTGGCAATAGCGATAGGCACGTCGGGCTCTGCAGCTGCAGGGTCGTCGATGGGGTGTGAGCCGCAGAAAGAGGTCTCCAGCAACATGCAAGACGGTGATGGAGACCTTCCACCTATTGACCCCGCATCTGACCCTAGCGACGACAGCCGGCTTCTGCGACCCGGTTGTGGGGGTAGCAGGAAGTCTGACCAGTTATCCGGAATGGGTGATCTCCGTTCCATCATTCCCGGCTCAGATGATAACGATGATAATCGATTGATGCAATCGTTTACTGGCGCCAGTAACCGTTCCAGATCGGAGTTCTCATATTCGTCCCCCTCTTTTTTTATTTCTTCAATTCTTTCTCTGACTGTGGTGAGATCTTCACTTGATGAGGGGCTAGTTGGTTTGTCACTGTCGGACGAATGGTCAGAGCTGTCGCCTTTGTCAGGCGTAGATGCCTCTGACAACGCCTGCCCATTGTCAGAATCTAGGTCTTGGAGAATTAGTGGTTCAGGAAGTGGTGGAGGTAACTTCTGTGTCAGTAGCCCTTCTATACTTGTTCTCTCTTCTTCCAGTCTTTGTTCTTCACTTTGTGGTTTGAACTGCTGCGCTTCTGTGCGTTCTTGAATGTCTTTCTGTCTCTGCTGTGCTTGGTGTCTTGGAGGAACTGTCTTGATCTGACGCACTGGTTTCAGGACTATATCTGGCATTTCGTCGAAATTAATCCAACTTTTAACGTGCTCTGGTTGAGGCTTGATTTCAACATCAACTTGTTTAGTAATGGTCTCGGGTGTCGTGATTGGGGACCGTGCAGGAGAACGAGCCTTAGGTGGAAGAGGCGGTGGTGTTTCTTCTGAACTTTGTAAGCTCCTTTCCCTATATTGCTTTCGTAGGGTCCTCGGACTCCGCAAGCCCTCTTGACAGAAGTCTTCCCAGGTCTTCGAACTCTGTCGTTTTGGACTTCGAGTTGGTAACACTTTCACTGGTCCCGTTTGTGGTATATTGATCATCATTTTATCAGATTCTCCTTCTGGTGTACTAACTATTGGCTTGTACTCTTCTAGACGTCCTGGTATTAAAGGTGTAGTGCTACGTGGTCTATCAATGGACTGAGTATGGTGCATTTTTGTAGCACGCTCCTTGACAGGAATCATGGGAGCTGCAAGTGGGCGCTCCATAGGGAGCGTGGTGGGTACATAGGGAAGTTCACCCTCTTCAAGAGAGTCTTGTGAAACGAGGCCCTTGTTCTCTACATCAGGAGACTCCAAGCTTTCTTCTGTGCCCTGTTGTTGACTTGCTTTTTTCTTAAGATACTCGATTTCTGACTCGCGTTCTGACTCTGATCGCGAGTCTGCGTCGACACTTAAATCCTGAGCAGGCGTCTCCAGAGTCAAATCAACTTCACTTGTGCGATCTTTCTGCTTAGGAGGTAAGATCGGCTTATCACCCTCAGGAGCCTCAATTTCATTTTCTTTAATTTCAACAGGGAGACTAGGAGATGGAGGAGGAAGAGGAGGAGGAGGAGGAGCTGGGGAAGAAGGCAGAATAGGTTTATCAAATACGTCGTCTTCTGTTATCTCTCGTGTCTCACTTACTTCATTCTCTTTGGATTCTTCTACTATGATTGTATCACTACTTGGTTTATTGTCTCCAATATTCATAATAGAAGAAAGTTCATTATAAGAACTGTCTCTAGAACTGATAATACCATCAGGTTTGGGTGTCTCGGGCTCTGCTTTCGTTGGAGCTGCTCTCAGCGGCTCTTTTATCGCCCTGTTTACTTCACTCTCTTGCCTTATCAATCCAAACGACGAGGACTGGTACTTTCCATCATCATTAAACGTGAATTCAACATTAGTGATTGCCTCACTAATTTTACTGTCCGTAGAGGTCGTGCGAGTGTCACTGCTGGGTTTGCCTTTGTCAGGTTCAGATTTCTTTTTGGTTTTCGGCCTGAAGATTGACAGGACACTTCTCCTGTCATGAGTGTCATCTTCAAGGTCTCTCTCTCGGCTTTTACTTCGGCTACGAGATCGACTTCTTGACCGGAACTCCTTCTTTGCAGAACGAATGAACTGACTAAACGGACTTCTACGACCACTGGAACCAGGCGAGTCTGGAGTGACAGGGCTCAAGACACTACTATCAGATTTACGAAATAAATTTGTAAATGAGCTTTTTCTTGACACCGACGGCGATGAGGAGCCACTCTCTACTTCGTCTCTGGTTCTTCGTCTTCTAGATGCTCTGGGTGAGGCAGATGGGGTGGTGGAGTAGGAGCGAGCACTGTGGTACTCCGGAGTTGTGGCAGTGACCGACGAAGCCACAGAGGGTGAGGGTGACGGTCGCGGAAGGTCTTTCAGATCTGGGACCTGAGGAACAGGAACTTTCTTGGGCATCCTCGGTGACCGCGGAGATGACTGAGAAGAAAGTGGCTGTCGATGTTGCTGCTGAGTCTGTCCTGGCTGTTGTGTTTGTTCAAGGTGTAAAGGAGATTTAGGTGGATGTGTTGATTGATGCTCTTTTGGAGGTTTGAGAATGGCAGTGATAATTGGTTCATGTTCCTTAGAAAGAATTTTTTTCGTTTCAGCGTTAGCCTCGATGTTTATTGGAGGTGGCTTTTTTTTGGGAGTAGTGGCCACCACCCTTGCTGAAGGCGGCGCTGATTTAACAGCAGAAACCTCAAGTTTTGTGAGAGGTGCTTCTGCTGTTGCTAATACCTCTTCTGGTTGGAGTCTTGGTAAGGTGGCCGGAGATGTACGGAATATATCAGGTGGCTTTGCTTCCATTGGAGATTTAACTCGTTCTAAGGATTCAATTGCAAAGTCCATCATTTTGACTGTATTAACAGGTGGATCTTCAAAATCAATACTAGGTTGTTGAATGGGGCGACTACCACAGAAAGAGGTCTCTAAGAGCATTCGGTGTGGAGAAGGAGAACGCCGTGTAGAGCCGATAGAGCCTAGAGAGGATAGTCTACTCGAGTGACCACTAGTGACGGGAAGGAGGCCGTCACTGATCACCGAGGAAGAGGAACCTTTACGGTTGAGCTCAGCAACACGCAAAACTTCCTCTCGTCTCTCAAGCTCAGCCAACTTGCACGCGCGTTCTCTTCTGCGTCTCTGTTGCTCTGCTTCTTCTGCATCCAGCTCTTCCGTGCTCGAGTGCAAGTCTGCAGCCATGTTTTCACAAAAATCAGATTTAGCATAACCCGAAAACAGTTCCTTTTCTGGTGTTGACTCTTTGGAGTCAGTCTCGTGAGGCGAGGAAGATGATGCTGCCGAAACACGAATCCTTGGCGACGAGGGCACACTAAGAGCAGCCGTCGCTATAGGCGTGACCGGCGTGGTCGCGCCTGATGTCTCTTCACCAATTTCAGGAAGCTGAGTGCGTTCCTCAGGGCTGGAGTCCGACGTAGTCTTGTCCATACTGAGATCCTCAAAGGAGGCGAGGGGCGCGGGGCCCATCCGCCGCTGCCGGGACGGGAAGCTTGACAGCCGCTGCCGCCCAGCGTCAGACAGACTACGTTTATCGGAGTCCATGCTGTCGGGCGGGGGGTGGCCGCGGCTGTCGGTGCTGCTGCTAGTGCAGCTGCTGAGGGTGATGGCGGTGGTTGTAGTGGCCATGGCGGAGGTGTGTGGGTGTGGGCTTGGGATGTGTCATGTGCAGGGGTGCAGGCGTCACGTCTTGGCAGCGGGCGGGCCGTCCCGCTTGTTTACAGCCTCACCTCCACCACTTCTGGCGCGCTCCCACCTGCGGAACAACCACACACGTTACTAAACATCACAATAAATGTACAACTACCTCATAACAAGCCGTCCTCACCTCATGCAAAAAATATCCAGTAAACTTCATATAGTACTTTAAAGTTAAGCGAAATTTTGTAAATTTCTATGTTAATATGATACTAAAAACTGTGTAAATCTTCGTAACCACCATAGCAGAAGATAACTTACCGGCCACATCCTGATTAAGGACACTATACATAACTATAGTTTCAGTGTCATCAATAACTGCCATAGCAGGGACATATTTTTAATACATTAATTACTTCTAGATAATATACACAAATCACTTTAAAAGGAGAACAAATATTAATTGGTAAGTATTAAGAGCAACAAAGTTGAACATTTAGCTGTTCTCAGGAGACAGTAAATAGCAGCGAGATAACAGAATGTTCATCAACGGTACATGAAGGAACTCTAGTTGTTATATATTGGTGATGTTATTATGTGATATTGATATGATGTTACTGTGTGATGGTGATGATACTGTGTGACTCTTAACGGTGTAGTCACGGTGACAACCACACCTTCATGACGAAGCAAAGCAAAAAATTGTTGAAGAGGAACGAGGGGCGGGACGATAGGTGACGAGGGGTCACGGGGAATATGGAGTGAAAAGTTTGGAAGAAGTGGACGGAGACCCGGGTGCACCCGGAAAAAAACCTTCTGTATATATAAATGGAAATGTCTATCTGTTCGAGATTGGAGAGGAGAAGTGAGAGATGAGAGGGGAAGAGGGGAGGGGGCGGAAAAGGGGGTTGAGGGAAAGAATGGGGGGGTGAAGGGAGATTAGAGATACTCCCGGACACCGCCGGATACCCGACCTAGTAATCTATACTCTCGTGAGCCATTACATGCACTTGGGAGATGCTGGAAGGTTGGCCTGAAGACGCTATACTCTTCGGGGAGTCCAGAAATGTCGATACACTTTTTTTTTATCCTTAAAATGTTTTATTTGTCGAGTTGTAAAATAGAATTGGAAAACTTGAGTCACAAGAGCGTATGCCACAAAGATGGGAATTCTGTGTTCTTCCGCGTGGAAATAATTACTAAATTAAGTGTGATAAAGCAGACACACAGAGAAAGGCTGGGAAGAGGAGAAGGAGGGGAGAAGGAAGAGGTGGAATGGAAGAGATGACGAGGAAAAGAAGTAAAAGGTAGAAGAAGGGAAAGGAGGAGAAGTTCCGTTGGTGAAACAGACATACTGGCCGACAGCTAAGATATTAAAAGTGGAGGATATTAAAGACGTGTCCCCCATAGGGTTGTCAGGCAAGACGGCCTCGCTGATCCACGGGTGTGGGACCGAACCCCCCCACCCACCCCCACCCCCACTCCCGTCTCAACTCCACCACAACTCACATGAATCAATATAAGAGGAAATATAACCAAACGAAGGCAATACGCTGCGTGACCCCGCGGAACAATGAGCACTGCTGAGCACTTCACAGTAACGTCACTGAGCACTGCATTGTAATGCAAGTGAAATATAAATATTAACATCGCTGAGCGCTGCACAATACCCTCATTAGGAATTACTCAAGTGCCCAAGAGTATTGCTGAGCGCTGCACAATACCATAAAGAAATAATATCAGCTAACCAGCAAAAATTCATCTCTTAATGGAGATCCCTTTGCAAGATTGCACTGCAGCAGCTGTTCTGATGAACGTGACAATTACATGTTATAACACTGTTTATACTTATTAAATACAGTGGGCAGAGGGAGGGTAGGAGAGAGAGTGAGGGAGGGTGGTAGGGGAGGAGATGGGAAGGAGGGAATGTGGAAGAGGAGGAGGGAGTGAGGGAGGATGAGAGGGGAATAGGAAGACCGTGAAGGAGGAAGGGAGACAAAAAAAGAGGGATGGATAGTAGTAGGTAGGGAGGGAAAGGGGTGGTTGCTGGGATAGGGAGAGAAAGAGTTTTTGCTGGGACAGGGAGGGAAGACATGGTTGCTGGGTGAAGGGAGGGGGTGTGAAGGAAGGGAAGGAGAGGGGGGGTAGGGAAGATGGAACATCTGGATGAGGGACAGAGGCCGACGACACCCATCACCTTAACTATCCACACAGTGTGTGTCTAAGGACGCGGCAGACAAGCACTTGGATCTCGGAGATCTTGACAAGAATTAATCAAGCCTCGACCCAACCACTCACTACATCTGCGCATCGTTCCTTAATCACGGCAACTTTGTTTACATGTATTAAATCTTTTATGAGTTCCGAAGCACTACGAGATTATTCGTAACTAATAACCTTGGGTTATTAAAACCCTTGAGTTACATGGCGGCGTTTAAACATGGCCGCCAAGATGTACAGGTTACGTAGATGGTTGTATAAATGGAGGAGAAGAGAATGCAGAGAGAAGGAAGTCTTGTGAAGAAAGAAGAGCGGATGGGAGAATCACAAGGTCCCATCCAAGACAAGACTCCGGCCGACAAGATTACCGCCGACAAGACTGCCGCCGACAAGTCTTGGGCCGACAAGTCTTAGGTCGACAAGATTACCGCCGACAAGACTCCCGCCGACAAGTCTTGGGCCGACAAGACAGGACGACAAGCCTGGAGGCGGTATACTGGGCCTCACTTGGCTTTAACAGCCAAGGCGCCTCAAGCCTTCGGTCCTTCTCAGATCTCAGCGCTTAATCTGGTCACATTCTTCTTTCTGCAAGGAATGTTGGTGCTTGTTGTGGTGGTGGTGTTGATAGTGGTGGTGGTGGTGATGCTGCTAGTGGCGGTGGTGGTGCTGCTAGTGGTGGTGGTGGTGGTGCTGCTAGTGGTGGTGGTGGTGGTGGTGCTAGTGGTCAAATCATTAATCAAAACCCCTTTCCGTTGTCTTCAATAACACATGTCTGCAAGACTGACAGCTTCCCCCAAAAATGCATATATGCAAAAGAGGAATACTCTATGCGACAGATATAGACATAGAGGAACCTATGTACATACCGAAATATAGCGAGATATACAGATTTACATACACAGGGGGAGCACTGGACAAAGAGAGAAGGGAGTTACAGCATAACCCTCGTATTTTTTCACTCGTTACAGTGGGGGAGAAGGGAGAGACTACACTTGGGACTATCCGGATAAGTGGTAAAATGTGTTGGGATATTTCGGGAGAGGACACCACTCACGCAAGGACACACATCTGTACACTGTATGTACGGAATCTGTACACCTATTGATTGACGGTTGAGAGGCGGGACCAAAGAGCCAGAGCTCAACCCCCGCAAACACAACTAGGTGAGAACTAGGTGAGTACACAAGGGGACACAGGTGGAGACTGAGTACCCAAATGAGCCACAGAGACATTAGAAAGAACTTTTTCAGTGTCAGAGTAGTTAGTAAATGGAATGCACTAGGACGTGATGTGGTGGAGTCTGACTCCATACACAGTTTCAACTGTAGATATGATAGAGCCCAGTAGGCTCAGGAATCTGTACACAAGTTGATTGACAGTTGAGAGGTAGGACCAAAAAGCCAGAGCTCAACCCCCGCAAGCACAACAACTAGGTGAATACACACACACACACACACACACACACACACACACACACACACACACACACACACACACACACACACACACACAAGCTAACAAGCATTTCCTACACGTTACTAGACAGACTGATCCGAAGCAGGAAAGTACAACACCTAGAAGAGCAAAACTTGGCCTCAAACACCAACACGGATTTAGCAAAGGAAAATTCTGCGTGACAAACTTTCTGGAGTTCCACAACAACATGACATATCAAACAAGATATAAAAAATAGGTATATTCCTCGACTATCAGAAAGCATTCGATACTGTCCCACACAAGAGACTCCTACCCAAGCTAGAGAAGCAGGCTGGTTTATTGGGACAAGTCATAAGGTGGGGGCCAGAGAGTACCTCTCAGGAAGGAACCAAAGGGTGACAATACGAGTGGAGGTATAAGAATGGAGGGAAGTTACGAGTGGAGTACCACAAGGGGTCGGTTGTAGGGTCCAACCCATTTCTAATATATATGTCATCAACCTGACAGAGAAGAGTGGCACCTCTTTATTAATGCTTGCAGATGAAGCATAACTAATGGGAATTGTCAGGACTGATAGGTTGTGAAGCATTGCAAATTGATTTCGACAATCCAGAGTTGTTCTCAAAATTGGCTGCTAGAATTTAACCCAGCCAGTGAGTTATGAGGATAGTTACATGAGTTATGACATCCCTCCCACTGGCCACTGGATCAACATCCGAGGTGTCGACCCTGGCCTCCTGCCCGCCAGTATTCCAGAGGGAATCCTGGAAAAGGTCCCCAAGAGCCCATAAAGTCCTTTGTCCAGGGCAAGGATATGGGTGAGTGAGGTTATGTCCAGAGTTGGGCTTCTGAGGGGTTGGGCTGGCTGCCTCCACAGCTGCTGGTGAAGCAGCTCATCACAGCTGCTGGTGAAGCAGCTCATCACAGCTGCTGGTGAAGCACTTCATCACAGCTGCTGGTGAAGCAGCTCATCACAGCTGCTGGTGAAGCAGCTCATCACAGCTGCTGGTGAAGCACTTCATCACAGCTGCTGGTGAAGCACCTCATCACAGCTGCTGGTAAAGCCGCTCATCTCAGCTGCTGGTGAAGCAGCTCATCTCAGCTGCTGGTAAAGCCGCTCATCTCAGCTGCTGGTAAAGCCGCTCATCTCAGCTGCTGGTGAAGCACTTCATCACAGCTGCTGGTGAAGCACCTCATCACAGCTGCTGGTGAAGCACCTCATCACAGCTGCTGGTGAAGCACCTCATCACAGCTGCTGGTGAAGCACCTCATCACAGCTGCTGGTGAAGCACCTCATCACAGCTGCTGGTGAAGCACCTCATCACAGCTGCTGGTGAAGCACCTCATCACAGCTGCTGGTGAAGCACCTCATCACAGTTGCTGGTGAAGCACCTCTCCAGATTTACAATTATAAACAGCTCTACAACTCCACTCATCCCTAAAAATTATAAATTATACCCCTTAACGGCGTTTCTCAATTAGATAAACACACGGGACGATTTCTGTCTTTGCTCTTAATGCTGGTTAATTAAGAAAAAATAAACACAATAATGACATACATACATTTACATATGATTAGAATTAGCTTATTTGAACTTGCGGAAGCCTTTAGTTATCTTGGGGGTTCATGAACCACAGGTTAAGAACCCATAAAGATTCAGGGGTTTCGAGTGTTCTGGCGCGACCTTTCCCCAGCGGGAAGACGATACGTGGAGGGAGATATGGAGCTGTGTGGAGAGCCGCGTGGTGAGAAGGGAATATAGAACTGTTACGTGTCTTGACTCTATTGTCCCCCAAGGAATTTTTTTCATTCTCTCAGTCCAGGAGTCTTTTTCCATTCTCTCAGTCCAGGAGTCTTTTTCCATTCTCTCGGTCCAGGAGTCTTTTTCCATTCTCTCAGTCCAGGAGTCTTTTTCCATTCTCTCAGTACAGGAGTCTTTTTCCATTCTCTCGGTCCAGGAGTCTTTTCCATTCTCTCAGTCCAGGAGTCTTTTTCCATTCTCTCGGTCCAGGAGTCTTTTTCCATTCTCTCGGTCCAGGAGTCTTTTCCATTCTCTCAGTCCAGGAGTATTTTCCATTTTCTCAGTTTAAAGGCTAGTCATCACAAAGGAAACTGTGGTAAAAAGAGACACAAACTCTACATATTGTCTACTAACCAGAAGTAATTAAGTGCTTCAGTAAGAGAACACAGGAAAGTAATATGGCAGGGCGGAGGTGAATGAGAGGCTGGATCACAAAGTCTGGAGACCTTGAGGGGGAGACTGAATACATACCGGAGACGCCAGCTTGAGCCGCGGCTGCCCGTATTGGAGGAGGCGCTGTAGGACGGAGCAGGATGAAGAGGGAGAGGTGGAGAGAAGGCAAAGGAGGACGGAAGAAAGACGAGAATATGGAGGCTGAGGATTCAGAGAGAAACGGAGAGGAGGAGGCTTGGAGGAGCCCTCTGCCCAGGCTGCAAGTGAACATAAACTAGAGCGGCACCTCCTCTCTCACACTACCCGAATGGCCATCCTCCCTCCCTCCCTCCTCTTCCCCCCTCGACGACATATTTTGGTCTGTATTGCCTCGTAAAAGTTCCACGGCCGTGTTCGGGATTTAGAGTTTTCGCGACTCGGAAGAACATTGATGTTGGTCATGTTTACATGTAGCCAACCACAACAGCTCAGCCCCCTCCAGTTATACTGGTGGCATACTTCTCTTCTGATATCTAATTTTGTTTAATCTAAACGGGAGTTAGTCGATTATGAATGTCATTACTTAATAATGTCTGGCCAAAGAGTGAGATCTAGCTCTAGGGACCAGCCGCATACTTATTTTAATAAACTTATATATTATATGTACATTAGAAGCAACAAGTATTCAATATAAATACGAATACGAAGAGGGTGTTACGAATGGTGTCTTCGTAACCCTCTCTTCCTGCTTTCAGGAGTCATATATACACTTTTTTAAACTTACTTCACCTTCCAAGGTACCTTTTTAGTTCAAGTTAGCTGTATATTTATCGTGACTTTTTGGAAGTGTGAATTTCGAAGGGTAGCCTAGCAAGTGTGATTTTCAAATGTGGCGACAAGTAGTGTCCTCGCTTGAGGCAGAATGTCGCGCTTACAAGAGCAGAGCCTGATCCAGGGGTCCTGAATGTAAGTGTGCGACCTGATTGGCCATGTTTCATATCAACCTACCAATTGGAACATGACCTGTGACTCCCATGGGGGTAGCTGCGAGGCAGCCCATTGACTCTGGAATAGTGTACCCTGAGAGCTTGAAGGGTACACATGTACTATGAGTGTTCTGTATTTGGCGAGGATTAGATGCAGTGCAACGAAGCCAGACTGTAAAAGAAACGTAAAGAGGGCTCACAGTGCACGGGAATGGTCGAGGCATTAACTTCAAGGAACAAGTTTCGCATTTTCCAAGAGTTAGTGACGTGCCAGAAGCGGTTTGCTGTTTGATGAAGCCAGCCACGACTCGAGGAATGCTAGTGGTAGTGAACCACTGTTCTCCACACCCAGGCTATAAACATATCCAGAGAAGAGGATTGAGGAATTGCTGCTCTCACTGGCAAATCTGAAGATCTAACCTAACATGGAGTGAAGGCCCAGTCAAGGACGATTGGTTATACAAAGTAAGGAGTGCACTGCCAAGACAGTGAAGGTCACTATATGCTCCAGTGACCTTCTGACTGCCATGAGTGGTAGCCCATGAGTAGGGCCACGGTATTTTACCAGTGAAGGCGGGGAGCATTAAAGTCACAGCCTGACAGTTGAGTTTGCGTCACGGTTATCTAACAGTGAAGGTAGTAATTAAACGTACATGTAAAAACATTTAATTATAGTGGTGGCCTCAAGTAAGTGAGGACCACCAACTTTACGCAGTGATTGCAGTGCCACTTGTTGTTGTTGTTTTAGATTTAGCTACTCAAAACGAAATGTCCATGTAGCACGGGCTATGGTGAGCCCATAAGCAGCAGTGCCATTAATCATGGTCACATTTATGGACCAATGCGAGGGTCAGAGAGATGAAGTGAAAAGACTACAGTACTAAGAGGATGTCATAGAATTGTGGGGCGCCAGGAAGACCTCTGCATAAAGAACCGGCAGTGACGTCATGATGAATTTGGCGCCAAGGAGTCAGCGACACTTTGCGAGCTAGAATGACACGCTACCCGCTCGTCAACGCCACGCCTTGTTTTGTTACAAATGATGTTAGTAGCTGCTATTGAGGCGAGAGTAGACTCGTTGTCATATAGTTATGAAGTGAAGAGGCACATGTGAGACTACAGTAAGTCTGACGACTCCTTGTAATGTCATTATATCCGAACACTGGACATTAACTCTGGTGAGTTGTCACATCCGGACAAAAGGCCAGTTTGCGGAGACCAGTTAAGTCCCACAGTTAATATTAACGTAATGCTATATAAAATAATATAGAGTGAGTCAATACATAACAAGTCATCATGAGTACAGACGTCCTGATGACTTGTCTGTACATGATGACGAGGACTACCTGCAGTGACTACCATTCTCATTACATGTTTCGTGATGAGACAGCTTCCCATCACACGTTTTGTCTCATCACCAGGTTTCTCATCATATATATATCAAAAACGAGTCATATGATGTAGAATATATTAGTCTACAGCATTACTTGTCGTGATCGCTATCTCCGCCAGAGGGAACGACTATTAACGATCTCAGACCATCCCAGACACGATCGGACCCTCAAGTACCGCCATTACCTACGGCCAGTTACAGCTGCCTGACCGAGTGTGCAAGACACCCAGCCAGCACGTATTAACATCAGTTTAACATGCTGTAAAATTGACCTGAATACAAAGTTAGGCTCGCAGTGGTGAGCATTTGATGGTGGGGAACAGCAGTCGGTTCACCGGGTCGAAGCCCATTTGGTTTACTAAGTTAGTCCTATGAAGTGTAGACTCTTCATTACCGTCATTGTTAGTAAATTGAAGCGGAGACCATCTTGTTGTCCTGTCCTCTCTTCGCTGTTGTCCACAGCGAAGAAGCGATTGAAATGTTCATTTTTTTCTACTTTCGAGCACATTTGCAACAAAATTGTATGCAAGGTCAAGTTTGCTCTGCGTTAAAGAAATATGAAAGGAAAAGTCTTGACAGAATATTGCGAATGTAATGATTAGAATGGTGACCCCTGGCTGCTGGAGGAGCAGCCGTGGCCAGTGCGCCTCCTCACAGACGCCCTCACTGGTGGCGTCGGAGCCAACAAGATAAAGTGCCACTATGGCAGGAGTCTCAGAGACTGGGTCAGTCGGACTAACACGCAGACAGGGGTGGACGGGAGAGACGTTGGATGGACTGGCGGGATGATGGACGGGCGGGACGTTGGACGGGTGGCACATGGCTTCAGAGAGCTAAAGTCTTAACAAACTTGAATTCTATGACAGTCATCAAAATAAGACAAAAAAACGGGTAGACTGCAACTTGACAGATTGTCAGAAAGCTTTTGACACATATCGTCATAGACCACTAATACCCAAAATGGAGAGACAAGCGGAGGTAACAGGAAAAGATCATCTACAAGAGGACAAGACGTGGGTGGGACGCGGGGTGGCCACGGATGGCGCGTGCCTCCAGGGGTGACCAGAGGCGGGAAGGTGAAGGGGCAGGCGCGGTGCAGGAACGTCTAGACACGCTCATGGCGGCAGCTCTGCCATCAACTCCTTCCAGAACCCCGGGAACGTGCTCCGTCCGCCCCCCCCCCTCTCTCTCAAAAGAGGGGAAACAAGACACTGGCGCTTGCTTCACGTACTAATTCAAAAGCTTCATTAAAATACAAATATACACGCTTGCACTAAGGTGAAAATTTTTAAGCGTACATATCTCAACTTTTACACGTCCTACACAGCGGTAAAATTGAATGAAGCAGCTCTGTTTGCTACTTACAAAACTCTTTGTACATTTATTCCGCCTTTGGATCGAGTAAAGGTATATTCACTTCACCAATTTGGGTTAAAAAAAATGTGATTATATAGCATCTGGGACTGTGATATAACTTGGAGATTATCAAACGGATACTTCTTTAAGTAATAGATGAATAAAGTGGCTTTCTATCCAGCCTCTAATGGCATTCATCGTGTCCGGCTGACCTATTCCATAGGAAGGGGGGCTACCTTGTGGTGATTCCGAGGATCAACGTCCCCGCGGCCCGGTCTCTACCAGTTTGGGGCGTGGGGGGGGGGGGTATATCTACTATTCCGCTAACGTCCGTTCATTATTTCCTTTTCAATATTTTGCGCATTTACCCGCATTTCAATATTTCTTTCATTTTCACGTCTCGTTTATCTTCGTCCGGAAGAGAAACGTCCTGGAAGAGGCAGACTCTATACGCGACTTTAATATGTAGATATGATAAGAGCCCAAAGCGTTTGAAAGAATTTGCATTCCAGTTCCCAAAGTTCAGAGGCAGGACCCAAGAGCCGAAGCTCAACTCACAGCAGCACAGGTGGACGATGACAGTTAGGGTGAATGTACTCACCTATTTGGGCTTGCGGGGGTTGAGCTCTGGCTCTTTGTTCCCGCCTCTCAACTGTTAATCAACTGGTGTAAATGTGTTCTGCGTTGCATAGCTTCTGCAATCAACTCCCAGTGAAACATATCCCGTGTCCCGGATGGGGTGTTTCTCAAAGGCTTCCCGCCCTCCTTGTCCTCCCCTCATATTCATTACCTGTGAAGCAGAGCCCTGCCACTACCCTCATTTTTCACCCCTCACCCCTCCAGACAGACCTCACTACTGTTACCAACTCCCTTCCACCCAACCACCCACCCCCTTCATCCACCAACCCATTTCCGTGCTCACTTCAGTGTCCTTCCTGTCTTAAATACACATTCGTCTTCCCTTCATTATCTCATGCTCATCACTTCCTTAAACCTAAGGCAATTTTCTCTAGCTTACTCGTGTTCTTCCTCATTATTGTGCTTATATTTTCTACTCTCTCTCTCTCACACACACACACACACACACACACACACACACACACACACACACACACACACACACACACACACACACACACACACACACACAATCTTCCCTGCCTCCCCTCTCTATCTCACACACACACCAATATCCACACACACTCCCTTCCGCACGCACACACACACACACACACACTCTCTCTCTCTCTCCAATTGATAATTGATGAAGATTAAGCCCCCCAAGAGGTGGCACGGGCATGAATAGCCCGTAACTATTCACTCTTCCCCCCCTCCTGTATCCACCCCTCCCCCATATTAAGGCCTGCACTGCTCTCCCCCCTCACCCTGACACACACATTCTCCTCCTCCTCCTCCCTCATACATTTATCACATTCTTCTAACTTGGCGCACACTCATTTACATCACTTTTTATCCCTCAGATGTTGGCTTTTCTTCCTTCTCTGCCTCGCACCCTATTTGTCTTCCTCTTCCTTACTTCCCCCCCCTTTCCCTTCATTTTTCATTCATTTCCCTGTTCATCCTAATACATTTACTCTTAATAATAATTACTCAACCTAATAATATTAATATTTTGAAACTTATCACCGAATATAACTTCTGTATTATCAATCATCGTCATCCATTGTCCCCAGTAACCAATCCTAGTCATCCATCGTCCCCAGTAACCAATCCTAGCCATCCATCCATTCCTCAAGTAAGTAAGCAATGATCAAAAGAAGGCACCAAGCCGGGAAGGTCATGTAGCACCATGAAATGTGCGGGATATTCATGGGGCGCTAAATATCACTTAGGATGCCAATACGAGAACAAAAGTACATAAGGCGAACGATATCAAAGGTATACGATTCACCAAGTATTCTATCGTGGGGGATCAAGTGACCGCGAGGGACGGTCAGGAAGCAAGACACACGCTCGTCCTGGAAGTCAGGACATTCAACAAGGAGATGCACGACTGTAAGAGGGACAATGCAGTTTGGACAATAAGGAGCAGGGCGGCGCTCCATTAAGTTCCCGCCTCCATTCCCCAAACCGTCAACTAATCTTGATAGTTGTACAATCTCAAGCCCCTTCTTCCACCCCCGCCTGTCTGCTATTTCGAAATCCCTCATGCCTCTGCCAGCTCCTTCCAGGAGACACTTATCATACTTCAGACGCTGTTGTCCTAGTGTGGGGCCCTTTGCCTCTCTGGCTGTGGACTGTCTCGATGCTCTCGACACGATGCTAAATCCCACTCAGTAACCAATTCTCTCTGATCAAAGCCTCGGGCCTCAGATCCGATAGGGACGTACTGGTGAGCCAAATGAAGGTGTTTCTCTGACGAAGACAGTGGTGATATGTTTGACTAGTGGAGGGCAATGTAGGTTCGGCCAAGATGGATACACAGGCATATATTCCCATGCTAGTTGCTAGCCATTCCTCTAGGGGTGTTTAGGTAACCTTCCTTCAGGCGATCAACAAAGATAACATACATAAACAGCGTTAGAGTACCGGGTTCTCTTATCTCTACCGGGCACCTGTAACCTGTATTCTCCAGCTTTTGTTTTTGCCACAAATGCACTTAATAGTGTGAGCAGGGGAAAGTGAGGCAACATGGGAACATTCAGAAGGAAAGTGGATCACTTGAAAAGGACTCACTCTCAGTCCTGGAGTGTTTCAGCAGAAGAGGATCCAGAGTTAGGATCGAAATATATAATCTACATTTCCTCGTGTTTTCAAAATAGTGGTTTATTATTATCATTGCTTAGTGCGCTATTGCACTTCATTCTCAAATAAATAATATATATATATATATATATATATATATATATATATATATATATATATATATATATATATATATATATATATATATATATATATATATATATATATATGTCGTACCTAATAGCCAGAACGCACTTCTCAGCCTACTATTCAAGGCCCGATTTGCCTAATAAGCCAAGTTTTCATGAATTAATGTTTTTTCGTCTACCTAACCTACCTAACCAAACCTAACCTAGCTTTTTTTGGCTACCTAACCTAACCTTACCTATAAATATAGGTTAGGTTAGGTTAGGTAGGGTTGGTTAGGTTCGGTCATATATCTACGTTAATTTTAACTCCAATAAAAAAAAATTGACCTCATACATAGAGAAAAGGGTTGCTTTATCATTTCATAAGAAAAAAATTATAGTAAATATATTAATTCAGGAAAACTTGGCTTATTAGGCAAATCGGGCCTTGAATAGTAGGCTGAGAAGTGAGTTCTGGCTACTAAGTACGACATATATATATATATATATATTATATATATATAATTATTATTAATATATATATATATATATATATATATATATATATATATATATATATATATATATATATATATATTATTTCCATTGCATGTGTGAAGAGCTGCACAAGGAAGAAAAATCTCGTAACCACCCATTTCTTACCGGATCCAGTGATTTAGAAGATTGGTGCAGGCGAAAGAGGAGCTCCAGGCACTTAAAGTGTGTGAAGGTTGAGATAGATGGTCTGATGGTGGGGCCAAGTGGTGGAGTAGATCTGGCTTAGTGGAGGAGTAGGTGGACTGGCTTGTTATGGTGGCGAATGAAAGAGGCGAGAGGGAAGGAGGATTGACAGGGATGTGGATGCAGATGGAATGAGAGAGAGAGAGCAAGGGATGTGACCTATAAGGCGGTCATCTTAAGGAAGCCGGAGGTGGTCGATAAAGATGGGATGGCTGTGATGTGTTGATGCTGCAGTCCCCCCCCCCCCCTCACATCTCCACTCATCTCACAAGAGGAGCCTACTAGTAAATTACTACTACTACTACTACTACTACATAGCCTTCCAGGATTGATGCCTTCTTTGGATAATTACTTACTACTACTACTATTACTGCTACTAATAACTTAAGTTATAACTTGCAATTTAAAGTTACTCTGAATATATTAAATATGCCAAAGTATTTAGTTGGATTAGAGAATAGAGGTTGATCACTGTCGTCGAACTGGTGGCTAAACATCTAACGTAAACAAAACAAAAATTGGTGGAATTTTTTATCGCAAAAGCAATTGTTTACATCGACAATAGCAAAGGATTCACAGTTCTTGTTTAACAATTTTACTATATTTTTTATATGTTTACATTTATCAAAACTTATTTAATCTCCAAAGCACTGCGAGGTTATAACAATAATAACCACGGGTTGTCAAGTTTCCAGGCTCATAAACTGTTTAATATAGGTAAATAAAGCCGCCATGATTCGGGAAAGATGTACAGGTTTCGTAAATGATTAGGTAAATGTTGAATGAATCCTGGCCCTGCAGGTCAACCACAGGGATCTGGATACTGATTGATTAATCTACATTAATCTCTCTAATCTTAAGGTAAGTCAAGTGGATCACCATCATGTCAGCGAGTTATACATCAATATGAATTTGTGTATAAATTTGATAAAGTTTGTTCTCATGACTCAAGTTAAGCTACAGACATGCGCGATATTAAAGACAGCCGTCAACTAGAATATGAAATTCAAATTGCAATGCATAAATTAATTACAAAATTTTATACTTTCTGTTCCAAGAAATCTTGAAGTGACTGTAATACCTGGGAACTCTTGGCTTCCGCTTCAGGAGGCCATTAGCCACTGTCAGCCGTGAAAACAAGAGAAGCAAAAATAATTCGGATTTTCAGTGGCGGGAACTGCCCGCCACTGCAGCAATAAAACCAACCAACGGAAGGCAAAAACTTTCCTAGACAAAATTGAAGGAAGAGTCGTCCTTTCTCCTCCACTGTGGGAGAGCTGGTTGGGCCCCTCAGTTTGGGGGAAGTGGGTGGTCTTAGCAGGTGGGGAGGAGGCTGGGCGGCAGTGGTGGGGTGCTGGTGGGCCTACATTGTTACTCCTCAACGTTTGCTTGTGAGTGTGAGTAGGGGTAGAGGTAAATGTGGGAGGGGGGGAGGAGGAGATGAGTGTAGAGGGTGGGGGAGGTGTGTGGGGGGGAGGTAAGTGTGGGGGATGGTGAGTGTGGGGGGGGGAAGGTTGCCACAGCAGTCGTACACAGCAGACAAAAGTCTAATCAAGGTGAAACCAGGAAGGGATACCGCTGTTGTTCTCTGAAGATAATACACCACCACACCTGTTCTCTCTCTCTCTCTCTCTCTCTCTCTCTCTCTCTCTCTCTCTCTCTCTCTCTCTCTTCCTCTCTCTCTCTTCCAAATACTTATCGTATTATTACAAGTACTTATATTCTAAATAATGTTGTAAATCATATAAACGCATCAAGAACAATTACAAATAATGGATAAAATGAATCAAGTTAAATATCGTTTTTGTAGTTGTTTCAGTGCCGTGTACGCCGGGAGGTGACCTCTGGTTATGCAGGTTACAGTCCTGGTCAGGTCGTAGAGTTCTTAGTGAATATATATCTAATCACTAAGAACTCTCAGAACGCGCAGAAACATACACACACACTAAGTATACTGTATGTGTGTGTGTGTGTGTGTGTGTGTATGTGTGTGTGTGTGTGTGTGTGTGTGTGTGTGTGTGTGTGTGTGTGTGTGTGTGTGTGTGTGTGTGTGTGTGTGTGTGCGTGCGTGCGTGCACGCGCTTACACAAAATTCTAGGTGGCGTATGAGAGGTGTGAAGGAAGAGGAAGCCATACTTGAGATCAATATGCTGGGCCATATTTCTGAGGAGTTATGGTCTTTTGGCTGAGCATTGATCTTCCGCCGCACCTTCCCCGGCCACTCTCACACCGCCACCACCCACCCACTTGGACTGGTCGGTATACAGCGTCGTCCTCGCTTCCTCAAGAGTCCACGTTCGATTCCCGATGGTCGAAGTGGTCGGGCACCATCCCTTCCCACCGTTCTCATATCATATATGCAATTATGGACTCATATCCCTTCCAAATCACAGTCATATTCGCTTTTTCTCTTGATAATTACTCGTGCGTGGAGTGACTCCATATTTCACACCTTGGCAAATGCAAAAAGAAACAATACATTACATCGCGGACCCAACGCCGTTTATTTTGTCCTGACACTTAAGATTAAATCCACTTGTTTGATGTACGTAGAGCGTGTAAATATCTTTCACTCGTAAGGCTTGGTTGCCTGACGGCGGAGTCGTAATCAACAGGGTCCGCGTTCGATCTCCGGCGGAGGCGGAATCAAATAGACACCCTGATGCACCTGTTCACCTAGCTGTAATCTCGCGAGACTGAGAACACAAACGCACAACCGGAAGCACACCGCTCGGCTATAGTCCCTGTAAATAGGTACCTGGGGGTTAAGACAGCTGTTACGGGCTGCTTCCTCGGGATGTGTGTGTGTGCTAAAAATACGGATTATGGAATTGCCCTAAAAGCTGTGTGCTAGTGGCTGTACAAGAACGAAAGAACTCTTGTATATATTAAAAAAAATATTTAATGACACATGACCCCTTGAAGGTCGAGTTGGTAATTAAGATTAAATACGTCTTCATGCGTATAGAAGTATATGTCTTCAGTATAAGTCTTCAATACTGCCCTGGGCTAGCTTTCTAATGGTTAACGCTTGTACACTCTGTTTGTCCTAATAATTTGCATACTGAGATGTTGATAGTATTACCTTGCAAGGGCAGTTACAGGTGATATAAATCTCAAATCTTGCTATGCAAATCTTGACAGTGTCAATGTTAAATTTGTTAACATATATATTGGTAAGGCCAACTTGTGTTTTACTCTAGTACGTTCAAGTTATATAGGGTGAAAATCATCCTCTCAAATCATGGTTCGAAAATCTCTCGTTGGGTATAATTTATGTTATCTAGTATCTTAATGAGCAATATTTGTATAGGCAACACCCTACCCCAGTATACCTTGTGCAACACCCTACCCAGTATACCTTGTGCAACACCCTACCCAGTATACCTTGTGCAACACCCTACCCCAGTATACCTTGTGCAACACCCTACCCAGTATACCTTGTGCAACACCCTACCCAGTATACCTTGTGCAACACCCTACCCAGTATGCCTTGTGCAACACCCTACCCCAGTATACCTTGTGCAACACCCTACCCAGTATACCTTGTGCAACACCCTACCCAGTATACCTTGTGCAACACCCTACCCAGTATACCTTGTGCAACACCCTACCCAGTATACCTTGTGCAACACCCTACCCAGTATACCTTGTGCAACAC